>NW_026067933.1:8613327-8720823 GCF_014885135.2 Alexandromys fortis
TTTAAATTTTCCTCAGTTGATCGAGTCATGTTAAACAAAGATCTGTTCTCCTCCTGGAGAACTTCAAACTGATTCTTGAGAAGATTGTTGTCATTCTCAATTGTTTTTAAGCGTGCAACCTCTGCTCGTAAAGACTTTATCATATTTCTATTATCAAACCATATAGTGCCAAGGAAAACTACGAATCCCAGAAAGATCCATAGAGGTGGGGTGATAGACACCTCTTGTAAAATCTCCCACATGGTACAATTAAAAAAACTGTTAAATTCTTGAATGGTAACGTGTTCAGACATTTTAATTATAAAAGAAAATTTTTTCTCTTACCTGCAACGACTGGTTCCTGCCGGTGGTGGTCTTTGTGGTTTTGGAGCCTGTCTTGGAACTAGCTCTTGTAGACCAGGTTGGCCTCGAACTCAGAGATCCTCTTGTCTCTGCCTCCGAGTGCTGGGATTAAAGGCGTATGCCACCAGCGCCTGGCCGGCCTTGAACTCACAGAGATTTCCCCCCCCTCCTGCCTCTCTGGATATTATGGGCCTGAAGGCAGAGTGTATCTCGGACTCAGCCCTGGGGCCCGAGTCACAAACTAAGAAAATGACACCCAGGAGCCTGCTGTGTTAGCTAGCAGGCTACGCGCTTGAGTCGGGGGCAAAATAGCCCGACATTGGACGCCAAAATGTAACGGCGTAAGCGAATGCAGACAGATTGTCAAAATATAGACAGCTTTAATGTAGGAATAGACTTACAGAACCACCGTTCCCGTGAGCGCTGGGAGCACGCTCGCCAAATTTATAGGAAAACTTTAGCCTGAGGCGAACATGCCCCCTAAGGGGTGGGACTTATCCCTACAGTTTTTATCTAAACATCCATATACAAACTGTCATAGACACTGGAAGGGACAGAGGATTTCTTTATTCTTTTTTTTTATTTTTTATTTTTTTTGATACAGGGTTTCTCTATATAACAGCCCTGGCTTTCTGGGAACTCTCTTTGTAGACCAGGCTAGCCTCAAACTCACAGAGATCCACCTGCCTCTGTCTTCCCAATGTTGGGATTAAAGGCATGTGCCACCACCGCCTGACTTCAAAGGATATTTTAAATTTTAAAAATGGCTATCAAGAAGCCAGAACATGGGATCAGGAAGAAGATGAAGAGGAAACACGGGCCTGAGAGTAGAGAAGGGCACTTCGGAGATCTGATCATGAAAGAGGACCTGAAAAGACCAGTGACCTAAGCAGACTGGACCCCAGCTGAAGGGGAAGAATGCAATCCATGTTTTTGAATTAGTTATTTTGATTAGCATGTGATAACCACACTGCTAATGATAGGATATTTCAACAGTTGCTTATATATACTGATCAAATAAGGGTGATTAGCTATACATTGTTAAAATAAAAGGATCAGCTTTAACTAAGGATGGCAGGGGAAAGTCAGTATGATAAACAGGAGACAACTTATGCTAGCTATTATTCACCATGAGATTAAAGATCTTTCAAAAGACACATTTTCTTGGTTTTATTTCTGCTAAATTACCTTTCCTAAACTGGTGTGGGAGGTCCTTCTGTCTATGTGTTGTTTTTATTGGTTAATGAATAAAGAAACTGCCTTAGCCTGTTGATAGGGCAGAACTTAGGTAGGCTGGAAAAACTGGACTGAATGCTTGGAGGAAGAAGACAGAGTCGGAGAGATGCCATGGATCTGCTGCCAGAGTTAGACATGTTGAGACTTTGTCGGTAAGCCACTGGCACGTGGCAATACACAGATTAATGGAATTAATTTAAATGGGTTAAATTAAAATGTAAGAGCTAGCTGATAAGAAGTGAGAGCTAATAGGCCAAGCAGTGTTTTAAATAATATTGTTTCTGTGTCATTATTTTGGGTTTAAGCTAGCTGGGTGGCGGGGAACCAATAAGTGACCCTTCTTACTACACTAAAGTCTTTAGTCAACTTGTGCTCCAACACACATGATAAACACCCAGAAAAAGGATGCTTTTTCTTTCCATGTACTCTGCACTGGCCACTCAGATGATCTCTTACATTGCCCTTCCTATGCTATATACATTTTCTTTCATCGATTTTTTTTTTTTTTTTTTTGGTTTTTCGAGACAGGGTTTCTCTGTGGCTTTGGAGCCTGTCCTGGAACTAGCTCTGTAGACCAGGCTGGTCTCAAACTCACAGAGATCCACCTGCCTCCGCCTCCCGAGTGCTGGGATTAAAGGCGTGCGCCACCATCGCCCGGCTACATGGATATTTTTTGCAAGGCAATACAGGCTCTATTCTAGGGAAAATGTAGTAACTGATTCCTGTTTATTGTTACTCAGTTTTCAGCTGCGTATGAGTAATTCTGGCTGTGAAGAAGTCAGCAGGAGCTGGGGGGAGCTTCTCTTGTGTTCCAGGCAGGAAAGGAGCTCCAGGAGAGGTCCTCCAGTGGATGCCTAACTAGCCCCCAGCAGAGGGAATGTGACCAAGCCACCTCACTGGGGAAACCCTTATCCAAGTCAAATCAACAGCGGCGCTTGGCATCGTAACGATCAGTGAAGCGTTGTCAATGCCAAGCTGAATTCCTAGCGAGTGGAAAAACCACAAAGCGTTGAAGTAACCTGCCTCAACAAGAAGCAGACACCAAAGACAAGCAGCTCTTATGCTGCTGTTACAGCTGGCTGGGAGAAGCAGCTCCAATCCCATGAGAAGGAAAGGTGCAGGACTCGCTAACTTAGGTACAAGATTTCAGTGAGTAGACAGTAAACAATCCCTTCCTCTGATAGCCACACAGATAGCTGTAGGCTTGAAGGCAAGTTAATAGCTTTCTCTAAATCATTTACTAGAAATGAGTGGAAACTGCAGTCGATTTGCTTTGTTTTCATGTTAGGAGCAACATTAAACGTCAGCTTGTGGATTATGAGTTACTTAACTGAGTAAGACATCGATAATCTAATTCCCACTATGTTAGAAGTAAAGAAACTGAAGTTTCCTTCTGAGGAAATTTTGTTGGATAATGAACCTGGCACACTAAAGGACACAGGCATCTGCTTATGGCTAAATAACGAACTGGGAGCTTTTTGTGTTCCCCTTTCTTGCATCTCATCGTCCTACCATGGGGTCCTTTTCCCCTTCTCAACACCCTGGTCTTTTTCCTCTTCTCATCTAGTCTTATCTTATTTCTCCTCTGTGGTTAGAAGACTAAGGTTTAACCATGTACAGTGACATCAGTGTTCTTAATAGAAGCAAAATTGGGCTGGGGCAATGACTCAGAGGTGAAGAGGATTATGAGAACTTGCTGCTCTTACAGAGGATCTGCATTGAGTTCCCAAATAGTAGGTCACACTGTCTGTAACCCCAGTTCTAGCGGATACTCTGCCCTCTTCTGGCCTCTGCAGGCACCGACACACACATGGTGCTCATACAGGCATGTAGGCAAAACACTCATACAGATAAAATAAAATAAATACATCTTCAGACAGGGTGCAAAATCTTTCCAATCTTTTCCAACATTCAGATGCATAGATTACCCAAGTGTATCTTTGTCAATTAGTTTAGAAAAGAGATTTTGCACAAGTTGCAAATGGCCGTGTGTGTGTGTGTGTGTGTGTGTGTGTGTGTGTGTGAGACAAAGTCACTCATTGGTCATTCCAGACTTGAGTTGTGACACTGGGGCTCTTCTTGGGACACTGCTAATTATCTGATGGCCCTCTGGATAAAGGGTACATGTCAGGTGGCTGCTAGTCACATGTAGATATATAAACATGGCAGCATTTTAGCACTGGCTCTGTCTAGCTGAACAGTTTATCATCACACACCTTCCCCTGCTTAACTTGTCTCCCAGATTCCTTGGAAGGCTTCTTTCTCTATTTTCTGATTTTTACTCAGAAATTAAGAGCATTTTGAATGAACACGTGGTGTGTTGTTATTTCCTTTCCTATCCCTGTCTGACTTGAAGCCTAGCTGGGGATCCTCTTTGGATTAATCTTTATCATTGTCACCATTTTCATCCAACATCAAATACTGGAATTTATAGGTATGTAATGCCTAGCTTTTCTTTCAGTATTTTAAAGGCATTTTTTCTATATAATATATATATATTTAAAAGATTTATTTATTATGTATACAACATTCGGTCTCCATGTATGCCTGTATGCCAGAAGAGGGCAGCATATCTTGTTATAGATGGCTGTGAGCCATAATGTGGTTGCTGGGAATTGAACTCAGGACCTCTGGAAGAGCATTCAGTGCTCTTAACCTTTTCCTACTCAGTTCTAAGCCAGTCTGACTTGTGATTTACTGGGAGGGCGATCTTCAGAAAACTTTAGAGCACCAAATCCTGCCCTGAGAGTGAATTTGTTTTTATTCCGGCACACCTTTAGTCCCAGCACACAGGAGGCAGAGGCACATAGATCTCTGAATCTGAAGCCAGTCTGGTCCACAAAAAGAGTTTTAGGACATTCAGGGCCAAACAGAGAAATTCTGTCTTTAAAAACAGAAACCAAACCAACCAACCAACCAAACAAAAAAGTGAACTGTTTTTTGTGTCCCCTCGAAAGCTGCTGAAAGCACGGCCACCTTGTGACTGTCAGTCTAGCAGTCCTTGTGGCTTTATGGAGCTGTCTAGATGATAGCAAAGTGAACGTGAAAGTTGAAGGGAACCAGCACGATTTTACTATCATACATTTGATAAATATATTAAAACTAAACCTGAGAGTGTATCAGTCACCCACAGTTATGGCTGTTGCATGGCTGTATAAACAAACCACTCTACAATCCAGTGGTTTTAAACAGCTACCATCTCTTCTGTAAGATTCACTGCCTAGTTGACTGCTGTTGGATGATTTGGTCTTTGGAGGCTGGTCTCCATGCTTCTCTCCTTCCTTGTACCAGCTAGCTGAATGGGCTATACTCTTTTCATGCTCCAAGGAGGAGCTGAGGTCCAAAAGGACAAGAAAAATATACAGTGCTTCCAAAGCCTAGAGCTGGAATGGTGAATTGTGACTTTTGTTTTGTTCCCTGACCTATGGAAAATGACATTGCTTGACCCTAGGTCAAAGGAGGAGAAATTAAAAGCCACCAATGAGAAAGCCATAGTAGGGTGTGAACAAAAGGAAGCCAGAGCAATGTTAGGGATTGGCTTTTGACTGACTTTCTAAGTTTTCATCTAAGTTTTGATGTATACTTTATTGCCATCCTTTATCTCATTCTTAGAAAGCATTGTGCAGTGTATTAGCAGTATTCCAGGGTAGGGACAGGTGCTTGAAGCCCATGTAAAATTGCAGATTCAAGTATTTATGTTACAATGATGACATAGAGCAGATCAAATTAGCTGCCATGAAACTGAGTGACCTATTTACATTAGGTTGATAACTAGATCATAACTGCACTACTCTTCTTCAAGATGAGAAATCTTAGTCCAAATTTACAGCCAATTGTAACATGATCAAAGGATTATATATTCTGAAAATGTAAAGTTAAAAATTAAATATTTTGTTTATTCTTTCATCTGAGTAGATTTATATCAATGATGGAAATACAAATGCAATTCTATTTAATAAAAATAAAAATATTTACCGTAAGTAAGTGTTGGGTTAGAAGGTTTCATAAAATATGAAGTCAAGTGATGAAGCAAATTATTGCATTTTACCTAGTTGAGAGACTTGGAGTAGTGCAATAGTGGCTACACTTCTTCCTGCCCAAGCTAAATAAATTGTGACTCCCTTTTGGACATAAATGCTATCTAGAACGGACTGCAACTCATGTTACGATATATAATATGAAATAGCTTAGTGTACTTCAGTGTAACAAACCAGAACTAAGATATATACTGTTGGAATATCCACAGAGCTTTTTTTGTATTATATTACAAAGCTATATACTTTATTTTTAATTATATTGGGTCAAACATATGTTTTGATCATGATGGAATGGTAAAGGCTAAAAATGGCACTAGTTTTCATAGATATGAAACTCTGATGTTTTTCATGAGCAGCTGTAAATATCTGGGAGGAGTCTTCCCCAGAAGCCCTTTGTTTACAGACATCTGGTTTTAAGCCAATGCTTCACTATTTAAGAAAGGAAACTCTCCTTACTTTGGTGCTTTCCCTAGTAGACAAACTACTTACCAGGAATTGCTTTTACCTGGGGAAAATGTGTCTCTACACACCACTTCCTCCAAGGCAATGATACCCAATGATAAATATGTAACTCTTAAAAAAGCGTAGGAGCGAATGTGTGTGTATGTGTGTGCAGTTTTACATTAGATAGTAAATGGTTTGGTTCCCACATAGAACTGTACTTTTTCACAATCATATAAAGTTTAATATTTTTTTCCAAAGAAAAGACAACACGACAACCTTGCTCTTATGTGGCTGGTGACCGAGTTTAGTATTTTTATTGTGAGTTTCGCAGTTTAGCTTCAGCTGACTCTGCTTACTTCAGAGAGCGTGAGGTCATGGGAATGCGTTTTAAAATGGATAGAGAGGAGGAGATTCTAATATGTAAATTACCTGTTGTACCTTCTCAGAGAACCAAGGACATGGATGACATTACTGCCTTCTCTGGAGCTCTCTCATATGTCTCTTATCCCTCATCTTATTACAAGTGACTTTTAGAGCCATGACACTCAGAGAGTGACCAAGAGGTTCAGTAACACAGGAGTGATCATGGGAAATACAGAATCGCAGGTCCAGTCCCAGACACACTGAGTCAGAATTGCATCTTGTCAGAATCTGTAGGCAGTGCACAGGGTGTCATCCTTAAGGAGTGCGGTGGAAACTTGAGACGTTAAGACATTTGAAAAGCAGGAACCATGCCGGTAAACACTACTCACCTGTATGGGAACCATGGATAAAACAAATAAACAAAAACAAACGGAAACCACAAACACTAGAAAACTTTACAATGAAGGAAGAGCTGTGGAAATACAACAGGGTGTCTGACAGGGAACCCCAGTCCAACAAGTGGAAGTAAAGGACTCTTAACGGAATGCTTCTAAGTAAATGACAGCAAGCATCATCGAAAGGGGACCCCATAGGCTACCTTGGCGCAGTTGCTAGCAGGGAAATAGCATTTTTTTTTTTTTTTTTGCCATTTAGAAACTAGTCTCATAGGTGTGAAATTAGGAATTATGTACTGGGCATTAACCAATGTGTTTTTTTTTTTTTTTTTTTTTTTTTTTTTTTAAAGAAAAGACCGAGTTGCATTAAGTACACCTGGCATAGTGAGATGCCAGGGGAGGCACACCAGCCTAGTGATTTTACCAGAGGATACCTGTTTAGGAGACTTCATGTGTAGACTTTAGGCTGAGATAGTTTTTTTTCTGATGATGAATGTTTCTTCTTTTTGCATAATCCCCCCGGTTTACCATGTGGCATAAAGCCTTGTCTCCTTTGTATGTGCCTCTGGTAGAAGGTGCTAATCATTGCCAACATATTTTGAGACAAATTATGTCATAATCTTTTTGTCTTTGCTCTTATTTAAATCTCTTTATGGCTACAGCATTCAATGTGGGTGGGTAAGTATGTACATGTATGTAGGTAAGTATGTATATATATATATGTGTGTGTGTGTCTGTGTGTGTGTGTTTTGTGTCCTTTTAAAGTAGAGATATATTTGTTGTTTTTATTAGTATGCTTTAGTGACCTTCCAATTAGCCTCTGGGGCAAATCAAACCAAATGATTTCCATGATTTTTAAGGATCTAATTTTTAAAGATTTGATTACCCCATGATCTTCCCTTTGAGTAAACGGGATGTATATAGATGACTCAATTGGTTGCTCACTTGTATCATCTAGCTGATCCAAATGATTTTCTGTTTTTATTACCATTATTAATACTTTAATCACGACTAGCTCCTGAATTCCGTGAACCTCTGCACAACCTGATTCTGGTACATGCAGCACTGATGCTGATCGAATTTTCTCTTGGTCTCTGGCGAGCCCTTATCTTGTTTCTGTCGTCTGGTCTAAATACGTGCTGTTTCTGTGACTCTACAAGACCATATCTGCGGTGAATCAGACTGTGTGGTTGTGTCTTAGGCTTTGTTTCCTGTATCACTGTGTCCAAGTTTCCTATGTCCACTGTCACTCCATCTTTGATATTACTGGATCTACAACTATGGCTTGTAAGAACATGTATCTATGCAGGTGTAACACGATTAATAAAAACCCAGGGGCTGATACTGGGGTTCAACCTGAGGGTCAGAAAAGCGAAACAGCCAGCCACTGGCTCTTATTTTTAAATACACAAGAGTTTGGACTCACTAAGATAAAATAGATATGGAGTATTTTCTCTGAATTTGTCATATGCAAATGAACTAGACATTGTTGATGTATTTATTGTCTGTATATATTGTATATAGTTATTGTACTTATTGTTTATAGTTTCTTATATTATAGTCTTCTTTTTTATTTTATATGAAAGGGGAAATATAGTGATATTTCATTTGTATTCAATAAGTAAAGCTTCCCTGAAGATTAGAGAGTAAAACAGCCGCACTGGTCAGCTTTACAGACCTGGCAGTGGTGACACACACCTTTAATCCCAATAGCCACACTAGTTTGCTATAGAAACCAGGAAGTAGTGGTGCACGCCTTTAATCCCAGCACTAAAGAGGAATATCATATGGGGGGAGACAGCTCTCCGTCAGTCTCATTCTGAGGATTCCTGGAGGCAGGATCGCCATTTCGCACTGAGGTAGATGTAAAAGCCGGTGGCTGGCTACTTTGCTTTTCTGTGTTGAACCTTCAGGTTGAACCCCTATATCCATCCCTGGGTTTTTATTAATCATGCTACATATAAAAACTATTTGGTATTTCAAACATATTTATTTGGTGATTTACTTATTTTGGTGTATTATATCTTACACATTTGAATTAGAAAAACATTAAATTTTACTGGGTCCATTAAGGAAAAGTTATGAATAAACCAAAATCATGTTATGTAGTCCAATTAATTTTTGTCCCACAGCAAAATTAAGAAACTCTTTATCCTTTAGGGACATGTAAAGAAGGGGGAGGAGGGATGAAATAAAGGAAGAGAAGATCAAATAGATAGGAGCTAGTCATAGCTAAGACTGAGCAATATAGTCTCCTTGCCCTTTGACAGGAGTCTATACAATATAGTTAAAAATAATTCATATTTCTTATTTTTAATTATGTATACGCATGTGTCTTGCCATATTTTGAATCTACCAGAGCTGGAGTTCCAGACAATTTTGAGTCACCTGATGTGGATGCTGGGAACCTAACTAGGGTCCTCTGCAACAACAGTGTGCCCTCTTAACCACTGAACCACCCTTCCAGCCCCTGTTATAACCATTATTGCAAAGCACTGTTCTGTTTTATTATATCAATTGAAAATTAGTGCAAAATTAAGAATGTAAGAATCACAATGGTCACAGACACTAGGAAATCTTATTTACTTTTTATACTTAGAAAATGGCGATGCTCAGCTTTTCTTGAGATGTGAAGGAGCAGCCGATGGCTCCAGATGAACACCAATATGACAGCCCAAAGTAATGTTATGACATGGAGAGACCAATGAGTTTAGTGGGCTTTCTGGGCAGAGTATGGGTGACTTCAGAACAGCTGTGCCACCTCAAAGTTTCACTGTTGGTACGTGCTCAAACAGAGGCATAGGACACCTAAGTTTTGTGACAAGAAGCAGCATGCCATGCTTCCTTCCCTTTGTTCTAGGAGGACCCTTACCACCCCTCAGTCATGGACGATGGCTTCATGGAGACTACGCCATGGGGTACTAATTTCAGTTAATCTGTTTCCTACATATGGGCACACAAGCAAGAGAACTAGAGATCATATCTCCAGAACCACCATAAATGTTGGGTAAGGGTTAAGGCTCACCTTAATTCCAGATTCAGAAGGTTGATGTGTGACCCCTGGAGAACCTAACTTGCCTAACAAGACTAACCATGTTGATGAACTCTGGATTTATTTGAGAGATCTTGCCCACGATTAAGGTAGAAGAATGTATTGCAAGATTCCCAAGATCAGCCTTATGGCTCCATATCCATGTGCATATATGTCATGTCTGTTCCCCACATCCATGCACACTCATGCAAACATACACATGCAAAAACAAAAAAGAAAATTTTTAAAAAAATCATACTAACTTAAACATATATATATACATATATATATATATACACACATATATATGCATATATATGTAAGCCCAGAAGACAATGTCTGTAGTATAAAAGGTGCGTCATAACAAAACTGAGCTAGCAAGCAACATCCATGCTAAGATGGCCTCTGCCTTTCAAGTCTTAATTCAAGGATGATCTTGGTTGTTCCTCCATGTTGGCTAACTCTCAACCTCATACTCTATTCCTGATTGGCTAATTTGAAAAGTGGCCTGAAGGAAAGGTGGAAGGGGTTGGGTCCTAAGGATTCTTAAGTTCCTGGAATACTGCAGGGCCTTTGTGTGGTGACAAAAAGATTTGCATAGGAGACTATAAAGACAACTTACTGGAGGACCTGGGTTTGGTTTCCAGCACCCACATGGTGGCTTATAGATTTCTGTTACTTCAGTTGAGAGATCTAGCACATTCTTCTGGCCTTCCTGGGCACCAAGAGTGCATGCAATGCACATACGTAAATGTAAGCAAAAACACTCATACACATAAAAAGTAAAAATTAAGTAAATATTTAAATATAATTTGAAAAATGTTTATAAATATTTTACAAGGTAGAGGAGATTAAAAGACTTGCATAAAAGTTTTCTTATAATATTTATGAAATATTGGCCTTTGGAGGGTTAACCACTTTTGATAGAACAAATTCTTCACAATACTAATACTGATAGCAAGATCATAATACACAGCCTGGCATGGGGGCACACATCTTTAATCCCAGCACACATAGGCAGAGAAATGCAGGCAGATGTCTGTGAGTTCAAAACCAGCCTGGTCTACATAGTGAGTTCCAGGACAGCCAGGCTACATAGTAAGACTACTGAAATCTCAAGGTCCAAATCAGGAGCAGAAGGAGAGAGAACACAAGCAAGGAACTCTGGACTGCGAGGGGTGCACCCATACACTGAGACAATGGGGATGTTCTATCAGGAACTCACCAAGGCCAGCTGGCCTGGGTCTGAAAAAGCCTGGGTCAAAACTGGTCTCGCTGAACATAGCGGACAAGGAGGACTACTGAGACCTCAAGAACAATGGCAACGGGTTTTTGATTCTACTGGACCTATTGGTTTCGTGGGAGCCTAGGCAGTTTCGTGGATGCTCACCTTACTAGACCTGGATGGAGGTGGGTGGTCCTTGGACTTCCCACAGGGCAGAGAACCCTGATTGCTTTTTGGGCTGACGAGGGAGGGGGACTTGATTGGGGGAGGGGGAGGGAAAGGGGAGGCGGCGGTGGGGAAGAGACAGAAATCTTTAATAAATAAATAAATTAATTAAAAAAAAGACTCTGTCTTAAAAACAAATCATAACACTCGACTGATTCACTGCTGTTGCAATGGTACATTGTATACATATATTGAACGTCTATATGGCATTATAAAACTAAACTATTAATACGATCATATACTTCAATGAAGCTCCACTTTTGAAAATTATCATAAAATCTTCAATGATAGGAAAATAAACAAATGTATATATGTTTTACGTGGTGTTTCAAAAATAGATTGACAGACAAGGTTGAGTAACAATTAAAGGTTAGACACTCTGAAAAGAAATTTTTGAACAAATAAAGACACTACTTATGTTATGCTTAGGTAACTGATTAGCCTAAACAAAAATTGATGCCATTGTTAACATGTACCAATATGTCTAGTGTTTAGATAAATCACTGTGCTGAGACACATCGTAGAGAAACTTGTGTGGGACTTGAATTTCTACCTGTGAATAATGGCATTTGAAACGTAGTTTTCTGACATTGGGCAGAATATAAGATGTAGTAAGGAGGCTGCTTGTTTGTCCTGGTTGCTTAGCCCCGAAATAATCACACAGAAACTGTACTAATTAAAATCACTACTTGGCCCATTAGCTCTAGCTTCTTATTGGCTAACTCTTACATATATATCTAACCCTTTTTTTTTTTTTATTAATCTGTGTATTGCCGTGTGGCTGTGGCTTACTGGCTAAAGTTCCATCTGACTCCAGTGGAGCTCCATTGCTTCTTTCTGACTCTGCCTCTTTTCTCCCAGCATTCAGTTTAGTTTTCCCCACCTAATTCTCTTCCCATATAGCTCTGCTATAAGCCCAAAGCAGTTCCTTTATTAGCCAATGATATTCACAGCATACAGAGGGGAATCCCACATCAGTAAGAGCCTGAGTAAGATTGTAAGAGGAGCAAAAGGCTGTACCTAGAGAAGCAGGATATTGAGCTGTATTAGGAGATGCCTGAGCTGGGGGACAGCTTTCAGGTTGGGAGATGCCCTACCTCTGAGGACTTGGGACTGATTCTGATGAAAACACATGCAGGAGAAGCCACACACAGCATTCTAGGGAAAGCAGATGTCCCCCAAATGCAAGCTTTGGTGTCAGATTATCTTGGCTCAAATCTTAATTTCAGGGGTGATCTTGAGCAAATCCCTCAACTTCCAGGCATCATTTTCATCATTTCGAAAACAGGGACAATAGAATCCATGCTATAAGTTACAGATGAAGCTCCCAGTTCCTAAATGCTTATCCAATGTACACTTTCCTGTCGTTGCTTATACTGAGAGTGCAACTCTCAGCTATGTATGCATGAAGGATTACAAGCATGCTACTCTTTGCCTGAAAAACAGCCTGCTTCTGCCCTGCAACTTCCCAAACGACTCCTTGTTTCACTGCCCCAGTTAGATGAGACAGCAATTGTCTGGAGCTGAAGCAGGACCTGCCTTCTGCCCTTCTCTCCCCTTTTGTGACTGGACCCTGCTCAGTGACAAGTGGCTGGGAGGCAGGGAAAGAAAAGAACACTCTAGAGGTGACCTGTTGCTCTCATCTTCCTGCTCCGGTTATACCGGAGAGGAGCGTTTGCCTTTGGCGACGTGCTGCTTCCCACTGAGTCTTGTCTCTTCCTGTCTCTCATCCCTCCCCACCCCTACCTCTTCTCATAATGGCAGAATGACTTCTCCAGCCGTGCAGCCAAGCTGCGTAACATAACGCGTCCAAGTGCAGGCAGATAGGTGTCCTTGTCCCATTTCGGGGTAATTGTGGAAGTGATGGCCTCTGATTTCTCTGACTGCTCTGTGGTATCCGTTCTCTGTCACAGACACCATGGCTGGGGTCAACAGCGGAGCAGGGCAAGGTGAAAGCGGCACAAGCGGTCACAGCTATGCTTCCGTTTTCATCCTCAGCGTTGCTCGCCGGATGGTCTTTGGGGGACACGGTTCCTGCAGAGCCCCTCGGCTCCCTCCCAGGCCCATTTGTATTCAATAAGACAAAAGCAATTCTTCTTTGTGGAGAAAAAGAAGTCTCTTTTGTGGACTAAACTCTCTCCACTCCTATTCAGTTTCCACTGAGCCACGCTTAGGAATGAGAAGCAGAGGTCTCCAAAGCAGAGCCGGGACGGGTTAAGGTCAGTGCCATTGCAGCCGCCTGTCTTTGTGTCTCTAACCTGACTTTCTTCTTGGTCTGTGTATGTGCCCCATGCAGTACTCGGGGCTCTTCCTGGGATCCCTTCTGCAGTGTTCAATATCCCCTTTAGACTACCCATTCATACTGGAGTTTAAAATATAAGGCTGCAATCAATTGAAATGTGACCCCCACTCAAGGCCATTTTCCACTTAAAAAGCATCAGAGTTAAGATCCCTGTGGTAGCATTTCAGACGTTACCCAGAGAAAGGCTAGGGTACAAAATGACTTTAAAATATGTCGAGGGGAGCCGTCTTCGGCTCATTTTGCTACTTAGAAGTGAAGAGAGAAGACACTGGGTGAATCGAGCCCAAATTATTCTTATTTTTTAAGTCTGTAGCCTAGGTTTCTAGTGCACTGACATCCTTCGCCTCCTCCTCGGTCTGTTTTTCAGAGGAGATGTCCTATATCGCGATACATTGCACCAGCTGCCATAAGTTCTCATTGCGACTTTATCTAGTCTTCTCCTGCCTGCTTTGTGTGATCCTCCAGAACGGCTGGAAGTTCTTGTTAGCTTACACTGTGCAGTGCTAGCTAACGTTGCAACCACAGAAATGGAGCCATTTGCATGGTCTCTTCACTGCCGTTTAATTTGTCCTCGAACTCAAATGACACAATGCATAGGCCCTGTTTTCTAACAGGCAAACTTTTACAGAAATCATGTTTTACTTGACTTTAGCGGGAAATGGAGTAGCAAAGGAATTCCCATTCTTAAAGGCCCATAAGCACGTCTACAATCAAGTTCCCAAGTTCTAGAGATCCCTGTTCCTGAAGGTTCAAAAATAGTTATCAAGCAAAACAATGAAGAATAAGACAGGCCCAGCTTGAGTCAGAATGTCACGTGTTTGAACATTTGGTCTTCTGTGGATAGAGCTGTAGGAAATTACAGACCTTTAGGGGGTGGAGCCTGACTGGCTGGCTAGAAGAAGTGGGGCCTATAGGTACTCTAGCTGAGCCTCCTGGCCTGCTTCCTGACTGCAAATAGGGCTGAGTACCTCACACTTCTCTCTCACACCTTTCTCACTATGACCAAGTGTTTCTTTTCCTAAAGCACAAGTCAAGATAATCCCTTCATGAAGTTGTATTGGCTGGGGGTTTTTTGTCACACCAGCGAGCGGAGTAACCAGCAAGACTGGTGTTGTCCCAAAGGAGGGACTGCAGCTCACATGGTTTATATAAGGCTTAGTTTTCCCATAGTGGTTTATGAGCACTAAAAGCCAAGTAGAAAATGTTTACCAAAATTGGTCTGTTTCACACTTCTTTTGTAAATGAAAAAGGAGGTTGAAACGTGACTCTTACTCTGGATTCTCCAAGCACCCTAGATTCTCCTTACGTATTTATCTGCCTAGTTATTCATTGAGAAAACATTGCCTGAATGCATTTGCTACTGCCACAATCCCAGGATCCCCACAGAGTGAAGAAGAGATTGAAGCAGAGGGTGAGGACAGCTGGCAGGCTCTGGTGGACATCTGGGCTGATGGTGGCAATGGCAATGGGGATGGGTGGTTCTCAAGCAGCTTCCATTGCTGTGGCAAACAGCTGGGATAACTTTGAGATGGAGAGGGCTATTTGGGGTTCATATTTTCTTTGAGATGCTTCAATTGCTTGGCCCTGTTGCCTTTGGGCTGTACTGAAGGGTAATACTTATGGTAGAGTAAACTGACCACTTCTTGGCAACCAGGACGCAAAAGGAAAGGACAGGAAGGGTCTCAGATTCCAATATCCTCTTCCATGCCACACTTCCAAGAACATGACTTGTTTTGTCTAGATCCAGACACCTAAAGGTTCTACCAGCTCACAATAGCACCACAGGTAGGTGACCAAGCCTTCTGGACACAAGCCTTTTGGAGACAATTTAAAATGCACTGATAAAGCATTGATACTGTTGTTCAAATAAATCTGAATTCATTAAAAATATGAGAACATGTTAATTCAAGGAATAGAATAATAGTATTAGAGGTCATAAAAATCTAGAAATTTCAGTCATAAAGATCCAAAGTTACAAAAGGACTCCTATAATCAGTGGGAGAGAGAAAAGCATACCCATGGACTTATATTTAGTATCCCAACTGAATAATTGACAAAAGCTATATTACTTTCTTCTTCTTATTATTATTATTCATGTTTCTGTACTAAATTGCTAGATTTGTAAGAAGAAACAGACCCAAATCTTGCTGTTTTAGAAAACAGTGGGATTTGGAACTCCACATTTGATTAAAAAGACCATTTAATTCAATCTTTTTATTACAGCTAGGAAATTTAAGACACAGAAGCTAAACCATTTGCAGGAGGTGAACCGAAGGAGTCATGGTGGTGCTGAGGGTGGAACCAATATGTCTGAGTTCTAGGGCAGGGGTCTTTTCCTACAGGCAGCAACTTCCTAAGAAAGACTTGGAAATAAGTTAGTGGGATTTAGATGACCATTAAAAATGGTTTTTAAAAGTTCTTTCAATCCATAAAGAACATTTTAAAAAGCCAAATATCTGATTTATTATTACATTAATTGACCACAAGAAGGTCTGTGCCAATATCAGCAATTATCCTTCACGTACTTTACTTTCCAAAAATAATTTTGGATAAATCTGACTTTGGGATTCAAGGTATTTTAATATGTGATTTATATTGTCATTACTTTTGCATTTAAGGGTTAGGAATGGAGACAGTAGTTTATTTAGGATTAGTAAAATGAGATTTTACGAAGATTAAGGGTGATTGGCTTATGAACAAGCCACTGCATATTACTCATCAAGTGGCAGAAAAGGAAACATTCTTTTTTTCTCATGTGCACACATTCTCTCATATGCTCAGGCTTGTGTGTGTGTCTGTGCATCCACACATATGGATGCAGAGGCCCAAGGTTTGGTATTGGAAGTCTTTCTCCACCTCATCCACTGAAGCAGGGTTTCTCCATTAAACTCAGAACTTGTGGACCAGACTAGGCTGCCAGCTGGCTCTGAGGATCCCATCTCTGTCTTTGTAGAGATGGAGCTGAAAATGGGCTGCCAAGTCTACCTGCCTTCTTTGTGGGTTCTGGGGGTCCTACTTCTAGTCCTTTCGTTTCCATGGCAAGCACTTTAACTGTTTACCCATTTCTTCCTCCCAACAGACACATCTTGGAACAATAACTCACGTTCTTGTTATTGGAAGTCTTAATGTCTTGGACTGAATTTGTAAAGGTTCTTACTCTTCAGTTTCAGATGTATGAAGTAAGCAGCAGAAAGACAAAATATAATAAAACCAATGAACTCATTTCCTGCTTTTTAGATGTTTATTTTAGATAATGAGGAAACTTTTTGCCTCTGAATTCCAACTGCCCCAGATAAAAGAACCAACATATTTGCATACTTAACTTTGATTTGATTTATCCATAATTTGAGTTTTTGATACAAAATGATTCATGAAAAGTTTCAATAAATGTTCACTTGAAAATAATCACTACTATTTAGGAAAAGGAAATCATGTATTTTAGAAATGAAGGTTATGATGTATAATTATACATAATTGTCTTCAAAATATGCCAAAACTATTTTAAAAGATTGAAGCTTATAATTTATTAAATTGGTATTTTATTATCAGTTTTTTGGTTGCTCAATATATCTAAACGTTTAAATCTCAAATTACAAAAATAATATAAAGCCATGAGACTGACTTTTGAAAGCAGGATGATACAATCTCCATAGTCCTGTTAGTGGCAACACTTTGAAGCTATTACCGGGCTACGACCTCTCTTCTGAAGACATTTTAAAATGTTCCTTTTGTGACTACCTTCAAAAATGTATGACCTTTACAATTTAGTTCCCGACATGGTCTTTTAATCTAGTTTTCAGTAGAATTCCAATTCAATCACCCATACACAATACTGATCAGATTTAGAAATCTTAAAATATTTTTAGTAATTTTCATTGAATAATTTTTTACATGCCAATTTCATAAAGTATATAGTGAGAATATACTTAATTAGGGCTCGGCAATTGAAAAACCATAGGATAATGTTTTCCAGGTCACAAAATTCATACCAGATGATATCTTGAAAACTTGTAACTGTTATTTTTTAATTTACACTTGAAAATTTGTAACTGTTATTTTTTAATTTACACTTGTACTTTAGTATTAGAAACCCTCACAATTGTTAACTCTTCTATATGTTTCTCTACATGAGCCCTTGTAGCAAAAATTGTACTTAGATGTTAGAGACAGCCATTGTCATAAAAATATTATTAACTAGCACCAGAATTACTTGAAAGTAATTGAAGCATTCATAGGAATGTAGAATACAGATTAAACTCCTAACTATGTGGGAGAAAAAAGTCTGGTAAACAAAAGTAGCTACATGTCTTACGCTCAGAAAACATTTGCCAGGACGAATAGACAGGAAACCTAGACAGTCCATTTTACAGTGAATTCCAAAGAAGTTACAACAATTCTCATATGTGACAGCACAATCTTACAAAGAAAGTTGCAGTAGTGATGGTTAATTTATATATGAGATCAAGAAGATGGCAAATATATTAAAAACATTCTAGAGCAACTGAATTAGAGTAACACTTGTATTAGGTACAAAAATATACAGCAAAAATGAAACATCTTGTTAAATAGGCTTACAGACTAATATCTCAGGGGGACACATTTCACATTTATTTGTCTTATTATATCTGATAGTTATTATCATAGGTATATGCATTTCTAAAGGTTATCCTGCTGCATGAAGTTTCTAGAATGTTTGTATATATTACCTCTAGCTTGCCTTTTGGTGATATCTGGAAAAGTAATTTTAAAAGCTTTACTCCTAGAGTAAAGGAAAATAAGAAATCCCATACTTTTACGAGCAGCTATGCACACGATGACTGCAGTGCTGGAGGAAATTGCCCCTTGACCACTATCATGTCATCTCCACAAATGTATGTTTCCTGTTAAAGCAAAAACTGTCTGCTCCTACATTGAGTGTTGCTAATACCGGCATAAAAATAGATAGGAAATCCTTGGCTTATGGTGGGGAAATTGTTATTTGTTAAGATCTGTCAGTGAACATTTCTGAACACGGGTCCCCTCCTGACAGTCTTCTTGACGATAACAACTGGGAAGTGAGCAGAGCAGTAGTGCTTGATGCTACATCAACAGGTGGTACAGCATCCACACATCTGGGCCTGCGCTCCAAGCTGTCAGTCGTGGCTCAGCTGCATGCTGACAGACGAGAAACAGCGTCCTATGCTTGCACACAATGGACCAATGACAACATCTGTCACACTCTTCCATATGGTCTGCACGGAAGGCAGGACCATTAGGCAGGTCTTCACAAAAGGCATTAGGATCCTGGCAGGGGGGAAGAGGGAAACATAAGCATTGTTAGCGGTACCGCTAGCAACTACTGTTACCAAGGGGACTGACACAAATGCATGGACAAATATAAGAATGACTTAACTTGCTTTAGTATGGTTCAAAATAAATAAATGAACAATGGCCAGAGTGATAAGAAGTGCAAGAGGTAAGCTGTTTAAAAAATAAACAGGCTCATAGATGATAAATGTTAATATTCTTTCGGCTGGTTGAACGCTAGTGGAAACGGTCAAACAAAAATAAACAAAGCAGTTTATTTCTCTGCCAGACCTCTGCTTCTAAAGATTAACCTGCTAGCACTTCCTGTTTCTCTGAGGATCTACTTCCTGCCTGCCTTTCCTGTGGCCTCCCTCTTTGCCTCCCCTCTTAGCCAGGCTGGGTGGGAGTCTCGATGCTTTTGGTGTACTAAAACAAATCTCATCATTTTCAAATTTATCAAAAAGCCGGTAAGTAGATACTTAAATTTCTGTCTTTCCTTTTAGGATATATGCTGAAAGTTCACTTTTTAGTAAGATTTGAATGGAAATGCATTTAGTATTTTGTTCAGCTTCATGTTATCATCGTTTATGTCATGAATTGCTTCATATTGTTATTTTCATAGGAATTACACTCACCAACAAGGGCTGTGTGGTGCAGTTCAGAGAAAAAAAGGTGTATTCCCACACTTTTGTATAGTTTTTCTTTCGATACTTTTTCTATTCTTCTATCATTCACGTGACTATTTTGTGTAATCCTCTGAGTAGTGCTTCCTGGGAGCATGAAAGAGTTGTGAACTTTGGGCACTGGAGAGGTTCTTTACTATTACGTGGGGGGGGGGGGGGGCTGAGAGTGAGGTCGATTTTATTGGTTTGTTCTTAAAATGCTACTTAACTAAAGACCTGTTGCATTGAACTCAAAGGACCAGGGATTGTGTGTTTGATGGGTATATTTTTAGAACGCTGAATTATTCCTACTGCCCATCTACATAGACTATATGTGATGTTTTGTTCCAATGGCTAAATATTTAAAACAATTTTATAAGAAAATTAATTATGGGTGCTTTAGAACTAAACACATGACGAAAAGCTGAGCAACTGTTCGCTTTATACTCCGCCCGCATCAAGCTTCTCCCTGGATGTCACTTTCGCACATGGCCTCACATTAAAGAGACTGGAAATTTTACAGAACCAGTTATCAGGGCTAAGCCTTATTGCATGTCCCTAAGATGTCCACATGTTGCTGTCACATAACAAATAAGAACAGACAGACCTATCTTGAAGTCAGAATATATAGTAAAAATAATTTAATAAAAGAGCCTCAAAATAATAGAATCCTAAAGTTTATATCCGAAAGTTTGTTTTAAAATATGCACTTCACTCTGAATCAATTTGCTCTTCCTTAGGCTAATCTTCTCTAGCTTCATAACCCTTGTATCTGTGGCCTCTAAAAGGGACTTCAACATTTTGAGTCAACGAAGTCCGATTGCCATGTTGGAAGATTTCATCACTGGATATGACTGGCACATTTTATTTTCTTCAAGCTATTCTCTCTTTGCGTCAGAGAGCTCAACAATCCTTGGATGTAGAATTGGAGTCTTCTCAACATTGTGAATCATTTCTTTTGTACAACTGCACACAGTTTAGACTGATGACAAATGCCCGACATCGCCAACCAAATGCTTCTCATGCAAACGCCATAATCTACAGATCTGTATACCGCCATTGGGTAAAAAGCCTGAGATCAGGGAGATCTACTGCAGTGTCTTAAAGACTGGGCTATCACAGCAATGTGTGTGCCGAAAGCACCCAGAATGAGATGCTGAGCACTGTGTTTACAGCAACTGGACACCCGTTTGCATTGCGTTCCAGGAAAATAAGAGTATAGATGCCCCAGTCACATTTCTTTGATTATGGCTCATTTATTTATTGGCTTATTTATTTATTTGCTTATTTGCCAAATGGTGAGTGCATTTGACTGAGGCATCAAACAGAATGATCCCACAAGTCCTAAAGATCTGAACTTTTGGCTGAAGATCCAATATAACTCAATTTTTATATTTCAATTTTTGTTATGTGTTTGGTCAAAGAATCCAAAATCTAGCTGTAGTGGTGAATAGTTGGAGTTCTGCCTACTGGAGAGGCTAAGGCACAGGGATTCCTTGAGTCCAGGAGTTCAAGGCCCACCTAGGGAACATGGTGAGCCTCTGTGCTCACAACCAAACAAAATGATAACCAACCACCAACCAAACGCCTCCCCAAACAATAACCACAGTCAAAGCAAAAATCTACAATCAGATGTGTGGTGATTTTGTGACTGGTTAAAAGTCCCTTTTTTATTTCCTCTTCTTTGGTTAAACAATGACCAATCCCATGTTTAAAAAATATAAAAAATAAACAACTAAAAAAGAAAAAAAAAACCAAACAAACCCCAGTCTTGCTCACATGAATCTACTCATTAAAAATGGTTCCCATTGACTTAGCTAGTCTGTCGGGGGTGTGTGTGTGTAATCCATTAATGATAAAAAATGTTCCATCAAGGCACAAAGTCACATCTAAGCATAGATGCACAGCTCCCGGATGACAGCTAGGTGACAGTTAAATATTAATGTCCCACATGAATGCAATTTGAAAAGCAAGCTGAGGTTAAATAATACATATCATGTGTCTAAAGGGAAGGTGGGCTGATGAGTCACCAGCGGATGCCAAATGCAAAACTCCTCCCACTCCGGGAAAGCCAGGTGGAGAAAAGCCTCCTTTGGGTCACTGTGGTGTTGCTAATATCTTTCCACCATTTAGCAAATGAAAAATTCCTTTTTTCCCCCAATTCTTACCGAGGAAGTGTGGGAAGAGACAGCACTGTCAGTAAACCCACACGCTGCGCTTCCAATGAGCATCAGAGCCAGCATCCCAACACCTGGTGGATGCTTTGGCTTTTCACATTTTTGGAAGTGGAAAAATAACCGGCTGAGACAGGGCATTGGCCGCTTTAGTTCATTAGGAACGTCCAGTCGCATACGTTGATTTAGGCATGTGAAAAAGACATGTGTGGGGATGTCATAGATGAGACAGCTGCATCTGCCTTCTGTGGGTCTGTACACACACAAAGGCAGACGCCTCCTCTGGCAAGCAAGGGCACTTTCACCATGACTGCTTACAACCTCAGGTGACTGCATCGGTGTTCTTTGTTGATCCTTTGGTCATCTGGATTTATGTTTATCATAGATTAACGAAGTAACCCTCCTTTCCCAGTCTCCCCATTGCTGTTCAATGGCGCTTTCTCACCATTCCTGTCACACGCGGTGGGCAAGCTGAGGAAAATTCTGGGCACTTGTTCAGTAAGACAGAGCACCTAATAGACTCGGTGTGCAGAACTAGCTGGCTAACAGTAGCTGAACTTAGCTAGAGACTGAAAGAAGGGGTGGATTCGAGAGTTCTAACACTGAGCACCGGGACTGCATTAGGGTGTGGCAATGTCATATAAAGTGACGAACTGGATGGTGGCACCTCTGACTACACATGTCACGGGTCCATCTTGAGGAGCCAACCCGAGAACTTTGGTGACACTGGGGATGATTCTTAGATTAATAGTAGATATTTCTGGAAGAAAGGTGCTATTTCCCTCAAGAAAAGTTTGAGCGCTCGAAAATGCTCTATACATTTTATGACGCATTTCCAAATTTCTTTTTCTGGTAACTAGATGTCCTATTCATTCGCACGTCATAGGTGAAGCGATGATATAACGGCCTTATTTTATTGTTGCAGACTCTGAGCTTCCATTCACCCATGGTGGGTGTACCACACCATCGTTGTCAACACCTCCTAGCTCACCTGGTTCCCTTACTACCATTTTTACCAATGGCAAAAGCTGAGTGGCGCTGTCCCCAGCACTGTTTGCCAAAGCCTGCCGTTCTTGCTTGGTTAGACTGGCGGTGGTGTTCTGCTCTGAGATGGCGCTTGTTTTGCCCAAGCACAGATGGTGACTGAATCAGAGGCAATGAAAGGAAGAAAGAACCTGCCCAGAACCACAGGCACAAGTCACAACAGGGCCTTGAGAGCGCAGCCTGGGGCAGGAAGCAGCCTTCCAGCCCCCACCTCCGCACTCAGCTCAGCCTTCTGCAGGGAAGGAAAAATCACACCCGGGAAAGAGGCCCCTGCTTCCTTCTGTTTAAACCCTCAACTATTATTCTAAAGGTCCATTATTATTATTCTAAAGAAAGCACACTGCCCCTCAAGCTTCCTCAGGTCTTGCTACTGCTTGGGAACTAATGCAAGCGTTCTTTCTGCAACCCGGCCGGGGAAATAGGAGGAGCAGTGGGCAGGTGGCAAAAACATAAGTATGCTTCAGAAGGCAGATCCACCCCTGGGTTCCTTCTCACCAGATGTGCAGACAGCTGAGGGTAGCAAACAGGATCCCTGCGACGAAGGCCAAGGGGATAGCCAGAAACACGGTCAGGAACTTGTAGATCACATACTTGCTGATTTCATAGAGGGCATGGCTGCAGATCCACACTTTGTCAAAGGAGTGTGTATTCTCAGGCTCTGCAATTAGATCCTCAAAACCTAGCTGCAGAGACAAGACACAGGGACCCAACCAGTCATCCAAACTGTCTGCAGGGGTTGGGGGACTAGAGGCACTATAAACAGGGAAAGTCTGCAGAAAATATGGTAGACTATTCCCAGCGTTTCCTAGGGTAACCGTGGGCACACAGGAATTGGGGCAACATTCCTGGTTGTTCAGGGAGCCTGAGGGTTGTGTGTCTGGGTCAACAGGGTGCCAATAGGACCAGTGGCCACTGTTGGGGAGGACTTGAAGGGGCATCCTCCTACAGAGAGTTAGGGACCCATAGCAGCCTCCTGTGTAGGTGGTGGCCGGGCTGAAACTAACCTTGAGATGGGAATTGAGCCGGTGGGGATCCCGGTCCTGACTCGAGTCCACGTACTTCTCGGGGTCTACGTAGTCGACACCACTGTGGTGGCTGTAGGCGTCGTCCGCCATGAAGAGCTGCACGTCGGCCTTCTCGGTCTCCAGCCCCATCGCTGCTGACGCTGCGCTGCAAGAGCGGCTCGGGTCGGTCCGTTCCCGGGCAGCGCGGCCACCCCTTCCCGCGGCGCCCAGCCCCGCCCCGCTCGCCTCGCCTCGCTTCGCCTAGGTCGCGCTGCCCGGGCGGTGGCCGCTTTCCGCTGCCGGTTCCCGCTCCCGGCCTTGGCTGGCCGAGCCCCGCCCCGCCCCGCCGGGCCTCTGGGTGGGAGGGCAGGCACCTCTCTCGTTGCTTGCCAGAGCCCGAAGGAGCTCGGGGAAGCGGCCGGATGAGTCACCTCCTGGCTCAGTGGAGCTGGGCAAAGCGGGCCTCCAGGGCCACTTGGCTAGCAGTTCAGACCTGGGTGCTTAATGGCAGGCAAATTGGCCAGGGAGATGTGCAAACTGCAGCGAGGTCTCGAAGTACTTGGGAGGTAAGGAATAGGAAAGCCTGCTTTCATTGCCTGTTGCTTTATGTCTTTGGCACCTGCTCCTCAGAGCTATCTTGATGTTAATTCATGTTAAACTTCTACTTGGTCCCTAACTCACGCGGTAGGCATCCAATCAGCATTACTGCTGCTTAGTGAGGCTAGAAGCCAAGCATAGTGATTGACAGGGGATGCACCCAACCCTTCAGTTTTCCCAGAACTGGGTATGTGAGGCTTTTTTGGTCTAGAAGTTTGCACCATCATAGCCCACGGAGAAGTCTGCTCCTTTACCCCCAAACGACAACTAACTCTTGATTTTTCCTTAACTCAGGATTTTGTTCAAAGACTTCAGGAATTGCTAACATGCAGACGAATTCTGCAGTACCCTCAGAGCAGCAGCGTATATAGAATCATAAAACCATGCCAGGGTACGTAGGGGAGTCTGCCAATCATTCTCTTAGGAGCTTCAGAAGGGAGGAGCTGGCATAAAGGTTTACCGGCAGGTAAACTCACACATTTGTTTGCTGGAAACAGGAATTTGGTGAATATAATTTGAGAACGGATGATGCTTGCAGCTTGCCCAGGGTCCAAGAGACAGTACCAAAGAGTAAGCACCGCCATGCACAGGAGGGTTTAGAACCAGCTGCGCACAGCAAATCAATGTAGGAACTGGATTTAAAGGCTTCTTTGGGAAAAGAAAACTCTACTTGGGAAACAATAAAAATTATAAAAACAAAACGAAACAAACAACGAGAGAAGTAAAAGACAGGCACTGAACGGGGAACATATTTTGGAGCTAAAATTCTCTATCTCCTATAGTTAAATAAAGAGTGTCTTCAGTGTGCAGATGACAGTGTGGTAACAGAGCAGAATGTGGCAGGGTTGATTCCCAGGACCTGGAGGCCCCTCCCCCACTCCGTCATGTGGTCCTTTTATTGGAGCCTCAGGCTACCCCTGCATTTATACGTGAGCATCCAGGTCCCGGTTTTGTTAACTTCTTTTGAATGGAAAGGGATGACTTAGGCCTTACACTAAGGTTTTTTTTTTTTTTTTTTTTTTTTTTTTTTTTTTTTTTTTTTTTTTTTTTTTTTTTTTGTTTTTGTTTTTGTTTGTTTTTCCAGCACTTCCCTCTCCGGCATTCATTTGAACAGGCTGACTTCTGAGAACCAGGTAGGGTCTAGATTAGTGTTTCATATCCTTTGAGTCGTAACCCTTTCACAGGGGTTTCCTAAGACCATCGGAAAACACAGATATTTGCATTATGGTTTATTTTTGCAGATTTGTTACAGTAGCAAAATTATAGTTGTGAAGTAGCAACCAAAATAATTTTATGGTTGGGGGTTGCCCCAAAACGAGGGACTGTATTAAAGGGTCCTAGCGTTAGGAAGGTTGAGAACCACTGTTCTGATTGCTGTCTCCAGAAGGCAGGAGTCTGCAGGGGAGGCCACCATGTTGATTACTAGGATATGGAAGAGATAGTTTACATCCAATTCATCTTTCCTAAAGCTTGCATTTCCTCAAAATGTAAGATCTTCCAATGAAAAGAACAAAACCGCATGGCTGCAGTCCAGGTGACGGCTGCACAGCAGGCTTCATCCCTACCGAGGCTTTGGAGAACCTGGGCATTTTCAGTGCAGTTAGTAGGCCAAGAGGCAGAACCTATGCAAATAAAGGCTGAATTTTCAGGCAGCAGAGACAGGAGGCCCTAAAGAGGTGGAATCAGTATGCCCTTGATTGGACAGTTTCAGCTACAGATTCATTTGTAACATTAGAGATGTTTATTTTTTAGAAAAGAATGTTCTGAAGCTGAAACTAAAAACAAGTTGTCTAGATTTGGTTGATGCCGTGAAGAATTGAGAAGAACAAGAAGACTCCCCTGCCGACTTGATGACTATGCCCCTCTGCCGCTGGTTGGAACTGGATGACACTCTCGTTCTCTTACTTTAATGGCATTCTTGCCCATCTCCCTATTTTCAATTTTTAAGTGTTTTTTTTTTAAGCATTGCCTTAAAAATGATTTTGCTCATCCTATTGGATTATTCTTAGACCATGGCAGCTATCACTGCCCTCAAGGGGATTAAACCAGCATGATTCCCACAGCATAAATGGATGCTACCCTCGATAGATTTTTCCAAGAAATAAAAAAGTAAGGGAACCTCATTGGAGCTAAATATCTGTGTTCACAGTTGTATCTTCCAGAGTGTTGGGTTACCCTCCAGTGGCCCCAAAACATATCTGCTATAAGGCAGAGGACACAAAGCTTCATATTAATCCCATGCTGGGCCTTTCATTTTCTGGCTTCTAATAAGATGGAGCTTTAGATGGCACATTAAAGTAATGGCGGAGCACAACCAAGTCATTGATCAGGACTTCTGAGTAGGATTTCCTCCCTGCATTTTCCCATCACATTGTCTAAGAAAGTTCTTTTAATGGCTTATTTGAATGTGTTTGTAAAAATTCCTATGAATAAAATCAATTTTCACCTTCAGTTTTTCCCTCAAATCACAAACCTGTCTTCTGATGGCCTGTATTGCCCACATACAGCTTTAACCATTGGGTATTCAAGTAATTAG
Source organism: Alexandromys fortis (assembly GCF_014885135.2). Taxonomy (NCBI): domain Eukaryota; kingdom Metazoa; phylum Chordata; class Mammalia; order Rodentia; family Cricetidae; genus Alexandromys; species Alexandromys fortis. Next base: position 8,640,231 of record NW_026067933.1, read on the forward strand.
TTATTATTAAAAGAATTTTATGGTAATTACAGCATGTGGATTAGAGGAGGCTTGCTCGTCCTCCACATTATTGGCAGATTCTCTCCAATCATCCTGTGCTATGAGGGCTTGTCCTGCAATGTTTATCCACTCCTGACTTCTGCCCCACTAGCTGTAGACACTGCTGCCCAGCCATGGCAACCCCAAATGTTTCCAGACATTGCTAAACATTCCCTGAGGACCCAAGTCACCTTTCCCCGCCTTCCTGGGTCTGGGAGCCTCAAAATTTGACAGTAGTGAATAATGTCACATGAATGGGGAGAAATGGAGGCCCTTCTGTGCATTAGTAAGGCCATGGCTAAGACAAAGCTTCAAAATATACTAATAATTTATCAGAAACCCTGGTTTTATTTTGAATCAGCTTCATGTCTATAAAAAATGAAGTCATATATATATATATTTGATGTTTGGAGCTGGACAGTGATGGAGCACACCGTTAAACTCATCACTGGGAGGCAGATCTCTGTGAGTTCAAGGCCATCCTGGTCTACAGAGCGAGTTCCAGGATAGCCAAGGCAACACAGAGAAACCCTGTCTTGAGAAAAACAAAACAAAGAAAGAAAGGGAAGAAGGAAAGAAGGAAGGAAGAAAAAAGAAAGGAAGAAAGGAAGGAAGGAAGGAGGGAGGGAAGGGAGGGAGGGAGAGAGAGAGGGAAAGAGAAAGAAAGAAAGAAAGAAAAGGAAGGAAGGAAGGAAGGAAGGAAGGAAGGAGGGAAAGAGGGAAGGAAGGAAAGAGGGGAGGATGGAAGGAAGTTAAGCTTAAGGATTTTGTCTGTTCTTTAACATTTTTCAAACTAATCAGTCACCAAAATTCCAATGCAATTAGGATGTGCAATCCCATCAAGAGACCCCTAATAAACAACTTTCAAATTTTGTTTGTTTGCCAGGCCTCGTATGTTTTCCTCACAATGGCTTGGCTTGTTAGATGACTGTATCTGGAAAAACACACATTAAGGGATGTCTTGATCCTTTATATTTCCTCTTAAGACCATATGAAACTCAGGAATCTTTAGCAAATCCCACCTACTGAATAATTTCCCCAAGTTTTAGGTAACTTTAATTAAGGAATCTGTGTCCTTTTTAGAAGAACAACAAGGCACCTGCTGATCGGTTTCCCACTGTCACAAGGACAAAGCTTGAGAAGTTTGGAGACAGAGTTTCATCCATCTTGTTTGAACTGATCCCGTCCTGGAACAGTGGGCTTTGAATAAGGAATTATTCGAATAGGTCTCTGCTTTGCTTTCCCACCTTTTCCTGTCTTCCTCACTTTATCTTCTTCCTCCAACCATGGCCCATCTCCTGACAACATCCTGGGCTCTGCCTGAAGTTTGGATCAGATAAAAAGTATGTGTCGTTACAGTTCTTCCATTATCACACTTGTGAAGTGGTGCCAGATACTTTATGAAAATTTCCCCATTTTTTTTCTCTTACATAGCGCTTGTCTTTTTTTCTCCCTACCCCAAGTAAAATAAGTCTTGCATCAGTGAACCAGGAATTTCTGGTTTATTACTAAGACACAGTAGCTTGTTTATAATTGGTGCCAGGTTGATATTTTATCTGTTTCAAACAGGACCTCCCCTGCCCCAGAAATGTCATACACAAGAATGTTTGAAGCACCCTTTCTGTGGGAATGCCTGGCTCTTAGAAACAGCAGAGGAAAGAGAGCGAGCTTCATCAGTCTGTATTCACTGTTGATGGTGGGAGGATAGGTCATTCTATTCTCATCCAGAACAATGCAAGGCGATTAATTTTAGCATTATTTTATCCTGTTTTCCATAAGTAAAGGATGTTCCTGTTTAGCCTTCTAAGTGTCTCATTGATTTCTGGAGCACTGTATATACTAAAAAGACGTAGCTATAGGACTTTAATAGTTTATCTTTCCGGAACATGAAATAGGAACTCATTAAGCTTTAGTGGGCACTAAATTCAAGGTACACTTTTAAGAAGCACAATTTCCTCTGTATGCAGGTGGGATCCTGGCTTTTGCTGCACTGTGGAGTTGCCTTTTCCCAGTCTTAACAGTGGATCATGAAGCTGTTTTCTTGATTTGAGGGTAAACACTTTGATCACATTTCTCTATTAATTTTGTATGTGCATGCCACAGCCCGTATATGGAGGTCAGAGGACAACCTGAGGAGCTTGGTTCTCATTCTCCACAACATGGGTTCCAGGAACAGAAATCTGATTGCTATGTTAGGTAAAAAGTGCCTTAAATCACAGAACCATCCACCGGTGCTTGATTTGAGATTTTATTTTAGACCAAAAATATTATTATATCTAAGATTTAAGGCTTTGTGTTGTATAATAATAATGCTTTTCCTTCTCTGTGTGCACTCATGTGCATGAATACATGTGGTGTACTTGTGTGTGTGCAGATGCACTTGACCCTGTGTGAACACACCGAGGTGAGAGGTTGGAGCCTGGTACTGTCCTCTATTCCTGTTCACCTTGCTCTTTGGAGAGCAAGCCTTTCAGTGAACCTGGAACTCAGCATCTTGGCCAGAGAGGCTGGCCAGTGAGCTCTCAGGATCCACCTGCCTTTGCCTCCCTAGACCTGTTCTTCTGATGCATGTCATGAGAGAGGATGACTCTCAGCTTTCGTATAGGTGCTGGGATGGGAACTGAAGTGCACCTGCTTGCTCAGCAAGCGGTTTTCCTCTATGTAGGTTACGCGCCCCCCCCCCCTTGCAGTGATCAAATACACCCCAATACCAACTTAAGGAAGAGTTTATTTTGGCTCACAGTTCGAGAGTACAGTCTACAGTGCTGGAGAAGGCCTGGTGGAGAGGAGCTGGAGGTAACTGCTCACACTGGGGAGCGATGGCCACTGCTGCTTAGCTCGCTTCCTTCATTTTATTCAGTCTGGGACAGGAACCCATGGAATGGTGCCGCCCACAGTTAAGATGGATTTGCCTACTTTAATTACCCTAATCTCAATAATCTCTCTGGGGCTTGCCGAAAGCTCACCTCACCCATTAATACCTTACACACATGCCCGGAGTTGTGTCCCCCAGATGATTCTGAATTCTGTCAAGCTGACAATCACAGCCACCACACCATCGCCCCATCTCCCCAGCCCCCTTTCTCTCATATTTACAAATATTTTCAGCTTTCCTGCAGAACTAGTACAAATTTGTAAAAATGGCATGTCTAGTTTACATTAGCCAAGACAGGATAGGACAGCCGCACTCCACACCCACCCCCTCCAAGTTCAAAGGATGAAAAAGAGAAAAGATGGCAAGGAAAGTTTCTCTTAAGTTGTAACCTTGTCGCATATTTTCAGTAGAGAAATAGGACGCAAGTACAGAGGGCTCCACCTGGCTCTCGTAAAGAACTGTGTGAGTGTCCATTAGGCTTCTTCAGTGCATGAAAGAATCATTGTGAGCAAAGAGCAAAGGGAATCCAATTCTGCAGAGCAAATGGAAGACTGGGATGCAGCCAAGGGGCTGGGCAGGAAAAATTTTAGATTAGATTTTCCTATCAATAAATATCTGGGAATAATTTTGGCTCCAGAATTTATTTCTTTCTAAAATATGTTTGTCTATTTCTGTTCCTTAGTGGCATAAAACTGTAAGGCAGATTTTTTTATAACACATAAAGGCATAAAAATAGGAAATATGGGTGTCTGCATTTATTCTTTGTGTGCCTCAAAGGCATAGTTAACCCTCAAACTGTCTTCCAAATGCTTGTTAAGTCTTTAATTTCTCATTTAAAATGGCTCCAGGATTGGAGAGAAATGGAGATAAAAATGAGGTTATTTTATTACAATATATCACCAACAGGACTATTGAAATACTTATATGTGAGGATAAGGTAATGTTTCTCGAGTTAATCAATTAGTAATTATATAAACATTGTATTGCAAAGTAATTTTAGAAGATATTTGTATTTTCTTTTTTTAAGAAGACAATGATGGGGGAGTGGGGGAAGAAATTCCTGGAGAATTAAGAACATGCAAACATCAGGAGAAACACCAAAGCTCTCATTGGAATATCATTTGTTTCTATAAAATTTGTATGTATATTGTCATTTCACTTTCTCAGAGTGATGATAATTGTTTCTAAACAGAGTTGTTTCTCCCTACAGTGCATGAACATGGTATTCTGACAACTCTCCGTCTGCATTGGTTCAGGTAATTAGTTCAGTAAAAAAGCATGTCCTTTCCCCTTTAAAATCCATTGTCCTTGGAAGCTCTTGGATAAACAGGACACTGGAAATAAACCTGGGTAGTAAAACAACTGTGGTCCTGAGAAACTGCACAGTGCTTTATTTGGAAGCCGTAGAATTTGCAGAATGCTGCTGTAAAGGGCACGCTACTCAAGGGCCGAGGCTCTGAAGACTTTTATTATGAAAGCAAAAGTATTTTCTGAAGGAGGGGAGCACAATTAGCTAAATGTTTGGGACAAAAAATAGAGTTATTATTATACCATTTTGGAAAAGCTTTGCCTATTTCTCTGCATTGTAATTGTTTTATGAGACAGGGCCCCTCTCTGTAGCTCTGGCTGTACTGAAGCTCACTATGTAGACGAGGCTGACCTCAAACTCACAGAGACCCGCCGGCTCCTTCTTGTTGAGTGCCGGGACTAAAAAGGTGAACACCACTACCTTGTTCAGCTCTGGTTTATTTTCTCGGCCTTTAATTACCAGTCAAGTAAAGTGTCACACGATAGGAATGTTTAATTTTGTTCTTTTTCCCTCCTTTGTCCTTCTTCAGAGTTTCTGTTTCTTCCTAAGATCTTGTTTTTCCCAATCATAGTCTGGCCCATGCACAACATTTCAGAGCTGGGAAGAACTTAGAAGCCTTAGACCAATGCCCTTGCTAGCAGGCACCTTTAAAAACTCTGCTGGAATATCACGACAACGAGAAGCTAGTTTATAAAGGAAACAGAAAATAAGATTTTTATAAACTTCTTTGTTATTCTTTTGTGCCAGCAGCTACTTATGTAAAGACCTAACTCTGTATGTATGCATGTATCTCTGTATGTATGTATGTATGTATGTATGTATGTATGTATGTATGTATGTATGTATCTATCTATCTATCTATCTATCTATCTATCTATCTATCATCTATCATGTATTTATTTTAATTCTGCCTTTGCTATTCTAGGAAAATAAGTATTAAAGCCCAACTGCTATTTTGTAAAGGTTAGTTTTTTTAAACACTAGGTTTCTCCTCACTAAACATTTCTGTAGCTAAGCTACCCCACTTATCTCAGTTGTTCTTCATGTGTGATGGTTTTCAATCTTATGATATCCTTTTTTTATAGTTTATTACACTATGTCAGAAGTCACACTCAAAGTAAAAACACTTGGTCTGGCGGTCTGAGCAGCAGGGCTTAGCATTATAATATTACATCACTTTCTTTCTATTACTCTACAGACTGATTTTTGGGTTGCTGTATTATAGTTCTGATTAAAATAAATCTCACTGGAAACTGAACTTACTGTTTTCTGTTTTTTTTTTTTTTTTGGTTAGGTCACTACGCAAAGGCAATAATAGTTGGTAATACATGTGTCTTAAGAAGTCAATTAAGGCATTTCTATTAAATTTCATCACTTTCTGAGTTATTGTCTTTCTTGGGATGCTGTTGCTTATGTGTGTCTCGCCCATCAGTCTGTTTTACACATTTATTCCTAGTCACCGATGGAAAGTTGAGTGCATGACACTTGAGAAGAGTTACGCAGCATTCCGATTGAACTGGTAAATATACCTCCTATATGCTGATGACTTCTAAATGTATAGTTCTTCCTGTGCTTCTGGACCTCAAGGATCTACCTGATGATAAACTTATCTCCAATTTCATGTGCCTCGAAAACTAGCTTTTAGTTTCTAGTCCCAAATCAACTGTCTTGCTGTTCTGATCACACAGTTGGTTAAAATCCAAATGCAGGCTTTTTCAGACCCAGGCCAGCTGGCCTTGGTGAGTTCCCGATAGAACATCCCCATTGTCTCAGTGTATGGGTGCACCCCTCGCGGTCCTGAGTTCCTTGCTCGTGCTCCCTCTCCTTCTGCTCCTGACTTGGACCTTGAGATTTCAGTCAGGTGCTCCATTGTGGGTCTCTGTCTCTGTCTCCTTTCATCGCCTGATGCAGGTTAATATTCAGGAGGATGCCTATATGTTTTTCTTTGTCTGAAAAAGCCTGGGTTAAAACCGGTCTCGCTGAACATAGCGGTCAATGAGGACTACTGAGAACTCAAGAACAATGGCAATGGGTTTTTGATCCTACTGCACGTATTGGCTTTGTGGGAGCCTAGGCAGTTTGGATGCTCACCTTACTAGACCTGGATGGAGGGGGGTAGTCCTTGGACTTCCCACAGGGCAGAGAACCCTGATTGCTGTTTGGGCTGACGAGGGAGGGGGGCTTGATTGGGGGCGGGGGAGGGAAATGGGAGGCGGCGGTGGGGAAGAGACAGAAATCTTTAATAAATAAAAAAAATGCAGCTACAAAAAAAAATCCAAATGCAGGCATCAGTTTTAATGTCTACAAGGTGCTCGTTGCTCCCTGACCAGCAGGTTTGTTAGTTCTAGCTCTCAAATCAATGCTTCCACCTTCTTCCATTGTGCTTCCACTCCCTGGTCTCAGTTCAGGTCATTGCATCAGCCTCCACAGAGCACATCTTTGTTCTCACAAATTGCTTCCCCCACCCAGTATCCAGTGACCCTTGTAACAACACACAATTGAAAACATATTTTATTAGATATATTGCATATGCTTATAAAGGTGACAAGATCATAAATATACAGCTCAATGAGTCATCACAGAGAAAATTTATTCTATTCCCTCTATTCAAATAAAGACAGAATGTCACCAATCCTAGGAGCTAATTGCATGCCAATCTTTGTCACTTTCCCCTCCTTGCCTCATGTAAATCCAATCCTAAACTTTCACTTAATGCACTATATTTTTCTGTTTAAAATTTTATATACACAAATAGTTCACTCAGCCTACTTTTCTATTTTGTTTAATTCATTTCAGAAGCTATGACTGTGAAACTCATCTGCATTGTATATCAGAGTGGTTCTTGCATTTTCATTTTTATACCATTTCATTGTTATGTAACTTGTCATTGTATGAACAAACAGCAATTTTAAAATTGATTTTTCCATTTTAAAGCTGATGAAATCTGGTTTCCAGTTTGGGGTGACAGGATAATGGTCAATTCTAAATATGTTCTTTGCTGATGATCTATACCATTTATTTGAGGTACAAAGTTAAGAGAAGATTTCTATTAAGGGACAAATACATGTTCAATACTTATAGCAACTTACATATTCTCTATCTGGAAACTGCACAGAAAATTTTGAGTTTTAAAACTCCATGATTCTGAAGTTTTGAAAATAGTAGATATTTCAGCAAGCACACAAATATTAAGGTTGACTGTGTCTAGAGTAAAAAGAGATATCCCTGTTATTCTGTTGAACTCACGAGGTAGATGAAAAGCTGGATCCAGTACTGACTTGAGACAGATATTCATGCCGAGGGATGGACTGCTCACTGGCAAACACTCATAGCAAAATTTAAGAGCCAAAAGAATCAACCTTACTTAAATATCCTTCTGGGGAATGGAAAATGCATTCTCGTTCTATTCAAAGAGACAATATGATTGTCAGAAGAGCCATATTGCTTTACAAAAAGAGCTTTTAATCTAGCTGCTGAGCTAGTAGATTTGGTTTTGGAGTTATGACATTCTCTCTCTCTTTCACCTATGACTCTATTTCTCTTGCCTTTGCTGTCTCTTCATTTTAATTGTTCACCTTTTGGCTGCCATCTGAAGACATGGGTATTCCTTTTAGCTTAACCACACAAAACTTGAAAATAAAAATCTATACTACATCTAGATATCTATAGTTTTGATGCACTGAAGTAGTGGTGGTGGAGGAGGAGGAGCCTAGGCTGAGTGGTTCTGGTTAACTTTCATGTTGTAAATCTAGCGTTGGTCTGTCTTCTGATTCAAATGGAAACATTTTGAAAGTGAAAAGTGAGATTTGGTAACTGCATCAGATAAACGGCCCAGATAAAGATAGGAAGCTGGCACTATTGCTGCGCCATTGTGCTACATGTCTACATCCTCTTCTTCCATGCATGGGGGATGGATGGTGTTTCCTCTAACGTGTATAACTTAAGTGGGTGGGGGTTTTCAAGAGAGCAAGGAAAGGAGAAATCCTCTCCTAGTTATGATACAGAAGAAATAACATGAAGTTAGACTTGGAATATTTTATCTGTTAGTCAACTGCTTCTATCTTTGCATTTTCGTGGTAAAGGGGCATAAAATTAAATGAAACACCATAACCTTAGAAATCCACATCTAACTCACTAATTCCTAACATTATATGTTATCATTGATGTTTTTCTCTGAGGACGTTTACATTTGATTTTATGAACAATTTAGTGGATCAGGTATTCCTGTTGTGCTCTGAAGATTTGGTAGGTTTGAAAAATCTCTATGATTATTAATGGAGGGTCCAGATATAAGCCCACTCTCTAGGCTCATGGCCAGCCAGTAAGGTATCACCTGCACTTGAAAGGAAACTTGTCCTAAAGTATTTAAGGCATGTTTCCTTCTGTGATGTGCTACATTTTAGTTTTGACACCAGCAAGGTGTTGATTATGGTTCAGTAAACAGTTCATGACTAAAACTTCCCAGCCCTTAATTCCCTGTATGTAGAATGGTCAGTCTCAAACACAGTCCTGCAATATGTTTCCTTGACTTCCGGAATTATCTCAGATAGTCTTGTTTCAATTCTCTCTGGGGAGAATATGATGCTATCTAGATTATGGCAGTCTATCCAAAATAGAATTAATTTCAAACTGAGATTAAAATGCATTTCAAGGAAAATACTGAAACTGTGTAATAATTAACTGCCTAGGATTATTGTTTAGTGAATTTTTTGATTGATGTTGTAAGAAAAGTAGAATTAATAAGAGAAAGAGAGTTGGAGTTTAATAGGTCATTGTTATTCTGCACATATAAGGCAAGTGGTTAGTAGATAGCATAGTTTAAGTGTGTTGTAGTTAGAGATTCTATTGCTGTGGTGAAATGATGTGGGAAGGTCATTTGTCAATCTGTTGTTCCATTGGTTAATCAATAAAGAAAACTGCTTGGCCTGATAGGTCAGAAAATTAGGTAGGTGGAGTAGACAGAACAGAATGCTGGGAAGAAGGGAAGTAAGCCAGATGCTATGCCTCTCCTCTCCAGGGCAGATGTCATGGAGCCAGCTGCCAGGTCAGACATGCTGAATCTTTCCCGGTAAGCCACCACTTCGTGGTACTACACAGATTATTAGAAATGGGTTAGTCAAGATATGAGAGTTAGCCAAGAACAGGCTAGAGCTAATGGGCCAGGCAGTGTTGAAATGAATACAATTTGTGTGTTGTTATTTTGGGGCAAAAGCTAGCCAGGCGGCCGGGAGCTGGGTGGCAAGAACACAGCCTCCTGCTCCTTCTACAATGAAACATCATGACCAAAGTAGCTTGGGAAAGAAAGAGTCTATTATTACACTCCCAACAATGGAAAATGAAGGGAGGCCAGTAGATAATATTCTAACTCAGTTGGGGGGGGCACATGCCTTTCTGAGAGGAGTGGTTGACCTGGAGTACTGGCCAGGGGACCAGCCACCACATGACTTCAGCTTCTTTTGAGTGGTTCTGAACTGCTTCAGAAGAGTAAGGGCTGAAAGAGTGAAGAGAATATATACACCTTGCAAAGTTCAAAAGATTGTGCTAAATGAAGCTTGGGGTCTACTCAGAAAATCATAGATATTTAGCTTCCTTACAAAACGATTTATTGAGCTAAAAATCCACATACAAGATAATTTGTTATCAGGTAACATGATTTAACTGTTTTCAGGATACTCACAAAGCTATGAAGGCATTATCATGATCAAGTTTTTGATCCAATCGTTTGACCATGTGGCTTCTTTGCTTAGTTGTGCACAGTGCCTGTCTGGTCAAACATTTTGGTGACCTTCTGAAGAGACCCTGTACCTATTAGCTATTGTCTCTTGACCCATGCAAAGCCACCATTCCTGAGCAACTGATGAATTGTTTTCTGCCTCCGTAATTTGCCTACTTAGGGCATTTAATATAACGACATCATGCAATTCATGATCTCTTATGCCTGGCACCTTTCACTTAGCACAGTTTCCCAGATTTTTCTTGTTGCATCATAAAACCAGCATGCCTCCCTGTTTTCCTAAATAATTATGCCTCTTAGTCATGTCGTATACTCATTGGTTAATGGAAATTTTATTTATTTATTTATTTTTGCATTTTGGTTATAATTAATGCTGCTGTGAGCCCGTGTAAGCAAGTTTCTGTATAGATGTGCTTTCAAGGTGCTTGGACCTGTGTCTAGGTTTGGAGATGCTTGGTCCTACAGGGACTCTGTGCTTAGTCGCTGGAGAAGCTGCTAGACAATTGCGCAATGTGATGGCATCTCTTTTTCAGTTTTCACTCTTTACTTTGTGTCTGAGAACTCCTGCTTTTATACATATTTATTAAAATGCACTTTTATCTGTCTTTTTTCTATGCACACTAGTGCATGTGAAATGGTAATAACATGTTCCTGATGGATGATTATAAATATTTTAGATCCAAGATGTTTGCCTATATAGGCCATTTGGATTTTTAAATTAAAAGTTAAAGGGTTTTATCTAAAACATTACATTCCTGGTGTAATTCTCAGCTCATTTCACACAACTAATATCTTCTAATATGTCTTTCTGTTAGATTTATTGTGTGGCAATTGAGTTATAGTACACAGCCTTTCTAATAGTATCTGCCTCATGGCTAATGTACCTTTGCTTCACAAAAGGCTGTAACTTGCCCAGGATCATTTGTGGCTCCTATCTTTAGACCCTTGTCAGTGGTACATGCCTGTAATCCCAGCAGAAGCCTCATTAGGAATTCAAAGCTAGCCTGGGTTACACAGTGACTTCAGAATGAGATCCTGCCTTGAACAACTGTGACAATAAAACCATGTCTGAAGAACCTGTATCTGAAATTATGTGGAGTAATTATTTCGAGAGGTATAAAGAGCCAAACAATCTTTTTGCCAATTAAAAAGCTTGTCATATATTTATAAAATACGTGGTTATGGGGCCAAGTTGGTGAGATGTTTATATCACACTGGCTACATTTAAGAGTATTGTTAGTATTTATAATATTCTGGAAATTACATGTCATGAAGCCATCTAGACTTTGGTGAAGAAGGTGTTTTATGCCAACTTAGAAGTTTACAAAGGGACACAAGGCCTCCTCCCAAACTTTTTCAGAGGATGATAAAAAAAGGAAGAAGGATATTGCTGTAGACTTTTCCCCAACCTCTCCAGTTTCATTTGATATAGCTTACTTTCCTTTTTGGTGTTATTTTCAATACTAATTTGGGAGCTGATTGTATCAAAAATCTTGGCGGGGTCTTGAGTGCTGCGGAAGATGCAGCTATTGGGTCTCTGAGCACGTACTTCCTACCCTTCTGCTCTTTCGTCCATTCCATGCTCTCTTCCTCACAAATGTTCCCGGAGCCTTGGATGGGGAGCTTGAGAGGCATTGCCTATTTAGGGCTACAGAATTGCAACTTATCCCCACAACTTTCACCGAGCCACCTTCACAGTTCCAGTCATGTGCTTTTAAATATTACAAGTTTATATGTACCTCAAAGGCTAGCAGGTAGGCTGTTTTCCAGTCTGAAATTGAGTTCCCTTTGTTCTGCAATCAAAGCATGTCACATTTTTTCAGCAATATGGTCTAATTAATAGCTAGGAAATATAATCAACCTAGAAGCCAATCAATTGGTGAAGAGGTAAGGAAGATGTGGTACGTATATGCAATGAAATTCTATGCAGCTGCTAAAATAAAACCTGAAATACAAGTGAATGGATGAAACTGGGGGAAAATATTCCAAGTGAGGTAACCAAGGCCCAAAAAGACAAATACTGCACATTGGCTCTTTTGTGTGAATCCCAGCTTTGAATCTTTCCTTTTTTGTGTGCTTAACCTGGAGTGTGAGTGGAAGCCAGTAACCTAGAATGAGACCAATATAGGGTGAGGGAGCATTACGAGAAAGCAACAATACAACATACATTAAATGAATGCAGAGAAGAGGAACAGTCAGGATAGAAACATGGAAGCAGGGAAAGTGGGTTAAAGGAAAGGAGAGGGTGGGGAATAGTAACGAAACTGAAGCCTGTATGAAAAAGCCGAACAGAAACCTGTCTTTCAACCCAAGTAAAAATCCTGACAATAGAAGACAGTAGGAAACATGTGATAGGAGAGACAAGGGGCTAATGGTGGGGGTTGAAAGTTTCAGTAGGAATGGGGACAGATAGATGAGGGGAGGAGGGGCTTAGCCAAAACTAAGGATCTGTGAAAAAGCCTAATGGAAATATGCTACTTTTTAGGCCAATTACAAAATACAGTAAATGAATGAGTCAATGACTGAATGAAATTTGAGTGGAGGTATTCTACCTGAATAAAAAAATGATGCTTCCAGAAGACATGGATTATTAAACAAAAATCCCGGTGCTAGACATGAGTACCTCCCTACATGTTATTAGAGAGACCCTAGAGGACTCAATACCAACATGAGATTTTCATCTCTTAATTCTTTTTTTTTTTTTGGCTAATATATTTTTTAAATGCCTTCAATTCTACTTATTAATTACTGTTAAAAGAAAATCCTAGTTCTGCCTCAACTGTAGGTTTTTTAAGCATTGTGAGTGTTGCAGTTGGTAAGCATACTGCAATGCTTGCTTTGGCAGCCAAGAGGCAAGGCTTCAGCTGCAGAAAGGGTTTTCATCTGTTCAAGCCAAATATGGTCAGCTTTTAACTCTTGCAATGTCCCTCCATATACAGGCTTCTGTTTACAGCTTGACTTGGATTTATCACTTCCATTCGTCTCTCCACAGGGGACGAAGTGGAATTTTCTTTACTCCTTATACTTCCTTGTGTCTTAGCACTTAGCTTCCTCATCTGGAATCCATGGCTCATTATCTCCAGCCCTTTATTGGGTAAGGAGGGCGGCCTGCATCCTGTCCAGCCCAGCTCCCAGCTGCCTGGCTAGCTTATACCCCAAAATAACAACACACAAATTGTATTCATTTAAACACTGCCTAGCCCATTAGTTCTAGCTTCTTATTGACTAACTCTCACATCTTGATTCAACCCATTTCTAATAATCTGTATGTCACCACAAGACTGTGGCTTACCAGGAAAAATTCAGCATGTCTGACCTGGCAGCTTCATGGCAGGCGACTCTCTCTGACTCTGCTTTCTTCCTCCCAGAATTCAGTTCTGTCTACCCCGCCTATCTATGTTCTGACCTATCAGGCCAAGCAGTTTCTTTAATAATTAACCAATGAAAGCAACACATAGATAGAAGACCCTCCTACACCAGGATGGGACAAACAGGACCAATGAGCTGGTCTGCAGAAGCCAGGGAACAGAGGGAGATGTAAGGAACAGGTAGTGACTGGAGGAGTCTCAGTGTGTTCTGCCTAGGAAACTTATCAAACAATGGAATGTGGGGAGAATTTATGTCTTTGGGTATTTTTTTTAATGTGACAAGGTATGCATCACACTTAAAAAGAATTCAGTCTGTTGTACTCAAGTCTAAAGAATGCAGTGTGATGGAACCTGGAGATAGGGGATCAAACAGCAAACATAGATCCATGCTAGCAATAGAAAGAGTGTTAAGTCAAATCTCAGTAGGCGAATATCCTGAAGACTTAATGGGGCTATTTTTCATTACGTTTATAGAACACTAGGTCATAATTTATGTATTTTGTTGATATGAAAGTCTCTCTCTTACACATACACACATGCACAGGCACACACACAAGGATTCTTGAAAATTAACTGCAAATGTAAATTTGATCACATACTTTTGTTTTAGTGTCTCTCTTCCTGGGGGGTAGGGGTGGTCTCCCTGGTGTGTGTGTGTGTGTGTGTGTGTGTGTGTGTGTGTGTCAGAAGATCATGAGGGATGTGTTCCTTGATCTTACTTTTGAGGCAGGGTTTCTCACTAAACTGGAGGTTGCTGTTCTGGCTGTGCTGTCCAGACAGCTGTAAGGAGCTATCTGCCCTTGGCACCCCAGCACTGTAGTCATGAAAGCGCTCCAAGCCCCACTTCTCTTGGGTGCTGGGGATCGAAATTCAGCTCCTTGTGCTTTCAAAACAAGCATTATGTACTGAGCCGTGTCTCTCGTTCAAATAGCCTACTTTGCCCTCTACACATTTACAGGCTTTAGGATGTGACAGATGGCTGCACAGGGCAGGTCACGTAATCAAGCCTGGGAACAGAACACTTCCTGGTTACCTTCTTGCCCTCCCGGTTCTCCATAAACTTAGAGTTCCTTGTTTGCAAACTTTTTGATTCTTATCAATTCTTTTTAGCATGAACAAACTAAGATTTCTCACATTGAGAAGGAAATATATCAAAATTTTTACTTTATTCAAACGTGTTTCTTTCTTTCTTTCTTTTTTTTTTTTTTGAGACAAACTATGTTTATTTCTTAGGCAGTCCAGACTGGTCTGAAACTCACTGTGTAACCCAGACTGGAACTCCTCATGAGCTGCTGAGTTACAGTTGCACACCCTACATCAGGCTGGGTTTTTTTTCTTAACCCCAATCAGTATTTTTTTATAAACTCATTTACTTGTGGTAGGACTGCAGTTTTGTGGGGAACATGATTTCTGTTTCTAAACAATGAAGAGTGGGAGAGATTTTCTTCTGAAGATATCTGTTGTCATTTCTGCAGTATATGAATTAAAGTGGAAAGCATACTGAGGTCAGCACATCTGCTGAGTGAGGATAGCCTGCAAATTTGTGAATTATTCCCTGTTTACTGGAGGAAACATTTTTTTGAATCGGAAACATCACATGTTCTGTAAAACGTTATTTTTGTAATAGTTTTTTCACTGTTCCTCCTATGTTGGGGAGGGTTTGGTGTTTTGCCTCCAGTTCCTGGCATTGTAGAATGTGTTGTCTCCTTCTCGGGAGCTTCTTTCCTCTGGCATAATGCTGACATGTTTTCCACTTTCTGCCTTCCGGATTGTGCATGCTGTAACCTGTTGTAAACATTTATATAAAAATGACACTTTATTAAGCCCTGACATCGCTCACTTAAGTGCTGCAAATGGTAATTTTCCTAGGATATTTTAAATTCCTTAGGATTTAAAAAATGTTAAAAGGATATAAAAGAAAAAATTCTTTTCAAAGTTGGGAAACTTCAAGCCATTTGTAAATGGTTATTTTATATGACTATGGCCAAAAATGTTAGTCAGATACTTGGCATGTGACATAGTTCTATTTACTGCCTTCCATAGCATCAAAACTAACCATCCACAAATGTCTTCAGTTCCCCAAATACTTGGGTCCTATACATGAAAATGTATATGAATACTACAATAACATATTTTTGACCAGTTTGTACATTTTGAACTTATTCAAGTTGTAGTATTACTTTATAAAATATTAACGTGCAATCAGCTCATGAAAATAATATTTCTGTCTGGCATATATCTCAAGATGTTGACTACATATAAGATGAAGTTAACTTTTTGTGTGGTGGAGACTAGCAAGCTTTTCTTTTCTCAAATTCTCTGGCATGCTTTTTCATGGAGATAATCTTGTATTTTAATCTTGGATTTCTAACACATCTATTATATGTTATGAAACTATCCTGAAATGAGTCAAATGACAAAATGTTATTTACAATGCCTTTTTTTTCTGCAAAGCATTGGTTTTAATAGTTTGAGGACTATGAAATGGAGTCTTTTTCTTCAGATAACTTTGGGGAAATATTAAGTGTAGGGTGTTCAGTTCAAGATTACAGTGATGAGGTTTTCCATGAAGGAAGCTGAGAGAACAAAGTGGTGAAGAGAAATCAACCAGTTGAGCAATGGAGTGACTGGAGACTAATGAACAGAGCAAGAAGACAGGGAATTGCAGAGGACAGGGGTAAAGTTGAGAGGACTAGCTCGGGACAAGTGGAGAGCTTGGGAAACATGTGACATTGGAACGAGTTTCTCCCTTCCCTGAAATGGTCACTAACATCTACATTGGAATCTAATGTTTTTGGACTCATCCAGTCCCAAAAAGAGTATAGGAAGAAAACCTTCTGTGTTCCACCAATCAAGAGAAACTTCCAGTATTCCAAATTGTAATGAAAGCATGGGGGTTCTTTATTTATAATTATTTATAAGATCCCCACCAAAGTGAAGTGATAACATGGATGTTGTATTCTCAGTTTCCCTGGTTTGTTGATTGTCAACTACTTAGGAAGACCTTGAAATACTTGAGGTTAAATTTATGTAAATAGAGATTCTGTCAAATGCTTTCAAATTGCCAATTTGAAAACAGCTTTTCTATCACAGGGCAGAATAGTTTTAGTTAACTGCAGACTGTCTTAAAGTTTTAAAGGTTTAGTCCTTGCCATCACAGTAGAAAGCTTAGCTGCTTGCAAGCACACATGGTGCTGGAAAAGTAGCTGAGAGTTCTACATCTGGATCTGCAGGCAGCAGGGAAAGAGAGACAGACAGACAGAGAGACTCAGGCCTGTGATTGGCTGTTTGAAACCCCAAAGCCCAACCCAGTGACACATTTCCTCCAACAAGGCCACACCTCTGAATGCTCTCAAATAGTGCCACTCCTTGATGACCAAGTATTCCAATCTATGAGCCTATAGGAATCATTCACATTCAAACCACGAGTGTCCTTTCTAACAAAATACTTTTTCTGTTTTTCAGTTTCTATGTGTTTGTACATGTGTGTGGGTATACATGTGTGTTGGTATGCATAGATAGTTACATGTGTATGTGGAGGCCTGTGGTTGGTGTTTGGAAGCATCCTCAAAAACTCATATATTTACATTCATTGAGGCAAGGTCTTTCAACCAAATCAGAGCTCACTATTACCAGTCTTGTTAGCCAGCTTGCTCAGGATATTCCCTGACTCAGCCTCCTAGAGGCTGGAATTACAATTCTGGCCATGCTCACCAGCATTTTTCCAGATCCTGGAAACGCTAATTCTGGTCCCCATACATTTTAATCATTGAACCAATCTCCCCAGCCCCTGCCAAAGTGTTAAATATTTTCTACTGTGAGTTTATAGGTTTGGTGTTTGCCTTTAAGCCTAAACCCATTTCAAGAAATTTGTTTATTACATGAGAGAATAATGAAGATGCATAGCTTTCCATGAATTTCAGCAATTGTTTTGGCATCATTTGCTGAAAATATTTTTTTCTCACTACAGCTTTATCAAAATATAACTACTCGTGTATGTGTGAATCCCTTTCTAGACATTCCTTTCTATACTCAATCTATAAAATTATTCATATTTCAGTGTCTCTGGGTTCTTGACTTTTTATATAAACTCTTCAACTTTGTCTTCTTTCAAAATTGCTTTTTCTATTCTCCATCATTCAGTCATATCTATGCATAGATATATTTATTTTTAAATATATATTATTTTAACTATGTGTCTCTTAGGTGGGTATGTGCACGTGGGTGTGGTGCCCTTGGGACCCATAGAAGACATTGGATAACTGAAAGAGGAGTTATAGGCAATTGAAAGGCAGTTGACATGGGTACTAAGCACTGAGCTTACTGCTGCAAGAACACCACATGTTCTCTTTCTCTGAGTGATCCCTTAGCCCTTACATTAGGTCTTGTGTAGAAATATAAAAATGTAACCATGTGTGCATGCATGTAAATCACCTTGTTTCTTTCTGTTTAAGTCCCACAGAGTTCTAGATGGCTATTGCTGAATCTGCAGACTGCTTTATGGCAAACATGCATCTACTAATGTGGAATCTTCACAGTGGTTCCTTCTTATATTTAGGTCATTAAATCTTTTCATCAGCAATTGTAGGTCCAATGGTCCAGCATTTCTGTTATTATATTTTGTTATTATATTTATTCTTGTTTTATTTTTTATGTTCTTGTGCACATTATTTTAAAAATCTTAAATTTCCCAGGGTATAGACTCTTATACACTTTTGTTAACTGACCTTAACTTGGAACATTTTGATGAATTTTCTCTCTACTTCTACTTTTACTTGCTACTTTGTTGAAACCTTAGAATATTCTATGAAAAGAACAGCATGTCTACTTCTTTCTACAATTTGTGTGCCTTTTACTTGTTTTTCTTCCTTTGTATTACCTCCAGTGTTAGGTTTTTAGCAGTGCTAAGAGTGGATGGCTTTGTCTTCTTTTCTTTAATGTCAGGAAAAGTGCTGAATATTTCATAATTAACTAGACTGTGTGGTGGTTTGAATGAGAATGGCCCCCATAGGTTTATAGATTTGAACACTTGGTTCCCAGTTGGTGGAATTGTTTGGGAAGGATTAAGATGTGTGATCCTTGTTGAAAGAAGTGTATCACTGGAGATGGCCTTTAGGGTTTCAAAGCCCATGCCAGATCCAGTGTTGCTCTCTCTCTGACCCAAAACTAGCCACCTCTTTTTAAGTTGTTCACTTTTATCTTTTATTTTTGTAAAGAAACAAAGACAGACAAGCAAACAAACATGTAACTCTGTTGTGTCTTTCTTACTCTTCCTCCCTAGTGTGTCTATACATTATAGATCACTTCAAACACTTTTAAAACCTAAATCAAGAAGAATGTTGCTATCAAATCTGTCACAGGCACCTCTGTTCTATAGCAGCACCCCCATTCTGCAGCAGCACCCCTGGATCAGCAGTGGCATGGCACTCCCTGTTCTGCAGAGGCACCCCCATTCTGCAGCAGCACCATGGTTCTCCAGTGACACCCCTGGTTCTCCAGCAGGCACCCCTGGTTCTGTGGTGGCACCCCTATTCTGCAGCAGCACCATGGTTCTCCAGTGACACCCCTGGTTCTCCAGCAGGCACCCCTGGTTCTGTGGTGGCACCCCTATTCTGCAGCAGCACCCCCATTCTACAACAGTAGCTCCATTCTGCAGCGGCATCACCTTTCTGCAGCAGCACCCCTGTTCTGCAGCAGCATCACCTTTCTGCAGCGGCACCCCTGGTTCTGCGGCGGCACTCTCATTCTTCAGTGGCACCCCTGTTCTGCAACCTCTGCTGCTGCCCTCAGACCTCTGCTCAGTTTCTCTCTTGGATGGCTGAGTGAAATGCCATGTATTCCAACATGTACTTCCTCGTTCCCTTGAATTCTTTAGAATTTGTCCTCTAGTAAAGGAATGCCCGAGAGCAAGATATGCCAGACACATGGGCAAACATATTTGTATCTTTCTTCAATGTCAGAGTTCATTAAATGATGATAAATCTACACAATACCTCAATCGTGTTGTCTTTAGATTACCAACTACTACTGATAGGAGACAAGACCACTGTTAACCACAGATTGTTTTGTTCCCACTAATTATTAGTAATATTAATTATCAGATGATATATTACCCTTTATAAAATAGCACGAACCGATGTTATTAGTAGCCATGAAAGGATTATGGGCTTCAGAATACGGAAGGCCTGTCCTGAAGACAAAGGTTCGGTCAGAGAACTGGATAGAGCCACTGTCAGTGGACCCCGTGCTGATCTGGTACTGAAGGCAGGCAGTGGAAGTGGATTGTGTCAAGAAGAGGTATGTACTGAGCTGATAGCCTATGAAAGGAAGTGGAGGTTTGTCATTGCCATGGCAGACTTTCCAATAACAGGCATTGGGTCTTACTGCACTCTAGTGTTACATGGCCATCCTTTTGCATGGTCCAAATGAGGAGGTCACGTTGCTAAATGCGCTGATCCATTTGATGAGTTCAAAAGATTAGTTTTTTTTGGAATGGTTTTGATCCACCCATCCATCCACTGGTGCTTAATTTAATTTGAAGCTAACAATATTTTACTTGCTTAAAACATTATTTACTAGTGTGCGATCGATAGTTTGCCTCAGACAGGTGGTGGCTGTTTACTTTCATCAACAAGCTGTTGTGTTATTCAGCCAACATTTGTGCCGACAGTGGAGAAAGCTGCTGTTTGGAAAGTGGAATTGCTCAGAGGAAGGCACAGCCTGAGTGCCATCGTTCTGTGCAATATGGAATAAATCAGAGCAGGGCCAAAGTCCAATTTCCACAAGCCCCAGATGGATCTACATTGAAAGCAAACTCAACAGAAGTTAGAAATGGTCATAGCTTCCATGCGGGGACCAGTGCTCACCATCCTCTGACTGTGTAGCACAATGGTTATTCCACAACTGCACACAGAACAAATCGCCATCCGTTTCTCACTGTGGTATGCTCAAGTCATTACAGACTCACTTTGAAGGAGTCCATGAGAAGCGATCACATTTCATTGGCTCTGAAGCTGTTTTGATTCCCATGAGGCAAGGGCCACCCACCCTAGTTGAAGACATGTCTTGTTCACCTCTGTGCAAAAGTTAGGCTGTACTTGGTAAGACCACAAAGATGGAATTTCAACAATTGCTTGTGCTCAAATGTCTCCTCATTACTAATTCCTTACCCTGGCTCTGAAGGCAGAAGTAATCCATCTTCCACTGTGCTCTGAAAGCCCCCTTAACCTTGTAGTTCTTTGCTTAGCCATTGATATGTTCCCCTTGTATCTGTTTCCACAAAGTTTGACGTTTCAAAGACAAGAACATTTTTGTGTTTACTCATAATGTCTCATGCAGAATCTGGCTCAAAGACAGAATTTAATAAATGGCAATCAACTTTATGCCAAAACTAAAGTGTCGGTGAACTAGAGGGTCTACAAGTAAGGACATAATGGAATGCCAGTATGGGAACTTTTAAGGGCACTTGAGGGCCTCCCTGCTCCCCAAACCCGGAATCTCATGATCAGGCTATATCATTATTAGAAATGTAAGCATAAAAATATAACCCAGAGCTCACTGCTGTGTATTATTTAGACTTTGACATTTACTTATAGGTAAGCAATTTTTATTAAGATTTTACTGGATGATGCTTGTGTCTTACTAACATAACCAGTCTATCTTGTGCTTTATCTGGCACCAGATACCCAGTTTGGGAATGTTATTTCTTTTATAACATTTGCTATTATTGGCTTAATTATAATGAGAGAAAATATGCTGATATTCCTTATTTTTATTAATACACAACAGTGATTGTATGAAGTACAATGAGTTTTTTCATATGCATGGAGAAAATGTTTCCTGATTAATTTAAAATATAGTTTGCATGTGGCCAACGTATTTGAAATCCTCATATGCTTTCTTCTTTAATCCAGGATACAAGAGAGGCAGCATGAAAAACGGAGTCTTAGCAGATGGGAGGTCATCACATGTGTTTATGGGCACAGATCACTAATGACTAATAGCGAGTTGTTTATTACTTCCATGCTTTGTGGAAAGTTTGGTGAGCAAAGCTACAACACGCAACAGTGGAAGCTTTCCCCGAAATAAGCAATTTATATGATGGGTATTTGGAAGATGTCACTATGCTTGATTTGTCATAAACTCTTTCTGCCTGCATTAAAACGCATTAGTTGTTAAGGGTGGGGAAAGGGAAGCTTTATAGACGGGTTTTCAGGTATATGGATCTGGGGGAAAGGCCTGAACATTTGGCAGCCTTTTAACTGGTGTCAAGATGAAACTGCAAGATTTAAAGCAGCGAAGTTAAATGACTTGGAAAATGTTGACTTTGTGTCTTCCTTTTCTTTTCAGATACAGTTGGGAAGGGAATAATTTTGGACAAGTTGCACATCGTTTCTGTGGAAAACATCAAAGCCTGTCCACCTAAGCCACCTTAAACAACTTAGTAAATATTTATTCAGCATCTTTATGGGATATACAATGTAGTAGGCAATTATGTTACAGAACAGAAGAGACACACGTATGCAATGAGGCTCACAGTAAAGACTTTAAATAAACCACACAACAGGTTCAAAGATGAGACGTGAAATGGAAAATACACACAGCCCAGTAAGGACTTGGCAAAGGCAGGCAGGTTACAGCTATTGTCAATGGCTTTGAGAGTCTGAGGCTACACTGAGAAGTATGTTGTTCAAAGTCTATCTGCTCTACTTAGCTATCCATCATGGGGACCAGAACAACTCATCAAATGGCCAAAGAAACAATGGGTTGTTGTTGTTGTTGTTGTTGTTCATTATTTCCATCTGACATTGCTGGGAGGGTCCAGTAGAACTCTCGGCTCATAGAACAGTGGCCATGAAGCAGATAGAGGCAGTGCCTGCTTAGTGGGCTTTTTCTTTTCTGCTGCTCATCCCACTCAAAAGTGTGGCATGATGCCGCTACACTCAGGAATGGTCTTTACCCCCTGGATTACCTTCCCTAGAAACCTCCTCAAGATATAGGCAGGGGAAGTAGAGCTAACTTGCTAGTCACATCTCAATCCAATCCCCTTAAGAGTCAAAATGAGCTATCACTATGTCATTGACATTTTTATTTGATAACATTTAGAATCTGCTCCCTATTAATAATGAACATCCCAGTATGCTATAAAAATTTACTCTGTCAGACATAGAATGAGATCTTGACAGACACATAGCATCATTACTTTTTTTATCCCTTCTTATTTATTTATTTATTAAAGATTTCTGTCTCTTCCCCACCGCCGCCCCCCCCTTCCCCCCCCCCTCCCCCAGTCAAGTCCCCCTCCCTCGTCAGCCCAAAGAGCAATCAGGGTTCCCTGCCTTGTGGGAAGTCCAAGGACCACCCACCTCCATCCAGGTCTAGTAAGGTGAGCATCCACGAGCATCATTACTTTTAAGGTATCATTTTCTTTTGGTACAAAACCAAACAATGAAGCTTTGTGTTGTCATGTTTGAATTTCAAACTTAAATTTAAATTTCCCATACTCTATAAGTCATAGTCTATATAAATTTTGAATCTATGAAAATCATTTTTTCTTAAGTTAGTAGATGCTATATGAGGTTGCCGTGTTCTAGAAAATCAAGCTATTCCTCTGCTTTTGTAGTTCCTAAGAATTACAAAAATGCTAACCACAGAATCACAGATGAGGCAGAGCATATGTGAGCTGTAGAGATCTGCACCTGGGATATAAAGGACAGGATTTGAAAGCCCATGTGGTAGCCCCTTGTTACCATCTGCACCAAAGAAGGGAAGACTGAACGAGAATGGCCAAAGAGTCTGTCTCTGGTCTTGCTTGCCAGTCATATGAAACACAATCTATTCTTCCACTCCAGACCTTCTCAGAGGGTAACAGTTGACAGCCTGTCAGACTGTATTGGCCAAAATAGAAAGAGTGTCACGTGTGAACACAGACCTAACAGAGGTATGGGGATGCTCTTCTCAGGCAGGATTGGAGGGCAGTGTTTTGAGTACATTTGCCTTGCTTCTTCATCTTGCATGTCAAGCTCAAAGTTACAGGCTCAACACAGTAGTGATACCTGACACGATTACAAGCACACATTCAGAATTCCTGCAAATAAATGCATGCACATGTCTTTTAAAGATGGACTGAAGTGAAAACTCAGTAGTGTATCTGGTGTGGTGGTGTACGGTGGAGGCAGAAGTAAGCAGATCTCTGTGAGTTCAAGCACAGCTTGGTCTACAGAGCAAGTCCAGGCTGGCCAGGACTACCTAGCGAGACCTTGTCTCAAAACAGTCAACAACTCAGTAGTAGAACGTTTGTCTGTCATGTGCAAAGCTCTTGGTTTGATAACTCAGTACCTGAAAAACTAACTAATTCCACGAAAATGGAAGACTTGACAGTTAAAAGAATAAGCTTTTAAATTAAACTCCTATCCTATGTTTAATTCTGTTTCTCAGAGGAAGCAGGTTTTCTCTTTTTAGCCTTTTCCATTTCTGACTTTATTGCTGGTTAACATTGCAAATCTGTGTACTATGCATGCTGTTGTTATTTCTTTACTTTCTACTTACATGATAATTATTGCCTTTTCAGTAAAACTAATGCGGGTTTAGCTAGATTGCTTGTGAGTATTGTCATCTACTACCCTCTAGGTTTTTTGGCAGCACTGGGGCAGCATTATGGTAGGACTTTCACCAATGTTCTGTGTTGCCTACTGATTTTGGAGACGGTCTCTAGACTCAGTGTAGACACACTTTCTCCTTGAGCTGCCAGCTCACAAATAATGACACGAAGACTTGTTATTAATTATAAAAGCTTGGGCTATAGCTTATGCTTGTCCCACTGGCTCTTTTAACTTAAATGAACCCATTTCTAGTCATCTATGTGTTGCCACATGACTCATGGCGTTTACCTCTTCTCTTGCATATCTTGTTTCTTCTGTGTCCTGCTGATGGCTCCACCTTTCCTCTTCCCGGAGCTCCCTGTCCCCAGAAGTCCCGCCTAACCTTTTCCTGCCTTCCTAATGGCCACTCAGCTCTTTATTAAACCAATCACAGTGGCACATCTTCACACAGTGTAAAGGAATATTCCATAACAATTCAGTGTTTCAGTAAAGTGCGTTAGCTCTCTTGTTGTTCTGTCCTAATTTCATTTGTTGTGGTGATAAAAATATCCTGACAAAAGGCAACTTAAGGAAGAAAATGATGGCTCAGCCTAGAACTTCAGATTCTATCCATTATCTCAGTGAGTCAGGGTAGAGACGTAAAGCTTCATAACCACAGTCAGGAGCGCAGAGAGAATAAATGTAGGAGTCTTTGCTTGCTGATGCTCAGCTTGCTCTCTGCCCTTTTCAGGTGTTCAGGACTTCCTACCTAGGGAATGGCACTGCTCACAATGGGCGGGGTCTCCTTACATCAATTATTAATCTAGGCAACTCCCCACACACAGGCTGGTAGGTCAATTTCATCGAAATCATTGCTCATTAAGACTCCTACTGGGTAATGTTAGGTAGTGTCAAGCCTCAGTTAAAATTAAACAGCACACTTGCTTGAAACTTTCTTATTTTCTTCTTCTAAATGGTACCATTTCACTTGCAGTCATTCATGCCAGGTTTAAAGTCTTTGCTCCCTGTTCTAGTCCCATCATGAACATCACCTGCTGTATTCAGTGACTTTAGCATTGAAATGAGCATGCTCTGGCTTCTGACATTTTTATAAAATAATTTTATAAAATTATAACAACTTTTATAAAGTACATGCCTTGCCCTTTTGGATTTTATTTATTTATTTATTTATTACATTCCAAAATTTTCTTGGAGCTAGTATTTGCTGATAGTTGTTTTGGTGATTTTATGTAGTCTTTCTTTGTTTACTTATAGAAAAATTTAGATAAAATGAGAGGAAAAAAAGTCTTCAGTTCACGACTTTGCACCAGAAACTTCTATTTTAGATTTCTTTATGATGCATAAGAAAAACACTGTATCAACAGTAATTTAACCAGACTTTGTATTTCCAGGAATGCATTGTTGGATTATATTTTATATATAGTATTCTCTTTCTATTTCTGTAACTTAGTATTTTATTACCGTTTTAACTTTTGTTGGGAGAGTGTTACAGTCCAACACTTTCTGAGAAACTGAAAAGGAAAAACATACTGATATGTAAAGATGTTCGTAAAAAACAGCCATTGACTTCAAGTCAAAGTTTTTGCTCTGTTGCTCTTAAAAATCTTGCAAACAGAGACATTTTCCTTTGAAGTATTGGCACAATGTCTTGATTCCTTATTTAGATTCTTCTAGCTAGAATTTCTAGCCCTCCTGGCAGGCAGTGACTGGTTTTGATCTCTTCATCTGTACTCCGGGGATGAGATGCTAACATGCCTTCCTCTTGCCTCAGCCTTCTGTAAAGATGGTTACAGCTTAAACAACTCTTTGGAACAAGTCACTGCACAACAAAGAACATATATTCCGGTTTATTCAGTGTGGTAGGCATGTTTTTGCTGCATTTTGCTAACAATTGTGATTCTAATAAAATACGCCAATCAAGTGGAAAGAAATGATCAGATTGGCTAACACAATGTAAGGGTTTAAAAGCTGAGCATCGCCAAATTCTTAGTCTGAATTTGTTGTTGCCTACATAAACCCAATATTTGTCATTTTTTTTAAGTTCATCAACTTTTTGTCTGCCTGTTTCCTGACTAACCTTGTGTTATCATACAGTCATTGGGTCCAGACTCTGTTTAACTTGGGTTAAAGTTGGCTTGATAGGTATATCTATCTATCTATCTATCTATCTATCTATCTATCTATCTATCTATCTATCATCTATCTATCTATCTATCTATCTTCTATCTATCTATAGATATAGATATAACAAGAGAGAGAGAGAGAGAGAGAGAGAGAGAGAGAGAGAGAGAGAGAATCTTTTGTTGGTAGAGGCCCATCTTGAAGGATAGACAGTGAATATCAGCTCTCTCTAGAAGACACTTGATCTCTACTCTTAAACTCTGTGAAATAGCAACAAGAGCACCTGATTCATAACCAAGAGCTTAATGTGGATCAGTGCATGGAGAAATTCAGAATGACCCTATATATTAGGTGACTAGTAAACGTTATTTCTCCTAATTTGACTTGTTAATAATTCAAAGTATTTTTGTGGTTGAACATACAGAAGCATTTGCACACAGATTCTTCAAGTCTCCACCCCTGCTATTGTTTATCTGCGTTGCTTCAAATTGGCTGAGACAGGGCCTCTCTCACACTGCAGCACAGGCTGGCCTCAAATTTGTGATAATCCCCCTGCCTTAGCCTTTGCCTTCCAAGCAGTGAATTCAGAAGTGTGAACCACCGTATCTACCTACCTCTTCTACATTTTTGAGGACCTGGACTGTATTCTGGTTTCAATATGAGAAACTTAGCATGCTGTACTTTTAAGGCATCTCATATTTTAATAACTGTTTACAGATAGAGATATTAAATCCAACTCTTGCTGTCTCCGAGTTGCACTGTCAAGTTTATATATGGCTTATTTATATCTCTGGCCCTGGTTTTCTTAAGCTGCCATCAGTGGCTTAACACAGAGATTTATTTCCTGGAGCTCAGGATGGCCAGTTAAGCCTATTTAGCTTGACACAGAAAGTGTATCCTTAAGTTTCGAATGGGAAGTGTGTGTGACTTTAATTAGGCAAATGAGAGAGGGTAAGTTAGGGGTAGGAAATACGGAAAGTTCAATTCCACCCTGGCTCTGCCCATAACTTTCTTAATGACTTAGAGGCAGAAATTTTATTTCTTCGCTGATCCATGTGTTTATCCACACCATGCTCCAGGAAGCTGGGAAGACAAATAAAATCCTGTCCCTTTGGAAACAGGCAACAAGGGTTGGAAGACCTATGAAGCAGAGGACAGTCTGTGACAACACATAAAATGCAATGGAAAAAGAAAAAAAAAAAGAAAAAACCCGGAAAAATAAAAATAAAATAATAAAATAAATGCAACGGACACAACATGTGGCAACATCCCCCAAAGGGGGGTTCAATGTGCCCACAGGAGGCTCGTGGTGGAAGGGACATCTTGGCCACCTATGGGATACCTAGCCAGGGTGCACCCAAGCTTAGTGGAGTTGAGAGTTCATGTAAATTTCTTCTGAGGAGGCGAGGCTCTTAAAAAAATTTAACAATTCACTTTGGAACTGGAATGTGCCTTCTGTTCCCGTTTTGTTGACTTCACGGTAAACTCACTGCTCTAGCCGCGTGGAAGGATAGAATGTGCTCCAGTACAGAAACGGGAAGGAGGGAGTTCCTTGGTTCAGCTTGGGGAACAGAATGTGACTGTGATAAGGAGAAGCCCAGAGACAGGATTCAGGGCTGCCTTTCTGGAGGGCCTCCATGTCTAGACATCACATTCGCTCGTCCTCGGAAGGCCACATGTGGATTATCATGGCACCTCGGGGTGCTTTCTTTCTTTGAGTTGTGGTAGAACACATACAACTAAAAGTTATCATTTAACTGGTTGTAACTATGAAGTTCAGTAACGCTAGATTGACTTTGTTGTAGGACCAATCTCGTGAATCTTTCTTGTCTTATAAAGATGAAACGTCACACTCTTAAGTAACCTGTCATTGCTATGCCATTATAGCCCCTGGAACCCACCCATCTGCTTGTGGTCTCTAGGAGTCTGAGGCCTCCAGGCACATCGTGGTAGTTGTCCTTTGGGGTTGGTTTATTTTGTGTACCCATGTTAAGCCTGTGGAGCAGGGGAGGGCATTAGTTAGCTTCCTCTGTTACTCCACCTCACTTTGAGAGCTAGGGACTTCCACTAAACCTGAAGTTCCCCATTTCAGCCAGGCTGGCCAGCCATTGAGTTCCTGGTGTCTGTCTATCTCCATCCCCCAGAACTGCGGTTGCAGGAGTGTGTGTCATGCTCAACTTGTATGTAAGTTCCTGGGATTCAAACTTGAGACCTCTTGCTCATACATCTGTGCTCTTACCCACACTAAGGTATCTCCACAGCCCCGGGGAGTTCATATCTCTTAGAGATCCTTTTTTACATTCTTTTGAATATACATCTTTGTTAATTCTTTTTCTTGTTTGAGGGCACACTGTTACAGTTTGACTCAGAAATGATATTCAGAGGCTCATATCTTGAATTCTAGCTTCCAGTTTGGGGTGTTATTTCGAAGGCTGTGGAACTTAAAGAGATAGGGATTGTCCTGGGAAAGCATGTCACTGGAGCTAGGTCTTTGAAGATTACACCTGAACCTGGTTTCAGGTTGTGGTATCTGCTTCCTGCTCAGCTACATGTTTCTGCCTCCATAAGCTATCTTGCCTTCCCCACCATACTGAACTGAAATCCCTAGAAACTGTGAGCCAGAACAAACCTTCCCTGCCTTCAGCTGTTTCTCCAGGCTATTTTTGTCAGAATGACACAAAAATAATACACAGGCAGAAGGAAAATTAGCTGTAATACACGAAACCATGTGAAAGTTCTAGAGGAACCGCTGTATTGTTTCCCATAACAGCCACACTTTTCTTTTTACAGTCTCATCAATAGAACATGTAAGTTGGGGGTTCTCTACATCTTTACTAATATTTGTTAAATTGCTATTTAAAAAAATAATAACTTCCATAATGTATGTATTGTAGAAGGAGCGGCGGGCCACTTCCCGCCGCCTGGCTCCCAGCTAGCTTTACCCAAAATAATTACATGAAAACTGTATTTTTTTAAACACTGCTTGGCCTATTAGCTCTAGCCTCTTACTGGCTAATTCTCACATCTTGATTAACCCATTTCTAATAATCTGTGTAGCACCACAAGGTGGTGGCTTACTGGAAAGGATCTTAACCTGTGTCCATCTTGGAGAGGAAAGCTATAGCTTCTGCCTCACTGCCTTCTTCCTCCCAGCATTCAGTTCTGTTTACTTCACCTACTTAATTTTCTGTCCTATCAAAGGCCAAGGCAGTTTCTTTATTAACCAATAAAATTAACACATTGACAGAGGACCCACCTACATCAATGTATGATTGTGAATCTCAGGTATTTTAGACAGATAAGTAACATCAATGAAATATTCCTAGGAAGATCATGGGGACTGCAGCATAGAGGAGAATCCAAATGACCACCTGAGCCTGCACTGACACTAGCCAGAACCAAGCAGTGTCTTTGGGAAAAGTTCCCCATGAATTTACCTGACACCATGCGGAAGCTAAGTCTTCTTCTTTTCCTAGTGATTCTCCAAAAACACAGCATCGTTTCATTTAGATGCGTTGCCTTCAACATGATTTCTGCTGTGATGAAGTGGAACACATTATTTTCACATGTGACTATGTTTACTGAGCCAGACACCATCTGGATTCAAGAACACCTTCCTGGAACATTTCTACTTGTCCGTAATATGGAATCCATATGTTATTATCACTACATGAAGCTTTATGCTTATGACAAAATTATTTTCTTGTGTCTTCTTTGTGCTTTAGTCACTTGAAGTCTGAACGACACTGACTATGGGCAATTTTGTCAGACGGAGTTAGCGGCAATTAGTCTACTCTTTCTGTGACTTGCCCCTAAAACCTGGCACTCCTGGTGGCCTTATGCTTTTGTTTCTATACCAAGCACATGCTTCCCAGCTGTGGCCCTGGATATTGTCTAGTGCCAGCTCCCTGACAAGAGAAAACAGATTCATGAATGCAGAAGATGGATGATTGTTTGATGTTCTGTGCCCCTAGGTGTGATGATATCATTTCTACTAATGTCTAATTGGAAAGGAAGTGCTTACTTCATTGTACTGAGGGCCATTCACACCATATTGAGGACGTATTTTTAGCAAGAAGCCATTCCATTTACATCAGATAGCCAATATGTAAGGCAGGCTCAGGACCAGTTGTGGGTGGTGTTCTAAACAGCTAGAGCAGATGATATTAGGACAGAAATACAATGGTTAGGTAGTAAATGGGTCTAGGGCTTAAAAATATTAAGAAAGGAAAAAATCAGTTATGGGTTTAACATAAATTCCACTCACTGTGAAGTAATATATTCTAATCTTGTGCATAAGCACTTTATTATATAACCTCATTTAATATTTATACCAGTTTATTAATGCTAATGGGATCTTCATTTTATAGCTCAGAAAGCAAGACAAAAAAGCTGGGAGAGTTGTTCACAGTCTTACAGTAAGTAAGGAGAGCAGCCGGGTGTTAATTGTGGACTCATGGTAGCGGAAGAATGTTTTCTATTCTGGGTGGGAAGCTTTCCAAATGCTGTAGCCCTCCCCAAGGGGCTTATTACTCTTTCATGAACAGAAATACAGGAAAAAATAGTACAGAGAAATTACTCACGTCTTTTTAGACTCATCGCAAGCTTCAGTCATGTATCATGACTTAGTCACACAAATTCCTGATTTAGGAGTGTTTGTGGGAAAATATTCCTATTCCACCCTTCTTTCATCTCTGTCAGATTCCAAACTTCCTTTCAAACTTCCAGCTTCTGAAAAGCAGAGCACCTTCCTCAGACTGGTCCACAGCTCTTTCTGGCTGCCCAGGGCCCAGGCCGGGTGTTCCATTCCCGCTCACCTTCTAGACTCCTTAAAACTGATTTTTGTAAACTTATGTTTTTGTTTTCTATTTAAAGGTTTCGTGTCTCACAGTAATGCACACATACCCTTTAAAGCCCTTTATTTTACATAGACAAGTTTCCTGGAGAAGCACACTTTCTCTCATTTGGTATTCATGTTTTTATTGGCATGCATTCGTTTCAGTTTTTGCATTGGGTTACACTGTACTGTTGCATGTTCTTACATCGCTGCATACCGTTCCTCTCTCTATTTTTATAGCTTGTCTTTTAAAAAAGAAATAATAGGAGTGTTATTTCATAAAACATAATGATCTATTTTATTTATAATTTATTTAAAAATAAATTGACTCTAAATTTGTTTTTAAATAATATATTTGATCATATTTTTCTTCTCCCCTACTCCTTCCAGGTCTTTCTCACCTCCCTACCCACCCAACTACATGCTTTTTCTCTCTTTAAAATAATAATAATAATAACCAAAATAGTACTCAAACTCAAAGCAGACATAAAACAAAAAAATATATTAAGACAAAACAAAAGCAGCAAAAAAAAGCACCCAAAAGCATGGATCCCTTTTGCACTGACCAATTACTGAGGATGGGATCTGCCCTGGAATGTGGTGGGCATACCCAGTGCTACTCCAGTGGAGAAAACTGATCTTCCCTCTTCCAGCAGCTATCAATTGCAAATAGCTCTGTGACTAGGAATGGGACTTTGTCCCTGGTTCCCCTTCTCGGTGCTGGGATTTGTCTGGCTTGAACTTGTACAGGTCTTGTGCGTGTTGTCATGGTGTCTGTGAGCTCATATGTGAATCAGCACTGCGGAGTCTGTAAGATGCTGTTTCCATGGAGTCATCCACAACCTTGGGCTCTGACAATCATTTCAGCTCCTCTTCTGCAAAGATCCCTATGACTCATGGGGGAGGAATGTGACAAAGACCAGCATCTCTCACTCTGCATTGTCCATTTGTGGGTCTCTGTGTTAGTAACCATATGCTGCAAGAAGCTTCTCCGATGAGACCCAAACAATATCCTGATCTGTGGGCACGGCAATATCATCAGCCATTTATTGTTCTTATTTAGTATAATATTATATAAGTTTTCTTCTGGGGCCTAAGACCTGTATTGTCTCAGGCTCTCAGCCACTTTAGAAGAATTAGGCATGGGTTCCATATGTGGAGCAGGCTTTAAATTCAATCAAATACACTTGTTACTCCCATAAAATTTGTGCCATGATTGCACTGCCTTGCAGGTAGGCCACTATCGTAGGTCACAGGGGTTCATAATTGGGTGATACTGATGCTTACTTTTCTCCTCTGGTAGCATGCACAGTGCCTTTCAGTGCCATGGATGCCAGTCAGTAGGGCTGAAGCTTCTAGTTGGGCATCAGCTCAGTTCTCTCCATGTTTGATGCCATACGTATTATAGTGTAGAAGCAGCAAGAACGAATCATGATACACAACAAACCCACATGGAAGTCTATCGATGGGGGTGAAAGAAGAGGTCGTAGGGTCGACTGGGAAAAGGAAGTGGTGAAGAGAGGGAGTGGGGAGCTGGCTTTAAAAGGCGGCCTTTTGCACATACGCACAGAGCCTTACCTAGCCACACAGCATATTTGTATAAATTGTGTGGCGACATACTGCCGTAGGACTATGTGTTTGCCTGAGCAGTGACAAGTACATCCTGCCAGGTGATAGGGGCAGACCAGCATAATGTCTGAATGCCAACAATAAGTAAAAGATGTCTTCAGAAACGAGATTTAATTATAGTGGCATATAGCATTGGCAATAGTCTGTAGTATTTGGGGGCGTCTACCTATTCTTTGGGGGGGGCACTTACTTGGTAGCAAAAGATGCCATTGTATGGTAATGTCACACACACATATTTAAATTCCTCCCCACATACAGTAGTAGATTTCCACATGGCTTTTCAAAAAGCCTTTGGTATTAGTTGTCCCTCCTCATGCCGCCTCCTTTACCCTGTTCTCCCATTCCCATCCCCATTTCATGTCCTTTCCTATTTTCCCCTTTTTCTCATTATGTCACACTGCTAACCTTTCAGATAACCAGACTTCTCTTGCCACTATAAAATGTGCGTTGGTCATATCACCAGCATAGGCTTCATAGCCCTTTATAGAAATAGGAGAGGTTGGATTGGCTGCTTACATCCCCTTCAGAGCTGCACTGTAAGAGGGAAGCATCTATAAGACTTGTTTTTCTCAACAAAGGAAAGCATGACATTATGGTGTGCACACCTTTTCTTAAATGTGAAGAAAAGCTTTCAAAGAGATCCAGAAACACGTTAATAGTGATAATTTAAAACAAATTCATAAGACTCTTTCTTAAAAAACTGTAATAGTTAGAAACACAAGTAGGATAAAGATTGTACCGTGTCCTTGGCCTCAAGGAAGTGATGTAAATTTGCCCTCATTAAAATGTCCTTTGCCTGTGATATATTAATCGTGTAGAAGGAGGAAGGCCTGAAGGGTGGCCCTGGTGGCTTGGATTCTAGAACTCTGCTCATCTTCAAAACAAGCACAGGAGATGCTTGTGAATCTGTCAGGTGACGGAGGTGCAATGGTTGCAGAAGCATGCTGTTTCCTTTGCTATTCAGCATCATGGAGCTCTGTGGAAGCCTGTTCCTGCCTGCTCACTTTGGACAGTAACTGGATGGTTATGCGCCCATGGCAGAAACAGGATGGGGCTCAGAAGGGCAACCTTTGCAAAGGGACTGGAAAAATGCTTTTGAATGAGAACGGGTTTCCTAAATCTTGAATCTTGTTGCTCTACATTGAGGTGGTGTGTTCACTCTAGGTGGAGCACCTCTGTTTTGGTAAACTCTTTTATTTTTGTAATTACACACTGAATGAGCATAGTGATATGTGAAACTGTAAAAGTGACTCTACACTCCCTGTCTATTGGAAGAATCTGAAGAGGATGACTGCTAAGAGAAAACAGGGTGATCAGTCATTGTCTCCATGTAGAAGAGAACTCTGAGCCTCTTGAGAAGCTGAGTTATGAGGATTTGCAAGTTTGAGTCCTGGGAAGGGAATTTAAGGTTAGTCTAAGGAACTTAGTGAAACTATGTCTCAAAAGTGAAATCCACAAATACATAAACACCCCACATATAAATACCACAAATATACACACATACCACATATACACCCCCCCACATAACACATATACTCACACATACATACACACACACATGCCACATATAAATGCACCACATATACCCCCCACATACCACATACACACATATCACATACACAGACATATACACCTCACAAACCTCACATATACATCCCTTATACACATATACCACATATACATACACACACACCATTTACACATGGACCACATACACACTCACATGCACCACACATACACCCATATCACATATACATACACCACACACATACAAGGCACACACACATATACACACATTACACACATATACACCACACATAGACACATACCACATACACACATGCACACACACATACCAGACATACACCACACCCCATGCTCTATACACATACACCACATACACACACTTACTCACACACCACACATATATACCACACCCCCACACCACACAATAAACAGATACATACACAGACACATCATAACTCACATACACACATACACAGATACACACACAGACACATCATAACTCATACACACATACACACAGATACACCATAACACACACACAGACACACACAGACACACACACACATGGACATAAATGGATGGTGTAGGAGGTCCTTTTGTTTATGTGTTATGTTTGGTTAATGAATAAAAAAACTGCCTTGGCCTTTTGATAGGGTAGGACTTAGGTAGGTGGGGAAAACTTAACTGAGTGCTGGGAGGAAGAAAGCATAGTGAGAGAGAGCTGCCATGGAGCTGCCAGAGTCAGACATGCTGAATCTTTCTCAGTAAGCCACTGCCACATGGCGCTACACAGATTAATAGAAATGGGTTAAATCAAGATGTGAGAGTTAGCCAATAAGAGGCTAGAGCAAATGGGCCAAACAGTGTTTTAATTAATTCAATTTCTGTGTGGTTATTTCAGGGCTAAGCTAGCCGGGCGGCCAGGACGAACAAGTAGCCTCTCCATACAACAAATGGAGACTGTGCTTTTGTTTCCCAGCCACCCAGACCTGAATAATCACACAGAAACTATAATAATTACAACACTGTTTGGCCAATGACTTAGGCATATCCCTAGCTAGCTCTTACAGCTTAAATTAACCCATAATTCTTGTCTATGTTTAGCCACATGGCTTGGTACCTTTTATCAGTAAGGCATTCTCATCTTGCTTTCTCTGCATCTGAGTGGTGACTACCTTTCTTCTGCCAAGAATTCTCCTAGTCTGGTTGTCTTGCTTATACTTCCTGCTTGGCTACTGGCCAATCAGTGTTTTATTAAACCAATATGAGTACAAATCTTTTTTTTTTTTTTTTTTTGGATTTTCAAGACATGGTTTCTTCGTAGCTTTTTGGTTCCTGTCCTGGAACTAGCTCTTGTAGACCAGGCTGGCCTCGAACTCACAGAGATCTGCCTGCCTCTGCCTCCCGAGTGCTGGGATTAAAGGCGTGTGCCACCACCGTCAGGCACAAGTGACAAATCTTTACAGTGTACAAGAGCATTCTCCCAGAGCACATTACTGATCTTGTAACTGGGTAGTAGAGTGCTTATCTATCATCCACAACATCCTGATATAGCAAAAAGTGAATTGCTTGATGAAAAACAACTTCAGACCAGTTTTTCACAGCAGTTTCTTTTGACATCAACCCAGAAGGAAGTGGCAATTTTTTTTTGAAACAGGGTTTCTCTGTAGCTTTGGAGCCTGTCCTGGTACTATCTCTTGTAGACCAGGCTGGCCTCAAAATCACAGAGATCTGCCTGTCTCTGCCTCCTAAATGCTGTGATTTAAGGCATGCACCACCATAGCCCAGCAGAAGTGGCAAATTTTTTAACAATGATAATGACTTAAAAACACTGTGTATTTAGGTAAAACAGTGGGGTGGGGTGGTGTGTACGAGGGAAGGTGTGCCAGTGAGGAAAATTAGGCTTCCTATCTAGTGTGAAATCTCAGACTTGCTTCCCATTTCTATATAATAGCATGGCTTTGTCTTAGCCTTTGAATTTTTCCATACCTCAGTTTATTAATTTATAAAATGAGAATAAAATGAGTGCCGACTCAATAACTCTTAAAATCAGAGTTAACATATATGTATTTTTTTAAAGTGCCTAATAGTTAAGAGCACAGACTCAATTCTAGTTCCCAGCACCCATATGAAGTGGCTCATATCCACCTGTAACTCCAGCTCCAGGAAATCTGGTGCCCTCTTCTGGCCTCTGCAAGCAACTTCCCTCACATATGTACATACCCACATACATAAACACACATAAAATAAAAGACTTTTAGAAGTGCTTATTATACATTAAGCACTATGCAAGTGCAAGCTAGTACTAGTAATAAAATGAGGTATTTAAAATGACAGAATTATTTTTAAATTATTATATTAATTTATTGTTTATTTTGTATGTGGAGGCACCCTGTGTGCTACTGTGCATGCATGGAGGCTAACAATAAGTTAGTTTTCTTCTTTCACCATGTGAATTCCAAGGACCAAACTTGGGTTGATGGCAAACTACTTTACCACCATGCCATCTCACCAGCCCAAGAAGGGGCTTTTTGATCATGATTATTGTTTTTGGTAGGTACAACGGCTTTCAAAAATATAAACAATAAGGCAGAGCGAGATAAGGGCTGAGCATCAAAGAATAGCTGAAGCTTTGGGGAACAGGCTTGTTTCTAAATCGAGTTCATGCTACTCCCAGAGGGCTGGGCGACAACATTCCAGAACATATTTAGATAGATTTGACCAGAAGGGTGGCCCAAAGAAAGTTTTGGTGTTGTGGGGGAGGGGCTGTGATTACGATGTGGAAGAAACAGCAGACTAAATTGCTCACTGCTAGGCAATCAATGTTTTGAAAAAGTAAGTATCCTGGAAGAAAGAGACAATATGCTTGGCTGACGGCCACACCTCTCCAACTCTCACCAAATCATGCTGCACATTATTTCTTCTCTCACAAGAATCTGCTGGATGTCTAAGGAAAGAAGCTTGTCAAATGGGGTTAGATGC
The DNA here is from genome assembly GCF_014885135.2 of Alexandromys fortis. NCBI lineage: Eukaryota > Metazoa > Chordata > Mammalia > Rodentia > Cricetidae > Alexandromys > Alexandromys fortis. Next base: position 8,677,253 of record NW_026067933.1, read on the forward strand.
TGGAGAGAGGGCTGCCTCGTGCACTGGCATGAGCACTCCCCTAGGTGACCCTTGACTTCTACCAGTTCTCAGGGTACATGGTTTCATGCACAAACAACTCCCATGAAAACATCTGCATGAGTGAGTAAGTGCAATTTCCTGAGACCCCAAGTATTACTTGCTCTGGTCGTATTAGCAATACTGTTCAATCTTTTTATAAGTTAAACCTGGTAATAGTAGCTTTTTTAGGATCACAACAAACCTATAGGCTCTGATGTTTTGCGTTGGTGGTTTTTTGTTTTTTGGTTTTTTTTTTTTTTTGCTCTTTATTTACTTTTCAAATTCTTGGGCTCAAGGTTCAGGGAACATTGCCGATGAGAGAGTGAAAAGATCATGTGAGCCAGGACATGTGGAAGAATGCTGCAACATAGTGCATTCTGAACATGACAGAGCTGCTGCACCCGTACCCGTGAGCTCTCTGCAGCTCTGCTGTGCTTGCCTGCATAAGACCTGTACAAGATCATGCCAGTCAGCCTTCCAGCTTGGAAGAAGAGGGCTTAAGATACCATAGCCCTCACTGAGGAATCAGGCAGTTATTGTCTACTGCTAAAGGAAGAGTTAATTTTCTTCAGTAGAATGATCACCAGTCAGTTGACCATGCTCCATTGGACAGCTCCCCACCAAGATTCTTTCAGGCAGTAATAATTGGACCTAGTGAGTTCTAAAACAGCCAAAAAGAAGATATGAAGTTAGAAGGAGAATGTGGTGGAGGGGATCTAGGAGAAGGTAGGGAAAGTGAATGTTGAATATGATCAAAATACATTATATATGAAATTCTCAGAAAATGGTCCAATTAAATCATTAAAATAAATCTAATTTAATAAAAACCTTTTAGGAAGTAAACTGGGTATTTTCTAGTGTGGATTCATTCAAAGAATTTTAGTTCTAGAAAGTGGCTCCTTCTTCAGCACCATGTCTGTCTGCATGCTGCAATGCTCCCCAACCTGATAATAATGGATTACACCTCTGAACTGTAAGCCACCCAATTAAATGTTATTCTTTATATAGAGTTGCTGTGGTCATGGTGTCACTTTGCATCAATAAAACCCTGACCAAGACAGTGGGCAAAGGCATTTCCCCCTAACCCTGGCAACCTGTGTTTGTTCCCAGGACCTACATGGTAAAAGGAGAGAAGAAACTCACTGGAGATTTTCTTAAATAAATGTGTCTGTATATATACAATGCTTTTCATGTAAGAGGGATTTAACAATTGTTAAAGGAATGAATATTCCAAAGGTTCTAGGTTCAGTCCTGGATCTAAGCAGTCCATCATGCTGTAAGCTTGTTCCGAAATCTACAAATGCACTATCCCATACACTTGCATATTGTATTGATAAATAACTGTATTGTCAAATTTTTTAAGTCTATAATGAAGAGGGGCAGGGATAAGGCAAAGGCACTGTTTTACGCACTTTTGCATACTTATTAATTTTTATTAATTCATTGTTTCTAACAATACGAAATGAGCATTATTGTCCACATTTTATAGCTGATAAAAGTAGGCATGGCAGCCTAAGTGACCCCCTAAGGTTAAAGGTGTAGATAAGGGATGTGGAATGAAAGCCAGCCCTGGCAGTGGAGCTCCAAGGTTCTTCTCTTAATCCTTCACTAGCAGCTGCTCCTCTGTGTTGTTATTTCCTGTATTTGCCACAGCTTCCTGTGGGATATGATTTAGTCACCTTCCCATTGCTGTGGTGAAGCACTATGAGCAAGGCAACTCATAAAATAAAGAATTTAATAAAATAATTTCAGAGGGTTAGTCAGTTAGCATGGCCAGGAGCATAGCATGGTGCTGGAGAAATAGCTGAGAGCCTACATCCATCTCATTCTCAAGTTGGAAGCAGAGAGAGAGAGAGAGAGAGAGAGAGAGAGAGAGAGAGAGAGAGAGAGAGCTTCTGAAACCTCGAATCCCACTCTCAATGATATATCTCCTCCAACAAGACCACACCTCCTAATTTTGCCAAAAGAGATTCACTAACTGGGGATCAAGCATATGAACTTATAGGGGCCATCCTCACTGAAGCCACCATAGGATGATTTTAGCTGTAAGTCCCAGAAAGCCAATTTCAAACCAGCTAAAACTGAGCAGACAGCTGTGTGTGTGTGTGTGTGTGTGTGTGTGTGTGTGTGTGTGTGTGTGTAGGTGTAGCTTGATCTGAGCCCTGGTGTGAGTGACAGCTTTACATCTGTCACTATGTGTCAGCCTCCAGTTGACACAGAACCTTCAGGAAGTTGGTTGTGGTTGTTCTGGGTACCACCCAATGGAAAGATGACACCTTTCACAGATACATTTTCTTTTTCTGTTTTTGATTTTTATTAGCTCTACATTTTTCTCTGCTCACCTCCCTGCCTCTCCCCTCCCCTCTTCAACCCTCCCCCAAGGTCCCCATGCTCCCAATTTACTCAGGAGATCACAGATACCTTTTCAAATAGCTGCCCCAGACTCCTAGCCTGAATCTATATATTATACCTAGTAGTAGTCATAGCTAGTGGATAGACTTCAACAGGTGGCTTTAGGCCTGAGCTGCCTGTCTGGCATAGTGAGGGAGGCGACTTTAGGCTCCTTATAGAACCTGTGACAAGCATGGCTGTTGGTTCTTTTTATCTTCAGACTTCAGACTCTCAGAGACAAGGCAAGGTTAGTTAGAAGTCCACTTAATTTTAAACTATAATCTTATGTATGAGATTCTAAGCTACCTCTAAAGAACCTTTGAAAGCCTGTCTTGTTGGAATCCTAATAGGAAAATAATATTTGCGCTTAAAGAATTTTAAAATGAAACGTAAAATAAGGCTATTAAGAAATTGGGGCTGAACACTGGCCATCATGCACACACTCAGAAAGACAGGGGGAGCAGACTTCTGTTACTTACAGACCAGCCAGAGAACAACATAGTGATATCTGTCTCAAAAAAAGGAAAAAAAATGAGATTTATAATGACTTGTAAAAGAGAAGATGGTTGTAAGAGCACAATTATTTAGCATTTCTCTATTTTATCATTGCTTACCCTTACAAAGACATTACAATACCCTACTCTACTAAGTGACACAGCATGCCTTCCTGCTTTAGATCCAATGTTTAATTTCACCTGTGCCTATGTGCAGCCATGTTTCTCTGAACCCTGGTTTACCCTGTCACAGAATGTTTCCTGGTGGTCAATGTTCTGTTAATCCTGTTTGGTCAACATGGCCTGTACCATGTTAATCACTGATCTCAGAGCTTATTCCAATGTATGGATCCATCTCCCCACTCGTATAATGAGTTGGGTGTTACTGATGACCAAGTCCTGGGGGATACTTACAATTCTTTTAGGGACTGAATTCTCCCTGAATCCTTAAACTTTCTTACCTGAGTTTTTCTGTTCCTCCTGCCCTGGCTGAGTCTTCTTACTTCCACATCAGTGAAAGAAATTTTTATAAGCCTCCCATTATACAATAATAGACAGTTCCAGAAACTTAAAAAATATCCAAAATCCTTTAAATGGATTAAAAATACTTCTACAAGATGATTTTATGATCGCATCAAAGCCCCTCTTTTCACACATCTGTCCTTCAGCCTGGTGTCCCGAACATTTTGTTGGGCTTAGAAGGAGGGAGGCTCCCAGGCCTTTTATTGTCTGTGCTAACCCTTCTTTCTGATGGGTCCTGACCCTGCTTCTGCACCTCCCTAAATCCTGCTCATGCTTCCAAAATGAACTCAGATGCTGCCCATCCCACAGTCACTGATGCAAGCCTTCTGGAAAGAGCTTCTAATTCTTGATTATTTTCGCCATACTTGATAGAACTCTAATACTCCACATAGGACTTCCCCTTGAAATAATTTGCATGCTTCTCACATTATAAAAGAGTCAACAGTCACCATTGTAAATCTAGACTTTGCTATCTGCTAGCTAAGAATCCTTTTATGAGCAACCACCTGAGCAGCACAAATGAATATTTTCTTTTATTGTTTCAAAAAATTGAGTGACTATTTTCTCTGGGTCAGCCCCAGATCGTGACAGAAGTGGCTTCACTTTCTCTGTAGTAGCTGAGGTGCTTTGGGGACAGTCTGGTGTTTATTTTGGCTCTGTGGACCTTCTAGGCATATCAAAGCAAGAACTGCTATTGCCAGAAGTTGTTGCTGTGTGTTATTAATTTTCCCTGTTTATAGAAATTTCTTGATAGGGCAGGTAAGATTTGATCTACTTCCAATATTGCTCTTTAAGATTGCAGCAAAACAGTACAAAAATACTTGACATTTCCTTCTTTTCCTCTGAGATAACACTTATGCCTTTCATGTAGTTGCATATGACAAGTTTCCAATTCTTTCCTATTTTTCTGTTAGTATTAACTGAAGAAGTTTCAGGCTTTTAAAAATAAAAATAGTCTTCATTTGAATTATAGTTCATACTTGGCCTTTAGATTAGACATTTTTATTAAAAACTTGGTGAATTATTCTAAAACTTGCTAATGGACACACAGATACAAAAAATGCATTTCATGAAAGAAAAGTTATGGTACATGCAAGTGGATTTTTATAAATTTCATTGAAGAACAAGTCTTGGGATCATAAGTCCTAATTCCGAATCCATCACAGCATGATAGAATTGTCATGAATATTCTTATTCTAAGGTCACACCAGAGATGAAAAGTTTGTATCTTTTCCCATCATAATAATAACTCATTAGGAGCAGCATAGTGAAAGCTCGCCAGGTGTGGCTTCCAATAGACTCAATCATTTCCTAGCTGTGGGATCCGCTCTTCTTCCTGAATGATTATTTCAGAAGCAGAATTGGACTTTTTTTTTTTTCAAATTTTTAAGATGCACTTTGTTGCATGAGCTTTCTAGTCAAGAGCTTAAAGCTCTTCCATTCATAGCCTCAAATTCATGGCTGCAAGAGTGAATGCCCTCTACGGATGAGTAAAAAAATGCCTTTCTCACCAAAGCATCATTGCAGGAAGCGGACAGCACACGCCATATTTCTGAAGGAACTGAGTCATCTAACAGCCTAAAACTGGCTGATGTTTGTCACCTCATAAAGAATTATTCCTCTAATCATCAACAAGTGGTCTAAATGAGGTGGTAAAAAATCTAATGCCTAGAAGAGAAATTATCTTCCACAAAGCCTGGAATCGCATGTTTGTTAGTTCCAACTATTATACATCTAGGGTGTGGCCCTTTGAACATCTCTCTGCTAGCCCTAAGGAATGCAGTTTTGCAGTATGGAGTGGAGAAGGCAATGAGAAACATAATTGTCCTTTGTTGTCACTGGTGTCAGAGACAGGGCTTACGTTGTACCTGGGTCGCTAAGCGCTGGACCAAGGATGACAACATTTCTTCCATTAATTTTCCCGCGGATCATCTCAGCTTTTATGAATCTTCCAGCCATCCCCCCCTCAAAGGATCGTCTCAGCTCTGCTGATGTGTACCAAGCTACAGCTCAGCATGTACAACCAAGTTCATGATCCTAGTTACTTCAGACTCAGAGTAAAGCCATGTTCATCCTTACTCTCATTGCAGAGACAGGAAACATTTGGTAAGATGGTCTATGGAGCATTTGGTGGGGCAATGGTTCAAAACACTAATTTATGTGACCTTTACTGAACTTCCCTCCACTTCATTGGGAGATGGTAGGGAAGAGAGTGCCCGCTGTCCAGGGAAAAGTTCACAGCTGAGAATGAAGAGCTATGTCCTCTACTTTCACAGTCAAGAGACACTTTGAATAAAACCAGAAAGATCTGATGGGGTCACTTATCTGGGGACAGGTGATCCTTTCTGAGCTTTAGACAGGGGGAGTTGTAGAAAGTGGAGGGTTTAGAAAACAGGTAAGCTAGAGGTACTGTAGGAAACAAGTTCTGTACTTCTTCACTTTGAGAGTCTGCAGCATCTGTGTGTGTGTGTGTGTGTGTTGGGTAGGATGTAATACAATCTATCCGAGACAACAAGAGAGTAAAAATATGCATCATTATTTGAGATGTGTGTGTGTGTGTGTGCACGCGCATGTGTTGGTTAGGATGTAATACAATCTATCCATGATATCAAGAGAATGGGGAAATGCATCTATGTTTGAGACAAGCGGCAAGGGAGCAAACAGAGATACGAAGGGAGCATGTCAACAGAAGATATGAAGGACAGGTGCTCAAATTCAGGTGTCAAGAGGACACCCAAGAGCCCCGATTGGCTACTTCACACTGTGTGGTTCCACAAAGATCAAAGAGTCACTTCCTTATAAAGTGTGTCACTATAGGACAGACAGAGGGAGACCACGACAGACTCCAAGCTCTGCCTTTCACTGAATGAAGCATCACATTTCTGTTCCCTCTGCTCTCTTGTTTCTAGCAATGCTGATTAAGGATAAAACAGGAGAATTTACACCCTACACCATACATACATACATACATACACACCATACATACATTTCTACACACATACACACTTTTGGAAATAACAAAGCTTTTCTTTTACACTGGAAAACAGGTGTACACAGGCAGAAGGAGAATGGAAAGATGCAATGGTAAGAAAGAATTTCAAATGGATGAGTTAGCTCTCTCTTCTTTTTCATGCTTGTGTTGATACATGGACTTTGTAGGGTGTCAGTAGGGAAAGAGAGATGGAGAGAGAGAGATGGAGAGAGAGAGATGGAGAGAGAGAGAGAGAGAGAGAGAGAGAGAGAGAGAGAGAGAGAGAGAGAGAGAGAACATCAGAGGCCCTTAAACCCAGATCAGCCACTGACACTCTCCTTCTGCATCCTGCCTGGGAACACAGGTCACCTTTCTTGCATAAGAAGTGATTACACAATCCTGTAATAAATGCATACAGCTGCAGAGAAGTAAATTTGAGATTTCTACGTATATAATAACTCACCAAAGAGTTGAGAAAAACACAGAGAAAATGCAATTAACAGGAAAAGAAAAACCTTTTAACAATTAATTATTGATGGTTTCAAATTGTTCACAAGATGACATGCCAATGAAATAATATCACAAGATGATAAGAAAGAAACAAATATAGAAGAAACTTTAGAAAACTGTGCGGTTAAAAATACTTGCGAGATAAGAGATAATATAATAAACTATAGCAATATTCATACCCAGTGAAATGCAATATCATTAAATATAATAACTTTAGGATAACCAATATGGATGAAGCAGTAAAACCTACCAAATAGTAATGGCTATGAATAGATTTTAAATATGTTATATGAAGTTGTCAATGTACAAAAAAGAAGTAAAAATCAACAATAATGAAAAGTATCCTTATGTTGTTGAAAACTCAGTAGTAGTTATCAGTGAAAATGGCTTAAGAATGAAGCACTCGGATTATGTGCAGATGAGAAAGAGAATGAGTATTCTGTTCCAAACTTTTGAACTACAATAACCAGAAAGGCACGTTTGAATTTGTATCAAATTCTAAAATGACATCTCATAAGCAATATATTTATAACACAGTACAATAAAATTTAACAATTAAAATATGACCATACTATTTTTTTTGGCTTTAAAATAATTTTAAATCACATGTGAGATAGAAGAAAAAATTGTTCTACCTTCCAAGTAGAATACCTCTTCAGAGCCAGATGACAACATTAAAGGCACTGGGTTTCCAAATGACAATTAGCTACTATGTTCTTCCAAGAAAATAATTCCATCAAGTCTACATTCTATTCTGTCTTATTAGTTTATCCCTGAAACGTATGTGTCCTGCAGATTGTTCTGACTTTGTTGATCTGAATTGAACACTTTTCACTTGCTAGACTCTTTGGAGTGAGATTTCAATGCTAAGCTACTGAAGAGAAAGTGAATAACTTTAGTGGAACCACATGGACTCAGGGTGGAAATAGATTTAATTGGTTTGGTTCTTTAAGGAATTTTATAGACTTTCTCTTCAGCATTCTGTCATAAAACAATGACTCAAGGAAGATGTTCTCTAAGATCATCAAGAAAAACTAGGAAATAGTTAATGCCAGGGGCTGAGAGTAATTTTCAAATCTATTTATGGATTAAATATGAATATGTATGGGGATTTATGTAGGAAGAACAAGGATTTAAAATTAGAGTTATAGATTGCTTCATTTAAATTTAACTACCAAAAGGTTAGACAACAGTTTCTTATCATTACAGAACTTAAAAATCTGTTGAGAAATGTTCTTTCCATTTTCAACATAAGATCAGAAAATTGCATTTGAATTCTGATCTTCAAGGTTAAAACACTGGCTAAGAGAGCAACAATTTAATGTGAACGCCACACCATTCCTACATTGGATTTAAGAATAAGTACACAAGACAAGACATTTAAAGAAAGCACCCAGCTTATATGAATTGCTGGGATTTCAAACACTTCTTAGTGTATACAGAATCTATATAGGAAGACAAGAGTCACACAAAGCTACCCAGTGTTTTCAGCTAAGGCTAGTATTCTCCTTGCAGATATGAGTTTGAATGAGACCAAAATGGAAATCATCTAAGGGAAAAAAGTCACTCAATAAAAATTCAAGATTAAAAGTGTCAGATCAAGTTTCAGGCAGTCTAGTCCATGGTAAAGAGAAATGGCAGTGGGTCAGGAATTAGCCATTAGCAGCACCTGGAAAATCTTGAAAGAAGTTTCAGGACCATTCATTAGCTGTTTCTTTGGGCGTGTGTGTGTGTGTGTGTGTGTGTGTGTGTGTGTGTGTGTGCCCGATGTTGACTTCACATTTCTCTCATTCTCCACCTTGTTTTTTGATACAGGGTCTCTCAATGAATTTTGTACTCACAACCATTTTCAGTTGGACTGCTTGGACAGAAAGTCTCCAGAAGCCTCCTGACTCTGCTCCCTACTGCTGGCTTATAGAGACGGCAAGGTAGGCTTGTTTGTGGGTTCTGGAGCTTCAGACTCAGGTCCTCACGCTTGCATAATAAGTGTACTGCCTACTGAGTTATCTCCCCAGCCAGTTTCTTGTTTGGATGGCTCCACCATTTTGTTTCGTGATTTCAGCTAGGGTCTTACCATGTGCCCCAAGCTGGTCTGGAAATAGCCGTCTACCTGCCTGCCTAGGGTTTTTGAGTGCGAAGATTACAGGTGCAAACCAACACGATTGGCAGGATGGCTCCACCTCAAATCATTTGTCCATCACATGCTACATCTTTTCCCCTTCCTCACTCCACGGTTTCTCTTATAGAGACCAAATCTCTACACTTCCCACATATGGCAACTTCTTACCAGTTTTCCAATGCAATGTCCATGTGTATCCGTCCACTTCATAATAGGGTTCTTTTATCTCCTGGAATGCTATTTTCACTTTTTCTTTATGGCTATATTCCTGAGATCACACAACTCACAGTTCCACTAAGTCTATTAAGGTTGTGGCGACATTGGCCATGAGCCCTGCATAGAGGGAAAAATGCCATGACTTTCAGGGAGTGGAATTTCTGAGTCATACATCCTTGCTCTGCTTCTCTTATGCAGATGTATCCTCAGAGGATAAAGGCCATTCTGAAGAGGCATTTCCCTGTTTAGACCATGATTCTACAAAACAATTAACTACTTAATTTATCTAAAAGTTATTTTCCCTCCTTTATTAATGCAAGGGAACTACGTACTGCCATGTCTTGAAAGGCAAATCATTTCAGTGAAATTCTGCTATCATAAAGCAGTGATGACTAACAGACACTTCTCAGTAGAGGAACTGGTCTTTGCACACCAGTCAGACTTCAAATTTAGATCACTCATATACAACAATGTGGGTCTAAATATCAGATCTGTTCTATTAGTTTTTATGTGTTAATATGTTATAGTATTCCAAAACTTTGTGGTAGGGCGCTTTTTACTCAAATCCCTTAAACGTTTAGCTGTTTTCATTCAGCTTGGCTTTCCCATTGTCCTCTAAACATGCCACTAATGGTGTGGCAGGTCCTTCTGTCTCTATGTTGCTTTTATTGGTTAATGAATAAAGAACTGTTTTGAGCCTTTGGCAGGGAAGAACAGAACTAGGCAGGGAAAGCTAGGCTGTATGCTGGGAGAAAGAAGAGCAGAGTCAGAGAGAAGTGATGGAGCCGCAGGAGACAGACGCTAGGAACTTTACCCAGTAAGCCACTGCAATGTGGAAATACACAGATTAATGAAAATGGGTTAAATTAAGATGTAAGAGCTAACCAATAAGAAGCTAGAGCTAATGGGCCAAGCAGTGATTTAATTAATACAGTTTCTGTATGATTATTTCGGGGCTGGGCAGCAGGGAACCAACAAGTGGCCCCCTACTACACACTAAGACCTGTAACTCCAATGATAAGTCAGAGATCCCCTTCAACTTCTCCTCTCTAATCCCTAATACTCCAATATTTCACTCCCACACCTGAAACACATGCCTAGAGAAAGATTCCCAGACAGATCATTAGAAAACAATTTTGGGTCTGTTAGAGAAACATACTGTACTAGTTATATATTTCTTACTGTGACAAACTACCAAGACAGAGTATGAAAGAACTGAGCCTTTTCCTGAACCTTCTTCAAGGTTGATTAATTGATTAGAACATTAAAGATCCTGGAGATATTGGGCTGTTGCAGGCGCAAAGTCATTAATTTGAAATTCATTAATTTGCCCTGGGGAATATTCTAGTTCACCCTGTTTTCCACTTCTTTTTACCTCTGTGTCTGATATAACCCTTGTGACTAGCAGGCATAACATTTGAGATGGACTAAGTAACCAACTATGACTTTCCTGTAGCCAGTTTCTCTGTTGTTTCTACAAATGCATCTGGAAAGTGTCTCAATTCTTTGTTCTGACCTTTCTTTTACTTTGGAGCCTGAGATCTGGGGTGACTTAAATACATGTTCCCAGACTATGGTCACCCATTTGGTTCCAGAGTAAATTACCTCTATTTCCTTTGAGGTTAGAGTTGTGTTTTTGTGAACAAAGTCAACTAAAGGAATGGAGTATCTATTGTTTCACCATTCAAAGACAGGTACTGTTCATCAGTTTATCACTACAAGTATGGTGGCAGGGACATGAGGTGGTCTACTTCCCACAGTGAAGAAGCAGAGGGTGACAAATGCTCCCACAAAGCTTGTTTCCCTATTTTTATTCAGTCCACGACCTCAGTTAAGGTGAATTTTGCTATCTCAATTAACCTAATCTAGATAATCTCTAGTAGACCTATAGAGGCTAAACTAATCTAGACATTTCTCCACAGGCATGCTCCCAGAAAATTCATTCTATATGACAAAATTAACCTTCATAGGAGCCATGGTCATAGGAAAGAAGAAAGAAGATAATATTTGACTCACTTAGATGTTCAAGGAAGACTCCTGCTGGCAAAGGTTTCTGTCCCAGCTGTCCTTTTTTTTGGCGAGATAGTCACATCTTGCTTCCTCTGTGGCTGGGTCCTGACTCTGTCTCTGGGTACTTCCTCTGAGGCTGGGTCACGACTGCAGACTGAGCTTCCTTTTCCCATAATTCTCCTGTTCTCATTGCCCGCTTCTACTTCCTGCCTGATCACTTCCTGCTTGGCCAATCAGCATTTTATCAAAAATAATACAAGTGACAGGATAAAAGACCATTGTCCCACAGCACACCCCTCTTAATTAAATACAGATTCTTTTCTCATACAATATATCCTAATTACAGTACCCTCTACTCTTTCCAGTTCTTCCTCACATTCCTTGCCCTTTGGGTCCACTCTCTTTCTGTCTCTCATTAGAAAAGAATTGGTTTCTAGTAGATAGCAACCAAATAGAATAAAATAAAATACAATAAAACAAAAACCATAAGATTGAAGTTGGGCAAGGTAAAGCAGCAGAAGCAAAGGAGACCCAGGAGCTTGCACAAGAATCAGAGACGTACTCATTTGTGCTCTCAAGTACAAAATGCTGAAACTGCCTAACTGAAAGGTAGAGCTTATATGCAGAGCAGACCTGTGTGGGCCCTGTGCTTGCTACTGCAGCCTCTGCAAGTTCATTTGAACTTTTCTAGTTTAGAAACCTTTCTGTCACGTGTGTGAACCTGTTCTACCTTGACCAAAGGTCAAAGAGTTCAGGCCTATTCCTGCTCCTTCAAGGTTATGACAGCAGGTTTGACCCAGGGAGTGACTGCCTACAGGATGCTAGGCTTAAGGTGTGTCGCTGAATGTCCTGCCTAAACAACAATGTTTAACTCAGGATATAGTTACTTGCTGTTTCATGTATTGAAGAGGTAATTGCTTTGCTTGTTCTTTGTATCATGCTAAAGCAATATGTTGCCTTCTTCCCCCCACCCTTGGATTGGGGTATATAAGTATATGGAAAATAAATGTAGGAGAATTCCGTATTTGCTGAGTTGCCATCCCAACTCTTTTCTGTGTCTTCATTCTTTTTCTTTATGTTTCTGTTTTTTTCTGCCTCATACTTCTAGTCCACATGTCCCTACCCTGGAACATGTGATTCTGTTGAGGCTGTCGAGGCCCAGACAGATGGCACCCAACATGTGGCCAGTGGTGCAGGTGAGAATGTGATGGATACCATGAATGAGTATTACACTCCAGATATAGAGGTGAAAAGTGAGCACTCAAGTAGATAACAAAACCAGAAAAGCAGGGGTGAAATATTGAGACTAAAAAAATTTGTAAATAAAAAAATTATAGCTATGGGGCAGGGAAAAGCAATCAGTTGTCTGTAGAGTTGCTTAGAGATATTTTAAAGGATAGAGGAGCTCAAGTGCAGCAGCAGCAAGTACAGAAAGTTTAAAATTTATAGAAAAGCTGTGCCCTTGGTTTCCTGAGCATAGGTCCTTGGAGGCGGGGACATGGAATAAAAGTGGGGTAAAAATCCAGCAACATTATCATGAATATGGGCCTGAAAGCATCTCTACAGATACTCTTCAATTCTAGGGCTTACACAGGAGAGTTTGGGTTTATACTCCAAATGGCAGAAAGTACTTCCCCTCTGGATCAGTTAGAAATGAGACAGAACCCTCTACACCACTGAAGGAGCTGCTCAATGAAGAAGCATTTATATGGCTGGGTTATTATGATCAGTCCAAGCCTGATGACTTAGAGGAAGAAGCCATAAAGTACCATAATGAGGAGTTTTCACCACCCTTGCTTCTGACCAGCAGTGCTGAGAGGTAGAGACCAGCTGGTAAGATTCAGCAGGAACTAAAAGGTTTGAAAGAGTTGATTGCATCTGGTTTCCTGAGCCTGGGACCTTGGGTGTGGGAACATGGAATAAGAAACTAGAGACTCTGCAAATGTCTTCCTATCAGAAGAGTAATCCTCTTCCTACTATAATAGCTCCAGGAGCAGGGCAGACACTTAGAATTAATTGTGCATCTCCCTTATGAGATAACATCACAGAGGCTGCTCACAGAGGGGAAGATGTGCAAGAATTTCAAATGTTTCCTGGAATAGAGCAAAGAGATGTTGAGGAGAATCTAGTCGGGGTGCATGCACTGATCTCATTCAAACTACTCAAAGTAGTTTATGCCTAAGATGGCTTTACAACTCCTTTTATGTGAATGTTGCTGGAGAATAGGGAAAATATGGCTCTAGAAGTCCTGCCCCCAGAGGATTGGAAGCAGTTGGCCAAAGCTTTCCTGTCAGGAGGCCATTATCTGTTGTGGGAAACTGAGTTTGCAAAACAATGCCAGGCCACTGTTAAGAGAAATAGAACCCAACAAGTTCCTATTTTCTATGAAATGCTTGTAGGTGAGAGGCCTTACAGAGGAGCAGATCAGCACTTAAACGTTGATGTGGCAGCATATGTCCAAATAATACAGCTACCCAAAAGGCCAGAAATTAACTTCCATCTTCTAAAGAGCAGACTGAGGACTTGACTAATATAAGACAGGGACCTGATGAGTTGTTTCAGGACTCTGTCTGCAGGCTGATGCAGATATCAAGCAGGTTGATTGGAGATACAGAAACAGGACTTTTGATAGCTAAACAGCTAGCCTTTGAGAATGCTAATGTTATATGTAAAGTTGCTTTAAGGCCTTTTAGAAAAAAGATGACATCTCTGATTTTATTCGGATCTGCTCAGATATTGCCCCCCCCCCCCCGCATACACAGGGACTGGCTAGAAATCAAGTAAAGGAGGTGAGAGAGGAGAGGCTGAGTTTGGTTCAACTGATGGCTATTGGCTACAAGACATAGGTCCTCAGTGTCCAGAGCTCACTTTGTTTATAAATGGAAAAAACGTTTCTGATCTTCTGGATACTGGCGTGGTTATTTCTGTTATAACAGCCATTCAATGGCCTTTAAGGTGGCCTAAAACAGAGACTATTTCACACAGTTACAAGCAATTGGTCAAACTCAAAATGCTGAACAAAGTGGCAATGAGGTTTACTTGAGAGATGGAGAGAGTCATGAAGAAACTTTTTGGCTATACATTGTTCCTCACTTACCTGTAAATTTGTGGGGTCAAGATATTATGGCCCGATTGGGGGAATATTTATATAACCCCAATACAGGTATTGCTAATCAAATGTCTCAACAAGGATTGTTGCCCAATCAAGGACTGAGAAAGGGGAAAGAGGGAAGGACAGATCCTATTATACCTAACAAAAGTCCTCCTAGAGAAGGATTGGGGTGTTTTTAGGAGAGGGCACTGAAAAGCCTACATTCCATGAAGATGCAATTATTGTAAAAAGTGATGAGCCTATATGGGTAAATCAGTGGCCTCTAACAGAAGAAAATTACAAGCTATCCAGCAGTTAATGCAGAAACAGCTGGATAATGGTCGCATTATGTCCTCCAATTCCCCCTAGAATTCTCCTATTTTGTGATTAAAAAGAAACAAAAATATGAAGATTGATGCAAAATTTAAGAGAGGTTAGTGAGACTATACAGATAATGGGAGCTTTACAGCCTGAGTTTCCTTCTCCTACAGCCATCCCAAAAGATTATTTTAGATGTAAAGAATTGTATTTATCCCATCTCTTTGGAACCACAAGATTGCCAACAGTTTATATTTAGCACTCCATCAGTTAATCTCAAAGAGCCAATGAGAAGATATCACTGAAACGTCTTATCTCAGGGTATGGCAAACAGTGCTACATTATGCCAGAAATTTGTGGCTCAGGCTATGTAAAATGTCAAAGTTCAATTTCTACAAGTTTATATTATCTGTTATATGGATGATATCTTACTTGCCCATAAAAGTAAAGGAGTTTTGCTTGGAACATATGGACAGCTTCAGCAGAGTCTTACCCATGCAGTGTTAGTTATTGCCCTGGAGAAAGTGCAAAGGCACCTGCCTTTTCAGAATTTAGGACATATGTTGCATCCTAAAAATAATTAAATCTCAAAAATTAAAAATCAGAAAGGATGTCTTACAAATTCTAAATGATTCTCAAGAATTGTTAGGAGATATTCAATGGCTGAGACTCTATTCAAAATTCCCTATGGGAGACCTTGGGCCCTCAGTGAGTTTTTTAAGGGGCGTAGTAATACCAGTTTTCCAGACACTTTAATGCACTGTTAGACAAGTACTTGCACAGGTAAAATAAGCGACACAAAATAAACAGGTACATTATATTAATTAAGATCGACTTTGACAAGCATATATTTTTCACTTGTTCTTTAATGCAGTATTTTGGCATTCAGTCAAGAAAGGTTATTGCTTCAGTCACTCCTAATAGCAATCTTTACTTATGACTATTACCTGATATTTGAATAATTACACATCCTACTTCATACATAAATGGTTCATTTTTAAATCAATGTTTGATGACTATAAAGTCAATGTCTGGATACAATGTTTATAAGTTTATAACAACTGTAGAGCTTCCTATATAGACTTCCAACGTCTTAATTAAACTTTGAAAATTATTGAAGAAATCAAATCTATGTAAGAGCCTAGTCTCTGTATTAAGACTGATACAGTGAAAAACTGTGAGATATACTAAGAAATATTATGAATGTTAGTTATTATATGAAATTTTTGATACTTTCAAGATTTGAGCTCACACTAAAGAATTTCTACCATTTTTTTAAAACAATTTTAGTGAGATCTACATTTTTCTCTGTTTCCCTCCCCACCTCTTCCCTCCTCTTCAACCCCCCCTCCAAGGTACCCATGACAAGCATATATTTTACCTACAAATTTTACTCCCATAGCAGTATTATGGCAAAATGATCATCTTTTATGACTATACCTCCCTGTTTTGCCAGTCAAGGTATTAAACCCTTATTTTATAATAGTTACTTGTTTACTGCAGAAAAGTTGGATAGGATCTAGGCAATATTTTGGTAGAAAATCTAAAGTTATCAATGTTTCTTATACTAAGTAACAGGTTGATTGGTTATTTTAAAATAACAATTCTTGGACAATTGTGTTTGCTCAATTTGTAGGCCAAATTGATAATATCTTGTCAGCTGACTGATTGCTGCAATTTGCACAAGCGTTTGCACAAGTATGCACCTTTATTATTTCCTAAAATTGTAATGAAAAATCCCTTAAAGGATGTCATGTTAATTTTTACAGCTAGTTCTTCTGATGGAAGAGTGGTCTATGCTGCTGATGGTAAAGGATATGTAGGGCAAGCAGATCCAGAATCAGCTCAAATAGTTGAGCTGTGAGCTGTTGCTGTAGTATTTCAGCTTTTTGTAAATAAGACATTTATTTTATATTCTGACAGTCATTGCATTTAAAGTTCTTTATGTAATAAGAATAATTCCCTATTGATTAGTATAAAATAGAAATGTCAAATTAAAATACTATCCCAATAAATTCAAAATGTTTTGTGGGTCATATTAGAGCAAATTCAAATATTCCTAGCCCATTGGCTGAGCGTAATGCTTTAGCTGATAAATTTACTCAACTGATCACTTTATCTCAACTTGAGCTTGCTCAGTGATCAAATGATTTACTTCATCAAAACAGTAAAAGTTTAAGAAAACAATTTGAATTAACAAGACAAATTGCCCGTCAGATTGTTAAACAATGTGATATATGCCCACAGTATTTACTTGTACCTCATCTGGAAGCAAACCCTTGATGCCTGCTTCCTAATCATTTGTGGAAAATTGATGTTACTCACTTTGCAAAATTTGGCAAATTAAGATATGTGCATGTCACAATCAATACATATTCAGGTTTCTTGATGGCTATTGCACAGACTAGAGAAGTCACTAAGCATGTGATGACTCATTACTTAAAGTGTTTTTCATATATGAATATTCTTAATATTATAAAACAGATAACGGATCCAGATATATTAGCAAAACATTTCAATGGTTTTGTTCCCAGTGGAACATTGAAAATAAAACAGATATTCCTTATAATCCTCAAGGACAAGGAATTGTGGAGTGTGCCTGTGGCTCCTTGAAAAACACAACTTCAAAAGATAAAAATTGGGGAACTATAACCTCAGTTGCTACTGCCTTAAATAATGCCCTCCCCTTCGTGAACAATCTGTCAGGGATGGGTTTTGACATGATAGCACCAGAGCAACCTTTGCTAAAACAAAGTGGAAAAACCCTTACATTGGATTATGAAAAGTACCTGACACTGTTCTAATATGGGGTTAAGAGCATGTTTGTGTGTTTTTGCAGAAAGAAAATTAAGCTTGATGGCTTTACAGATGTCTGGTCCAGTATGTGCATCAACAACAACAAAAATGGCAACCCTAATGACGTAGTAGATGTTGAAGTGAAGGTTTTATATTGGTACCAGCTCGGCCTCTCACTGGTATAACTCATGTTCAATGAATTATTATGAGTGTTGTCTTTAGCAATGGGTCCTTGCTAACAGTTTGCAGAGAGCAAATTATTGCCTTGGTAACAGCCTGAATTGTTTGGGATTTCCCTGAGATCCTGTTGACTAACAGCTCAATTGGATTCAAACCAATCCTGGTACTGAAAGCTTTGTTTTGTGACAAGAGATGGCCAGTTGAGACTCCATCTCCTTCATTATTTGGAGACTTTATTAAGATCATCTTCATACATTTTAAGAAGTTTCTACTGCACTAGATTTCCATACCATCTGTAGTGGTTTAAGAGAAAATGGACCTCTTAGGGAATAGTACAATTAGGAGGTGTGGCTTTGTTGGAGGAAGTGTGTCACTGTGGGTGGGCTTTGAGGTCTCTTTTGCTCAGCTAGTGTCAGTTGACACACAGTTGCTTCTGCTGCCTTCACATCAAGATCTAGAAATCTCAATTCCTTCTCCAGCACCATGTCTGCCTGCATGTTGCCATTGTCACCTGCCATAACAAAAATGGACTAAACCTCTGAACTGTAAGCTAGCCCCAATTAAATGTTTTCCTTTATGGGAGTTTGTTGTAGTCATGGTGTCTCTTCATAGCAGTAGAAACCCTGACTAAGATACCATCCCTTAAATGCTCCTCAATTCTAGCTATATCTTTCTAAATTTCCACCCTCAACCCATCTCCCTTCTTTCTCCCCACCTGATATTCCTGTTCCCATTCCTGTCCCAAGTTCATCCACAAAATCCCAGCACTCAGGAGGCAGAGACAGACTAATCTCTGGGTTTGAGGCCTGCCTGGTCTACAAAGTGAGTTTCAGGACATCCAGAGCTACTCGGAGCAACCCCGCCTAGAAAACAAAAACAAAACAAAGCAAACAAATCTATTCTATGTCCCCTTCTCAGAAAGATCCATGTGTCCCTTTTAAACCCTAAGTAATATTTTTTATTGGACATGATTATGAAGGTGAATTAGTTGTGGAAAACAAAGCAGGCCATTCTGGAGAGTGTGGATTTTGTGTGTTAATCCATAGAGAAAAGGAAGCAGGGTGTGTGAGGGTTTTATGAACTGGTTTAACGGAAAATAGGGGGTAGTTCGTGGCAAACCTGAAAGTTAGCTTTAGACTTGTCCTGTAAGTTAGGTGAACTAACGTAACTGACTTTGTTACTAGTTTCTTGGTGCACAACATGTCTGAAATAAGCAATTTGATGGAGGAAGGGTAGATTTGGTTTGTACATTGAGGGGTCCAGTCATGACAGAAGTGAGCAGTTTGAAATGGGAGAGGACGAGAGAGAGAGGTTAATGGAGACCACTGAAAAATTAGCCTTTGGTCTCATTCCTTTGTTTGGAGAAACAATATGACAATGTGTAAAACCAGAGAAATAAACACAGAGGAATGAGAGAAACAATGAGGTTAGATAACACTTGTAAAAATAAATAGAATCTAAAACTTTTCCCAGGACCCTGGAGGTAACCATTATCTGTGCCTTGAATGATGTCTGTTACACTGAAGAGAGCTTGTGTTTGGGTTGTGTTTTGAAAACAGGTTGTAGTAGGTGGAGAAGGATGAGGCTCCTTCAACCTCCTCTTACTCTTGGTTCTACCTTCACCCACCCACTCAACTGCAGCCTGAGCAGATTGCGAAAGGGAATCTACATCAGTTTCTCAGCCAGAAAATAACCAGTGTCCAGAATCCTTTCCTTCACAGCGAGTCTCTCTGTTTCCAGTGCTCAGCCCCTTGGATTGCTTGATTTACCACCTACGCACTAAAGTTAAAATAAATTTTCAACTTTAATACAAATATTTTCTGCAGGAAGTTGTTTCTCAGAGACACTGGAAGGTGAGGCTGAATTCCTTGCATTTCTTTTGTCTACACCCTGATGTCCTTGGCATAACATCAGTTCTTGGGTTTTGGACATTAAAACATATGTTAATAATCATTGATTGGCCTAATCTGGCTAAGGTACCTGAAACTGACAAACTTCTCCACAAGCATGGAAAATGCTTATCATCTTCACTGCTATTATTATGAAATAAAAACTATTTTAACACTCTAATTTCTCTCAATGATACAACAGTACCTTTTTAAAAAAATTTTTATTGATTCTTTGGGAATTTCACATCATGAACCCCAATCCTACTCACCTCCCAGTCCTTCTGTATTCACTCCTCACTCCTGCAGCATTGCCCCCCCAAAAGTAATTAAATGCAAACAACCAAAAACCCACGTTGCTTCTCCATCCTTCCACCACCTCTTCATCCTAATGATATCAGGATCTGTGATGTGTCACACAGTGTACCCTTTTGTCCAATTAGTTCTGCCTGCCAAATGTTTGTGACCAACCCTAACATCTACTCTATCTAAGATCTGCTGGAGTTTGTGAAGGGACTGGTCCTGCAGAGTGTTAACTGAAGGATGTTCATGACTCAGGGCATCAGCAGGAAATCTGAGAAGAGTTTTGGAGAGGGTCTAGTGACATTGGTGGACCAGAGGCCTTGAACTAGACCCATACAACACTGCCTTTGATATTAGTTTTTTATCTTTATTTCATATTTCCTCTTATAAATGATGAGTTGATTTATTTTGCGATTTCACTTTGGAGACTAAGGAACAGCACTTTAAATTCCTCCTTCTTTGGCCAGCATTTTGGATGTCATTATCAAGTCCCTGTCTTCTTGGGTGATGTTAGATGAGAGTGGTTCTAGTGACATACTTGTCTCATGAGTGCTATACGGTTCCAGACTGTGTGTCTTATCTTTGGATTCTTTCTTTGTCCTTTGTCAATGCCTTTTTGATAGCTACTTAGCTTACCTCTGTTTGTGAGGAAATTATTTGAATCTGTATTCTTAGGTAATTTGACATACATATGCAACCGTTTTGATTGTGTTCTTTATCACAGATGTGGGCAACCCAGGAAAGAGGGTTCCTAGTGTCACTTTGCTCATGCTTGACTGCAGTTCTGTTTGCAGAGTCATCCCCAAAATATGTAAGAACTACTTTTCATTGGCCTGGTGTTCTTGGAGAAATACCAGTCATTACTGAGTGTACCCTTAGAAGAAAAATACAATTTGCAAATTTGAATTAAATATACTTATAAATAACTCTACATTTTCATGTGTCTAATTAATTTCTATGCAAGCTAACAGTATCATTATTGACCAACAAAGCATGATTTCTTCTCTACCCTCTCTATACTTCAGCTGGTAGGATGGAATAGAAATTTGTTTGAAAAATGTAAAAACAACCTTAAATTGAGCTGCATGGAAACCATGTGCACAGGAGAAGTATCTGTTTCTGGCATATGTCTTGCCAGTTTGAGGATGGTAAGGTGCCTTGTAGAGATATGAATGAGAAGGAGGACAAGATTCTCTGGGAAGCTGGTACTCCAGAGGGAGTTCCTTCCCTTCCGACTAGTGTTAATAGTGCTGGAAGGTGCTATATCTGCTAGCCATCTTTCAATTGTATTTAAAGTCTGCTCCATGAGATGGGACCCGTATCTGACACAACTAATGAGGTCAAGAACCTAAAACTAGATAGGTCATGGGCCTAAGGGAATTATTAGTCATTCTGCTAAATAAACAGCAATTAAAATATGTCTCCTAATAATATACCGCTATACCCATAGATCTGTAAATCCCTCTGCTCTTATCAGAGAAGTGTAGATGGAAGTATGGGTCCTGCCATGTTTTACAGGTGTTCAGTACCAAAGAAACACACAGAAGGTTATATTAATTATAAACCGCTTGGCCTATTAGATCAGGCTTTATTAACTAACTTTTACAATTTAAATTAACCCATAATTCTTGTTTATGTTTAGCTATGTGGCTTGGTAACTTTTATCAGTGAATCATTCTCATCTTGCTTCCTCTATGTCTGGCTGGTGACTGAAAACTGAGCCTTTCCTCTTCCCAGAATTCTTCTAGTCTGGCCACCCTGCCTATACTTCCTGACTGACTACTGGCCAATCAACATTTTATTAAACCAATACGAGTGACAAATCTTTACAGGGCACAAGAGCATTCTCTCACAGCAGAGAAATTTCTTCTCACAGTAGATAGTATAACACAGAGACCCACTTATGCAGAGTGAGAGATTTTAGAGCACTCGGTGTAACATGGAGGGGCCAGGCCTGTTTGCTTGGGTTTCTGTTTTGCCTGGTTCCCCACAACTGTTTAGTTCCAAAGAAAATCACACATAGGTCTCCATAAATTATAAGCTGATTGGCCCATTAGCTCTAGTCTCTCACTGGCTAACTCTCACATCTTGATTAACCCATTTTCTGATCTATGTTAGCCATGTGGCTCAGTACCTTTTTTCAATGGGGAAGATCACATCCTGCTGCTTAGGTGATCTGGGCAGGAGTGGGAGTAATCAACTTCCTCCTTCCCAGAATTCTCCTGTTCTCATTACAATATTTCTACTTCCTGTTTGGTTTTCCCACCTATATTTCCTGCCTGGCCAATCAGCATTTATTTATAACATGATTGACAGAATACAGACAATTCTCCCACAACTCGGCCCTATGTGGGATATTTTCATCAAACTCCTCCCCTCAAGGCTCAGGAATCTATGCAGAAAAGGTGAATATGGAAGCCAGAGTTGGTAGAAAGCAGCAATGAAAGGCTGTTTTCTAGATGTCCCAGGGCTGATTCACATGTAAGCTCAGAGACTGCATAAGACATAAAATAAGCTAAAGCAAGACAAAATTCCAGCACTGAGAAAGGGAAATGGGCACAAAGTTCTGCTCCTAGTGGAGCATCTATTGCAACTGATGCATTCTGGGAGAAGCAGCATTTGTTTTCTTTTATAGAGTGTTAACCACTGAGTTTGTTAACCACATTCCAGGCAGGTGCTGTGCTTGGGAGGGCCTAACAGGCCAACATGAATCTGACACCGTGGGTTTTATCTATTTGTTTGCTTTCTGATTTCTTTTTTTAAAAGAGGAAGAACATGAAGTTGATGAGGGGAACCTGGGAGGAGTTGGGGGAGGGAAAAGAATATAATCAAAACACAATGGATGAAAATCTCAAAAATTGAATAAAAACTTTTTTTTTTTTTTTTAAAAAAAGCCCTCAAATTCTTTAGGAACTAGAAACAGAGCTGATTGGCATGGGCTCAGTGGGTGTCTATTACTTGCAGACACACCCTTCCCATCAACCACATCAGCACCTGTAGGTGTTTTGTACTAACAGTCTTTGTTTTTTAGTCTGTTTCACTGAAGTCCAAGAACAGGATTGGGCACAGGCATGTGAGAGAGGAAAGCAAGTCTTGCATGTAATAGATGCACACCACATAGCCAAGCGATCATTCAAAGCTTAAAATGTACCAATGTTACAATTCTAAAGGCTAACACCCTGAAATACTATCCTCGTTTGTAAATAGATTTTGCATAAACTGTTGCATGGTTCAAGTTAGTGCAGCTCCTCTGAAGTGTTTCACCCCATTCTTTCATGGTCAGGTCTCCTTGAAGTGGTTTGTTTGTTGATTTAAAATGCAAGAAGATAAGATTAACTGTTTCTCTAGTAGAAGGCACTGAACTTGTTCTCTGAGCACAAACACTACGAGGACTTTCAGAAGACAAATGACCCAACAGACACTTGGGAGTACTTTGCAAGGATGACATATTTTCTACGCCTTTGGTTCAGAACAAGCCATTCTGTTATGAATATTAACAATAGTGAAGCATTTGCATATGGCAGAAAGTTCCTAATGATGCCTGCATAACCCAAACCCTCAGAAAACAAAAGCCTCAGGTTGGCCTATTAGCACAGGTTCTTCTTTGCAAAGACTTCTAAAAGGAGCCTGAGCTGTGTGGCTGGGATAAATCTTTGGAAAATGTGTTTCAGCCCAAGTCAGAGCAAGAATGTTTTCCTTTCCACTGCTCCATCCTAGTCCACTCTAACTGAAATTACCCTTTGGTAAATTGATCAACCTATTTGCAAATAATTAATGCATGAAACATAATGTTCTCTCCTACTAATCTTTCCCAGGCCAAACTTTACTGAGACGCTCTGAGAGAGCTGTGGTTGGAGGCAGTCACTGTCTGTCTTCCTCGGAACTCAAAGCTTTGCCCTGACAGCCTCATCCAGTGTGGTCCAATAAGTGTAGAGAATAAACCTGGAAACGGGAGTGGATCCATAGAAGTCCCTCCATTTTTGGTCTGCTGTCCAAGCTATATGGTTTTGTTTTGGGGAGTATAGGGATTTTTTTTTCCTTTCTTGGTTTCTGAGACAGGATTTCACTGTGTAGTAAGGCTGTTCTTGGACTCACTATGTAACCCACCATTTTCAGCCTCCTGAATGCTGGGACTATAGAATGTATCACCACTCCTGGCTCAATTGGTAATTTTTGGATCTGGATTTGCAACGCATCTATTTCTGCCTTGATGATCAATTGTGATGTGAGCTGTCACCCTCACCTGTAGATCTGCAGGTACTTGGGAGGCATCCTTGCAATGAAGGTGAGAGGAAAAGAGCTATGGAACCGAAGTTAGGATCCTGGTCCCCAATCTTTTCTCTGCTACCTGTAAACTGAGAACCAGCTCTTAATGTTATTCTGCTTCTATGGCTTGCATCTATCTCCGCATCTGTAAAATGAGACATGATGCATCTTAAATGCTCTCCTGGGTCCAATATGCCCCATTGCATAGAGTGGCCATTTGAAGGAAGAGAAGCGATTGGAAAATGCTAATGCATTGTTTGTGGAATACTTGTGTTAAAGTTTGCACCAATGCCATGAAAACTGTGGCAAGAGGGCAAACTGCTGCTAAATGCTGCTGCTTCCTTGTTCTCTTGTTTCCTAAATAAATTTATTTATTTATATCCCTTTCACAGTTTCCCCTCCCTCCTCTCCTCCTCATCCCCCCTCTCCCTTATCCCCCCTCTCTCCCCACCCCAAATCTACTCATCCACTTCTGTTTAGGAAAGGGCAGGTCTCCCAGGAGTATCACAAAACATTGCATATCAAGTTGCAGTAAGACTAATCACCTCCCTATGTATCCCAAGTCATGACTTTTAAACATTGCCTCATACATTCTATGGTTTTCAGTCAAGGGGTTAAAGAGCTTAGTTTAATTAACAAATCACTCCAAACTAATGAAAAATTCATCTCAACATAAATGAGAAGATGAATGCTCCATTTTGTTTTGTTCCAGAAAGTCAGAGGAATACATAAATAAGCAAGGAAAATAAGACCCGTTGCAAAAAGCACATCTGCCCACCATCATCGCACAGAGAGGCGCATTGTGTGGTCTTGGAGGGAGTCAGCAGCAGCTGAAGGGGATGCTACTTCGAGAGAAAGGATGAATGACTACGGTGGCAAAGATGCTATGAGAAAAATCAAAGTATGGATGGTCAGAGTTGGAACCAGGGGAAGAATCTAAGCTAGAGAAGAAACAGGGATTCTATCTGGATATTCAGGACCACAGGGGCCATCTGAAGTTTCAGAAGGAAAAACAGCAAGCAAATAACAAACCAACCACTGAGTTTGGTTAGATGGTGATGCTGTCTGTGTATATGGAGCAGAATATAATGAAAGAGTGGCCATGATGATTAAAAGGGAAGTTTATTTTTTCATTCATTATTTTCATTTAACTTAGTGTTTAAATTCTGAATACATTCATACAATTTCTCCAGTAGCTTGAGTTAGGGCAAGCAAGGTGACTGAGCCACCTAAACACTCAACACCATCTGCACAGAAAATCTCAAATGCTACAGTCCAGAGCAAACTCAAATGACATGAAGTAGTAACTATACAATTTGGAAGTATAGTTTGATGAGATTCCTCAGGTTTTTCTCTCTCTCCCTGTCCCTCCATACCCTCTGTACCTTCTCTCTCTCTCTCTCTCCCTCTCTCTCTCTCCATCTCTCCCTTTTCCCTC
This sequence comes from Alexandromys fortis, assembly GCF_014885135.2. Taxonomy (NCBI): domain Eukaryota; kingdom Metazoa; phylum Chordata; class Mammalia; order Rodentia; family Cricetidae; genus Alexandromys; species Alexandromys fortis. Next base: position 8,702,803 of record NW_026067933.1, read on the forward strand.
CCTCTCCCTCTCCCTTTCCCCCCTCTCTCAAAAAGCGCTAATGGGTTCAATTTGGTGGCAGTACCTAATTTTGTCACTTGTCCAGCACTTAGTACCAAATTTTCCTTCCTGTTCAACTCTAATCTTCTGAAGAGATACTTATTTTCTCACTCCTTCTAGACCTGAGGAGGACCATGAGGGTAAAGAGAATTACATAGACATCTGTTTGCCTCTCCTTTCTTCCCCCATTCTTGTTTCTCTGCTGGGGATGTGTGCTCTAGAGTTAGGACAGTTGCTTTATAGACACATCACTGAATCATAGATGCCAATGTTATTAGCTGTTAACTTTGAAACATTTGTTACAACAAAAACAATTCCCACCAGCTTAAATCTTTGCAACTCAGTTTTACTCTTTTTTTTTTTTTTGGTAAATGTGTATAATATCCGGATCCCAGAGAAGCATATTGTGTTAGCTGCATGGGTTCTACAGTGAGAAGAGGTTTGTTTCCCTTTCAGGCTTCTTATCCTGCTTTCCATGAGCAAGAGGGGCCAATGGCAGAGCATCTTGGCAGATGGATATTCAGACTTGATACACAGCACCTTGCCATGCTGTGTATTGTAAGGAGCAGAGAAAAGCTGCTGTCATGTGACTCCTCTGTCTCACCAGAAGCAGTCTGAGATCATGAAGTCAGTATGTTTTCTGTGACTCTGTTTTCAGCCTCTCCCTCTCAGATAAAACATCACTATGTCTCTTTAATGATTCTTGCTCTGGTGTATGTGTGTATGTGTGCATGTGTGTATGTATGCATGCATATGTATGCACACATGTATGTGTGTATGTGTCTGTGCATGTGGATGCATGTACATGTGTATGTGTGTGCATGTGGATGTATGTACATGTGTATACATGTGTATGCGTATGAAACTGTATGTGTGTATACAAGTATGTGTGTGCATGTGCATGTGTACATGTGTATGCATGTACATGTAAATGTATGTACATATGTATACATGTGTATGTGTGTGCATCTGTATGTGTGTATACGAGTATGTGTGTGCATGTGTATGTATGTATGTGTATATGTACGCATGTGCATGTGTATGCACATGCATTATATACATGTGTATGCATGTGTATTGTGTGTATCTATATTTCTGTATATGAGTATGTGTGTGCTTGTGTATGTGTGTTCACTCATATGCTCCCCTCTATACTTTACTTATTTCCAACAGACTAATAGGTAGAGGAGGTGGAAGTGGAGTTGAGTGTCAGCTCCAGAGGAAGAACTTTCACCCTGAGAATTATAAGACAGAGAAGAAGATATAACATGATGGATGTGTTAGCTTCTTCACTACCATAACTTTCATTTTGTGGCCCATGATATTGTGCTGTATACCTTAAATGTACACAATACCATTCATTCATGTTAGCTTTTTTTGTGACATTGAATACAAGGCCCTGTGTGTGTTCAGCAGGCTTTCTATCTAGCTGGAAAATGACTTCAAGCTTGTTGTAAACAATAGTGTTAATAAAAAAGGCTTGGTGCAGAAATAAATTCAGAGCAGCCCAAATTTCCTGAGAGATCCATAAAAGTGTTGAAAAAATTTCCTGACTACCACTCCGGTTGGGAAAATAAGGAATGTTAAATTAAAGATGTGTTCATTTCACTTGTACTTAACCTACAATTTATTAATCATGACAGCAACTGGTCATGTTAATAAAGTGTGTGTGCCTGGGTATTTTAATCATCTCTTTGTAGTAACTTTTGTTCTCTAGGTAACCATAGCATCATGTTATATGCTTTGTATATGCTTAATATAATTTAATCTAAAAACAAAGCACAATGTAAGGAATTTGAATTATAAGACAGAGAAGAAGATATAACATGATGGATGTGTTAGCTTCTTCACTACCATAACTTTCATTTTGTGGCCCATGATATTGTGCTGTATACCTTAAATGTACACAATACCATTCATTCATGCTAGCTTTTTTTTTTGTGACATTGAATACAAGGCCCTGTGTGTGTTCAGCAGGCTTTCTATCACGGACTTATATTTTAAGTAACTATTTTTCTAAACAGTAAACTATACAAAAATCTCCAATTATAAAGCAGAAAAAGAAAAGAAGGGGAAAAGAAAAAGAAGTGTGCACACACAAAAGCTGATGAGTGGCTAGTCATAGAGAGAATGCACAGAAAGATTATTTAGTAGAGTTGCCAGCTCTATAAGACACCCAGAAAATGGTTATGGAAGGGAGAATAAATTAGAATAAAAGTTGCATGCCTTGGGGACATTCATCTATTGGAATGTCTCTATAAAATCATTACAGAGGTTAGAAAACTTTTGTCACAGTCTTCTGAGTTTTTGCTCAATAAAATTATGAAATCTGTGACAGAGGCATCTTCAGGCATAGGACAGAAATTTAGCTACCAAGCTATCATGATGAGTGGCCTTAATATAATTATGAACTATATCATGGCCTGAACCTGAAACAAAATACTCTAGAATTACATAAATACGGAACAATTGTTTTTTTTTTTTTAGCTTAAATCTCAAAAAAAATATTTAAGGGGGAACTTCCTTAATCAAGAGGGTAACACCACTTCACTTACTAAGGACTAAGATCTGAAGTGTAGAGCATAAATCCTTTAAAAATTAGAAAAAAAAATACTTTCTAGAGAGTTGAAGTAATCACTTATATGAACTTTGACTTCCATTCTGAAAATCAGAGCAGTTGTGGCAATTTCTGGAACGTGGTTAATCAACTATCTCCTTTAATAAGAAAATTAAACAGAACCCAGTGTTGGTCAGGGGTTAAGGCTGGATCCTCCGCATTCACGTTCTGTTGCATGTCTTGATTATCAGTTCCTTTTGGCTACCACTGGCTGTAGGAATAAGGGTAGTTCCTAAAAATGTCGATGCCGCCTGGAGTGGTCTGCAGGGAGCAGAGTCAAGACGAGGAATGCAGGGCTTGGTTAATATTGTGAACTGTGCTGCTGAATCTGACCTAACTGATGAGTTTTCCACCAATTCCCTGGTGACTGACTAAGGTCTGAATGTCAGGAACCTCCTGTGTTTATTCTTCAGTTTTCCTTCTCATTTTTTCCGGTCATCATTCTGCCCTAGTGTCTCCCTATGGACCTCCTTAACCGATTCCTCCTTCATCATATGGCCTATTAGGTTGTAATGATTAAATCTCTTCCTTCAGAACTTCCTTGACTTTTAAAGGTCCTGCAAACCTGCAAAGATGATGTGCTTTAGTTGAATTCGCATTCTTTATTTGTTCCCATTAGTTTTGATCCTGCCAGTCATACATTTTCTTAATATTTTTTTAAATCATTTCCAACATTTTACTGCTCGTGAAACATTGTTATAATGGCTAAAATGAAAATATAAGATATGCATGTGTTAGTGTCTTAGAACTACCTACTGTTCAAATGCACAGAAATTCTGCTGCCAGGATAAAAACTTAGCATGCCGTGCGATATTTCAGCACCCTTCTTAGCCGTGAGCTTAGACTGAAGCTCAACAATATTTGTTCTCAAGAATTTGCTTCAGTGGAATTCCTCTTGAACCAAGTACTGTGTACTTATGATCTTTAAAACAGTTTGCTTTCCCTGGTGAAGCACAGACTTCTTCATTGACTCTTGTCACCCGAATCTGAAGCTTCAGCACGGGCACACCTTGTCCCCTTACCATTTTGGCCACGTGTCATACCTCCGTGGGCACATAGTTTCTGGGATTTCCCTCTGATTACTGCAAGGCTAACCCTGGGGCAGTTCTCTGAGGAGTAATTGTTATTCTTTCATACAGATGACTCTAAGAATCATGTACACCAGGAAAAAAATGTCAGAGGAAAATTTGAACTATTTGTTCTAATGTAATTTATCTGAGGAAGCACGAGTCTTCTCAAGTATACAGAAAGGATTTTCCTGAGTCACCAATTGTCTTGGCAGAACTGTGAGTCACTGTAGCGTGTGGGAGTGACCATAGCCTGGACGTATTTGAACAATTTGTAAAACTATGCATATTCTTTTGCCTTATTCGGGCTGGTATTGCTATGGGTGTATGCTTTCGTGTTTTAGGTTGATAGGTATAAGGTTCTGGAAGAAAATCAATTAGGAAAAAATGGATTTATGAGTTTTAAGGAATTAGTTAGTTTCCTTGGTTGAAAGATACTGCCTTTTGTCCTTAGCTACCCATGAGAGGAATGAGCCTTCCAACTCTAGAGACTCTGTGTCTCTATCAAGAGCGGTCTTCTAAGTCTTTGATAGTAACTAACAACTGGTAAGGACCTTAGGAAACCCCTTGAAGATGGGTCAGCCATATCCTCTTGACCCTAGGTATCTTTCAGTCTCTTGTGAGATATTAATTCAGTAGACTTATAATTATGGAAAACAGGCATGCATTTTAAACTATATAATGATTAGATTAAAACATGCCATAATTCATGAGAGAAATGAAGTAATATAAATCTTAAAAGACTGTCCCCCAGAGTCCCAGGTATTAAAGGCTTGGTCCCTGGTGTGGTATTATTGGTACACAAAAGAATCCATAAGAAGTGGAACTAGTGGAAAGTATATAATTTGTTGGGTGTGTCTTTAAATAGAATAGTGGGATGCTGGCTCTTCCTTCTCTTCTTTCTTGGCTGTGAACGGAGGGAGGTTTGCTCTACCTCATGCAAACCCCACACTGGACTTTCTACTGCAGACCCAAAAGTGATGGGACCAACAAATCATGGACCAAGATCTCCAAAACAGCCAGAAGGAACCTCTTCTCATTATAAGTTCATTATCTCAAGTATCTTTTATAACAATGGAAAGTTGACTGGTCCATGGAGTTTTACAAGAATTAATGCTTAGCATCACTAGTGTATCTGTTAGATACAGAGAGAGAGAGAAAGAGAGAGAGAGAGAGAGAGAGAGAGAGAGAGAGAGAGAGAGAGAGAGAGAGAGAAGGAGGGAGGGAGGAGGAAGAAAGCGAGGGGAAATAGAGGGAAGGAGGGAGGAAGGGAGGGAGGGAGGAAGGGAGGGAGGGAGGGAGGGAGGGAGGGAGATTGAGATTACTAGTCCCTGGAAAAATTTCTTTGGGGAAGCATTTAATGACCTAGAGAATCTGTTTGAAGTATTTCTTGACTGTTTTTTTGCATGTTTCTCCGAACGACTACTGTTGTCCTCCCCATGGTCGTTAATATTCTTCTCCAAAGACTCCATCTGTCAGAAATGGTGAAATGCGATCCAGCATAAATAGGATGAGGTATTTCCATTGGTTCCTGTGGTCTACCACAGCTCGCTTAAGCTCCCAAGGGGAGACAGAGGTCCCGTTGATCACAGATGGAAAGTTTCTAGACTGCAAGTGTCAAACTGGGAGCAGAGATGCCCGTGGGTTTCAAAGGAAAACTAAACAAACAGCCAATTCTTTTATCTCCTTTTCTTCTCTCATCCACATTCTACCATATCCTCATTTAAATTTCCCTCTCTCACCTTTGTTTGAACTAAAGCTGGTGCTCACTTTGAGCCAATAAAAACTACAAGAAGGAAACATCTGCACGACTGTGTAACTCATACTGCAATTATCAGCAAAGTGACATCTAATTAAAGATCAGACAGGGCAGTGTCTGCAGAATATTCTCAAGCTCAAGACACAATGGAAAAAGAGCTATATAAATGTGTGTGTGTGTGTGTGTGTGTGAATGTTTATAAATTTGTACCTAATCTGTATTTATGTTAGCTCATATTTTACATTTTAAATATATGTTATCCCTTGACGTTTGATCTTTGAAACAAATGGAAAGATAGATGTGTCATGTAGGTTTGATTTAAAACAATGAATAACAAGGAGAACTGGCCTAGTGCCCCAGCAAATTACTTACAAGAATGACCTACTATGTTAAAAAATATATATACTGTTAAATCCTGAAGTGTAAGCCCTTCAGGGAATTCCTGTTGTCTTGTCAATAGGAATTTTAAATGATATGCAAAGTTTCTGGAAAGCAATTTTGAAAACAAAGTTCTCATATTTTGAAGAGCAATTCTATTTCGAGGAATACAATTTCAGCAAAGAATTAGAATTTTGTATGAAGAATCAGCTACAAAGAGCTCCTAAGAAGTGTGCTCTAATAAACTGCTTAAATGGATGTCCCCAGTGAGTGCATAGGGACTCAAAGAACTTTTCACCTTCTGACTCCTAGGAGTTCTCTCAAGGTCTTCTTGGAATGAGAAAGGTGTCTTAGTGGTTAAGAGCACTAGCTGCTCTTTCAGAGAACTGAGGTTGAATTCACGGCACTGAGATGTGGATAACAGCGATCTGTAATGCCAGTTCCAGGGGGCTCCTATGCCCTCTTCTGGCTTCCTGGGCACTGGGTACATGTGGTGCACAGACACATAAAACACCCATACACAAAAAAATAAAGACCTTAAAAAAGAAGTTCTTTTGGCTTTGGCTCACCCATGTGAAAAAAAGGCAGGTGGAGGGGTGCGTTTTATGTTGAACTTGTAAATACAGAGTGAGTATAGAGATTACCTCTGCTCGTGTTCATGGTGGAGACTACCATTGCTCCCTAACAGACAGGAAGCTGGGAAATGCACTTCATCCTTGTGCTTAGGCAACAGGAGAGATGAAGCTTGGTGCATGGCAGTCTGTCTATGAAACTATAATCATGTATACATGTTAAGGGGACTCACAAGAGACCTGTCCAGCAGAATACTTAGTAGTGATTTCACCAAACCATTCAAACAAACAAACACAAGGGTGATTGAATGCATAAAGAGATGTGCTTGACACACTGGGGGAAAGTTGCCATTATAAGCCATGCTTTGGGTCCACATGTCTATTTGTTGACATGACTGTGACTTATGAAGGTGCTTCCATTAACAAAGGCTGACAGGGTGGAACATGAAATACTGTCATCTCTGGACTGTCTGTCACACTTCCTGGTTTCCCAAGCTTTCCTTCTCTTTATTTTCCCTCTTGCTTGCTTAATAAAGGGACAATGGCATGCAGAAAAATATGCTATGAAATCTGATATGTGTCATTTTTTAGCTTTATTAACTGGGTTAGCTCGATCCAGATAATCTTCTTATGCATGGTGTTCCTGTTTTATATTTCATTAAAGAGAAATTTACCTTATACATTAAAAGTTCATCATAAAGATCAGGTGAAATAACTTATGAAACAGAATCTGAAACGTGATATAGAGAATGTGCTCCAAAAAATACAAATAATCCAGTGATACCAATTGTTCTTTATCATCATGGAGGAAGTCAGATGATTCAGAATTTCTGGAAGCAAGTTCAGATGGATTACAGTTTGTACCAGTCTTTCTCAGCCTGCAAAAGTTCAGTTTTTCTGGGCATTTCTTGTGAAATCTGTGTCTTCTCAGAAACCTCCCAAAGTATATGTTATGAGATAAGAATATTTATTTCAAATTTCTATGTAGATATTTAATATCAACTTTAATCATGTTTGACCCTGGGCAGTGTTTTCTTTCCTGGCTAAACTCTGGGAGCTGCTCTCTAAAACTGAGGGGGGGGGCACATTTTGTCAGACATAGTGATTACCTCCCATACAGCCATCCTGTCTTCATTTCTCAACACTGGCAACGTCTGCCTCTTACCAGAGACCCTGAGAATGGCAGCCTGTGTTTATTCCAGTGGCTCCAGCAGCTGAGTGTGGGCATAGACAGAGGAAAACCAGTCAAGATGCACAGGAGAGAAGTCTCAGGAATGGCTTTCTTCTGATAGTGAGCAGTCTGTGGTTTCAGGGACCTAAGCTTCCTCAAATCCAAACCCTTTGCTTTGTGGTTCCTTTTGTGTGGAGATGGCATCTGTTTCCCCGCCTCCTGAGCAGAAGCAGGTCTCTTGATCTGACCTGAGCAGTAGAACACAGCAGAAGTGATCGTGCTCCACTTTGAAACCTTGACCCACAAAACCTCGAGCTGCGAGAATTTTACAACGATGGGGAAAGGAGCATGGCAGACTTTTCATCACCAAAGCATCAATTTAACTGTGAAATTGTTTTATAAAAGGGAAATAAATTTAAAATTAATTAAAGTCACTTTTAATTTACCTAAAAGTGTATAACATGAAGAAACATTTATTTTTTTTTCAAAAGTATTCTAAATCAGTACAAACATCAAGAAGCTTGTGAAGTGCTGTGATGTTTGGAACTCTTCAGGGGAGTAAACACTATGACTGTGAAGGCAGAAATACCTTCAAGGGACCAACTTCATGGTATTGTAAAAGAGCTGACTCTATCTGGTTCCCGATTTCTTGTTATATCAGAAATAAACTTCCATTGGTTCAGTGATTTTTAATTGACATATTTCACTTTTTCAAACACTTAACATTTTTATAATTATCTGAATAAAAGTGACCCATGGCAGTAACCATGTGGTATAAAGATTTTTCCTGGCATTATTTTTTCTAAAGTGCTGTCCTTTAAACAGCTGTTTCTTCACTGGCCAGCAAAGTTCTTCTTCACTCTATGACCACTTCCCTGTCCTGTCACCCTCTGTCCACATGTTCCTGACATTGTTATTTATGGAACATTGAGATTCATGATGATGAATAAATGATGTTTAATAATATCGTGATGTTGTAGGGAGAGAGCCGCTTGTTCTTCCCAGCCACCCGGCTAGCTTAGCCTCAAAAAAACCACACAGAAATTGTATTAATTAAATCACCACTTGGCCCAGTAGTTCCAGTTTCTTATTGGCTAACTCTTACATGTTAGTTTAAGCCATTTCTATTAATCTGTATATCAACACGAGGTCATGACCTACCAGCAAGATTCTAACCAGTGTTCATCTCAGGCAGAGGATCCATGGCTTCTCTGACTCTGCCCTTCTTCCTCCCAGCATTCAGTTCTGTTTTCTCTGCCTACCTAAGTTCTGTCCTATCAGGCCAAAGCAGTTTCTTTATTCATTAACCAGTACAAGCAACACACAAAGGGAACTCCCACATCACCATGAAGATGGTTTATATTTAAAAGTGTTCCTGTTAGTTCTTATTTTCCAAATGTCTAGGATTGACATCATGATAAACATGAATCTCACTGAGTTTTGTGATAAACATGAATCTCACTGAGTCCTTAGATAAGGCCTTGAGACATTAGAATTTTTAGCTGAACATCAAATGCTGGCTTGTTTATGCTAATCCAAGATATATGCATGGTAGATTTGTCTGTGCAAGAGTCTTAAAGAGACAGACAACATGCTGTAAAAGTGGGCAATCAAATCTAAGAATCCAATTAGTCTGACTCCCCAATTAGTGGTATCCAGGGCTCACTCAGACCTATTCTGGTTTAAAAACTACTTTTTGGAAGCATTTCAAAATTATTTTCTTCAAATTGTACTTCTTCAAAAGTTTATAGTACATGTCGCTGTGACATCTTTTTATTTTTTTCTTGTGGGAACAATCACCACCAAAGGACCGTAGATGACAATGGGCTAATGAGCATTCACTCATTGTGTTTTATGTATTAGTCATTATTAAAAACTTTGATGTGGGAGTGATTTCTTACTAATAAAGAAACTGCCTAGGCCCATTTGATAGGCCAACCCTTAGGTAGGCGGAGAAAGCAGAACAGGATGCTGGGAGAAAGAAGCTGAGTGAGGAGTCGCCATGATTCTCCCACTCCAGACAGATGCAGGTTAAGATCCTCCCTGGTAAGCCAGCTCGTGGGCTACACAGAATATTAGAAATGGGTTAGAAAAATATGTAAGAGCTAGCCAATAAGAGGCTACAGATAACGGGCCAGGCAGTGTTTGAAAAAATACAGTTTCCGTGTAATTATTTCGGGGCATAACCTAGCCATGCGGGTGGCCGGGTGCCAGGGACACAGCCCTGCCACTCCTAATTCAACATTTGTCAATCTACTTTTAGTATGTACAATATAGAAAAGAAACTACATACTTGAAATAAAATTGTTTCCTTGAGAAAGAAGCAATAGCCAATGGCGTTTATTTATTAGTAGCTTGATTCTGCTCTTTAAGATGAGGTTTTACTTCGCTTCGCAATTAATAGCAGAAATTAACAAATAAAATCAGTGGTCCTATACAGCCATGACCTAAAGATAAAAGAGGAAATGGCGCTTCCTGCTCCGGTAGTCAAGGATGTTCTTGGATGTGTTGCTAGTCCCTGGTACTCCCCTGCAGTACCCCTCCTCAGAGCCTGCCTCCTGAAGGCTTTTCTATTGGTTCGTTGCCTCTAATTATATTTGTAGGCAGCTGGTCTGGGATTCAGGCAATCTTAAATTTGATCTTCTCTTGTTTCCTGAAGGATTTGCTCTTCATGAGTTGTAGCTCACCCATAAAACTATGCTGACAATAAAATCCTTGCACGGGTAATGTGAAAACCGGGAGCCTGTGATTTCACTCACAGTTGCTGACATGGAGTTGAGGGTGTGACTTCGCATATGTCTGTTTATTGGAAAGGACTAGCGTCTGTGTGACTAGCGTCTGTGTGCTGTTTAGTCCTGTGAGCACTGGGGCTGTAGCCATACACTCTCTTAAAAACTGATACTGAATTTTGTGGGAAAAGCTCATGTGTAAGTCTTATCCGTATCTGGTATGAGATAGACTGAGAAATCTATTTAATAAAGAGGCTGTTTCCCAAGCTGGGTATGGCGGCACATATCTGCAATGGGAGGCGAGAGAGGAAAATCAAGACATCTTTTTCAGCTACATGGTGGGCTCCAGAAGTAGCCTGGGCTCCATGAGGCCTTGTCTTAAACAAACAAAGTTGTTTCATATTTTTTTGATGGTGGCATTTCACAAGTAACCCTTATTTAGTGAGCCTCTGCCTCTGTGAGGAACCAGCAAACTGATGTAACAAGAGGTCTCCTTGTAGTACCAAATTTGTCTTTAGAATGGTTATGTTTCCAACTCTGAATCATACACTCATGTAGGGCAGTAGTGGGAACCTACACAGCCTCTTGCCTGGAATTGAAATACTTCACAGCAATAGTGCTGATTTCCAAGTGGCAACAGCCAACAGGACTTAATAATTACTTATATTCTGTTCCTGCTGTAGGATCCAAAAACAAGCTGGAAGAAATGAGCCATTTCCTTTTGCTCCGATGAAGCTGAAGTATAGATAGTATTACTTTTAACAACGTATTCTCAAAACCTCTTCCCTGTACTTTTATAAGAATTTTAAATCACAACCTTATTAATTATTATGAAATTAATTATAAACAATGCCAGGTGTGAGACATTTTTGGAACCATGCAGATATGACCTGATTGTCACTAAAGTGAACGTGTCTCAGGCAAAAAGAAGTTTGTAATTTTATTCCCTGTAGCTGGATACACAGGCCATCAAAGGAAAAGACAAAGACTTGAGATCTTGTTGCAACCAAACAAAGTACACAGGGGTCTCTGTTGTCTTTCCCTGAGCAGTAAAATAATGCGGGCTCAAGCCACAAGAGGAGTTCTGTTCGCCCAGTGACAACTCCTACTGTCCGTCTTCTGATGGGCAAACTTTGACTAAAGAATAATCCTGCCTAGCAGCCCTTGCTCCATCCTTTAGCATGCAGCAGGAAGGGCTGGACTGTAACAAGCCCTAATCCGGTGGGCCTGCTGTTTTCTTCCCATCCCTGAGAAGCCATCAGCGCCTTATGTAGAAGCTGCGCGTTCAGTCGTGTCCTTTGACCTGGGGCTGGGAGGGTGTGCTGCTGAAGGGTCTGTGAGAAATTGTCTGAGGAGGATGCAACGTTTGTGCAACACAGAGAGCTTCCTCCTGCTCTTTAGTGTTGATTTCACAACAACCTCTTGGCATTTAAATGGATCAGAGCCGCTGAAAAGCAATATAATATGAATTTGGAGAATCTAGCCTATTTAGCAACGCTGGAAACCATACAGGTCCAGAGGAGAAAGAAAAGGAAAAAAAATACAACTAAATAGTTTCTTCCCATATACCATAAGGAGGAGAATTTTTCTGTTTTTAATTAACTATTCATTTTCTTCATAGCATGTGGCTTGAGATAATTAGGGAGATTATTTATAACAATGACTATGGCTTTCCCATTTGTTTCATTAAATCATTATGTTAATGAGCCCAAGATTCAGATTCATCCCCGAAGAAGCCAATAAACTCGTGCTGGCTTGGAAAAAACTCCCAGAGTCAGCCAGGCATCTTGCAAAACTGTTCCTTGAGGCTTGTTAAGTTCAGGTGGAGCAGTCACTGAAGATTTGTTCTTACAACCCAGAAAAATCAATTCATAATAGCATGGTGAGACTGGTGCCTCCCTTAGGGAAAAGGCTCCCTAGAAGTGCTGCAGAGCACAGTAGTCAAGCACCCCACATCCTCGGACACACTTTCTGCATCTATATACAGGTCCCAGGCTCTGCAGCAACATGATTCCAGGCACGTTACTTACACCTTCTGCCTCAAATCCTACATTGCAGAAGCAGATAAGGAGGCAGCTGATAAGATAGCGGAGCAATGGTGTACATTAAGTTCTTAGTGTGGCTGCCAACGTTTACAGACTGCTTAGCAGGCGGCTGTTGCAGTCAGGAATGAAATCTACCTCTAGGTGGAGATAGTTGGGCAATCACCTGGCCAATGAATCTCCCCCGAGGATGGTAGGTCCATCCTAATGTACGGTGATGTGGATACATCTTAAAATGAAATGAATGTACTTTTCCTTCTCAGAATTTCCACTCTTTGTGTATCTGCTCCAGGCCCACAGTGAGGCTCTGACATATCTCCTAAGTGTTCTTAATCCTGATTTAAGAAGTAGTAATTTTTTTCTCTTCATTTTTCTATGTTTTACATGCTGGCCAGAATCTAAGGGTTTTTTGTTTATATTGTTACTTTGGTACTGTGGGGTGCCCTTCTATATATGTGTTGCTTTTATTGGTTAATAAATAAAGCTGTTTTGGCCAATGACTGAACAGAATAAAGCCAGGTGGAAATCTGAACAGAGATGGAGAGAGGGAATAGGTGGAGTCGAAGAGATGCCAAGTAGCAGCTGAAGGAGAAAGATGCCAGAATATTACCAGTAAGCCACAGCCTCATGACGATTTGTAGATTAATAGAAATGGGTGAATGTAACATGTAAGAGTTAGCTAGGAATATGTGTAAATCATTGTCCAAACAGTGTTGTAATTAACATAGTTTCTGTGTGATTATTCGGGTCTGGGAGGCCAAGAAGTGAAAGTGTAGTTTTCATTTACACTTTGGGCTCCCTTCTCTTTCTCTATAACTCCCTTGCCCACCATGTGGCTGTCTGTCCATCACGTGATTGACCTCCTTGTTGACTTAACTCAAATGGCATAGATTTTTCTCCTTCTATTTTCCATCTTTGTTCTCTGGGCAGCTGCCGAGATGTGCAACACCTGCCCTAGCGGTGTTTTGTTTGTTTTTAAACTCTGATAAAATTGTTCTCCAACTTTAAGTCCAGTCTTAATTTCTTCATTAAGTAGACTAAGTCTTCAGAAAGACCTCTGATTCCCCTGCCAGCTCACCCAGAATCTCTTGTATGTAGTCTCTAGCTTTAGAGCAGGTTTGCACCCATCACAAGGATTACAGAGCTGAAAGAATAATATATTGGTGATGTGACTCGGTCTCTTTGGGCTCCACACAATGCCTGATGTCTGTGGGTTCAATGGAGGCCCTCTCTGCCAGGCTGGCTTTCCACTCTCGGTGGAATGTCCTAGCTTGGATGTGACTTGCCAACAGCTAATTCCAACTTAAATGAATGCAAATGGAAGCCTAGACTTCTATCCCACAGCTGAGTGAGTCAGGGATTCCAATGTGGCAACTGGCTGCTTACGGAATGAATCATTGAAATCCCTCTGTGCGGCATTTTCTAATTTACCTGAAATCTTTGGCTATAACCAGTAGTGCCCTGAGAGAGTATGTGTGTGTATGTGGAAGGAATTCAACTGTGATAATCTTATCTTGATCTTTCCCTCAAGTATCCCATGTCTTTATAATCTCAGGAATTTTACTGGCTAGTTGGCATGAGTCTTCTGTTGCAGAGACTGGAAGGCTCTTCTAGATGAGGCAAGCAGATGGTGTGGATCAGAGATTTTCCACTTTACCTGGGGAAACACAAAAAGATAGGGGAAATCAGAATCAGGTCTGGAGGAGTAAAGATCCCAATTCCTTATCAGATCAATCATTCAAGTAAGAACTTCTCTCTCAGTACACATTCGTGTTTTTTATAAGAATTCCAATAGTTTTCTTTGAAAGAAAAAAGTATGAAATGGTGAAATACATGGAACAGCTGCAGTTTTGTGATGTCAACTATATCTCAGGATACCGATTTTTCCCTCACTGGTTCTATTTCTAAAGTTTGTCTAAGCAACATAGATGATTTTGAGAGATGGTGACATGGAGATCCACCTGCTGCAAACAACAGAGAAACTGGCGTGTGATTATATTTACAAATCACAGAGAAACTGGTGTGTGATTATATTTACAAACATGCCCAAAAAGGGCATCAAAATAAAATGTATTTAAAGGGGTCTACCTTCCTTATGGAGGATAATTTGCCATACTAAAACATTTACTCACTTAAAATATTAACTTTGGGGGCTAAGGAGATGCCACAGTCTTTAAAGTGATTGCCATGAACTGTAAGAACCTGGCTTGAGCACCCCAGTACCTACGTACAAAATTGGACTTGGTAACCAGGATCTGTAATCTTAGCCCCAGGAAGGCAGAGACAGAAGGAACGATCTTAGGGCTTTACAGCCATCCGATCTAATGAATTAACAAACTTCAGATATTGTTAGAGATTCTATCAAATAATAAAACAAAAATATTGTAGAGCACAGTACAGAAAGATACCTGATGTTAAATTGTGTCCTCCGAATGTGAACATAGCTATGATCATACGGTGCACACAGGCACACGTGCATTGTACACACAGAAATAGTAATCTTACTCATTAATTTCATAAAAACATCAAGAAAAGTTGGCACATGGAATTAAAACCATCACACCCTAGATAATTTAGATGGGTCTGATGTCATCATATGGCATCTTATAAAAGAAAGGGGAGGGGCTGGAGAGATGGCTCAGAGGTTAAGAGCATTGCCTGCTCTTCCAAAGGTCCTGATTCAATTCCCAGCAACCACATGGTGGCTCACAACCATCTGTAATGAGGTCTGGTGCCCCTCTTCTGGCCTGCAGGCATACATACAGACAGAATATTGTATACATAATAAATAAATAAATATTAAAAAAAGAAAGGCAGGGGGTCAGAGAAGGAGACATGACCAGTGTAAACAGTGGCCAGAGATAGGTCTGGGTTAGGGGGATTTCTAGCTAGAAGATTAAGTGGCTTCTAGAGCCTGAAAAAGGTAAGCAGAAATTCTCTAGAGCAGTGGTTCTCAACCCGTGGGTCTCAATCCCTTTGGCAAACTTCTATCTCCAAAAATATTCCCACTGCAAATTTTGCAGTAGCAAAATCACAGTTGTGAAGCAGCAACAAAAATAATTTTATGGTTGGAGGGGTTCACCAGAACACGAGGAACTGTACTAACAGCATTAGGAAGGTTGAGAACCACTGCTCTAGAGAAAATGAGTATCCCCATGGCATGTAATTTCTGCCATATAAAATTTATTTTCATCTTCATGAATCAATATGGTGACTAGTCAGAGGCCTCTTATGCTTACAGTCACTGGAGACTGTCAGTGTCCCCAGATGAACGGGTTGGTGCCCTGATCTGCACATGCCTCCTCCAACCCAGAGCTCACCACTGCCCCTCTCATTGTTCTCTCTCCTGGAAGCAATTTATTTATTTATTTATTTATTTATTTATTTATTTATTTATTTATTATGTATATAATATTCTGTCTGTGTATATGCCTGCAGGCCAGAAGATGGCACCAGATCTCATTACAGATTGTTGTGAGCCACCATGTGGTTTCTGGGAATTGAACTCAGGACCTTTGGAAGACGAGGCAATGCTCTTAACCACTGAGCCATCTCTCCAGCCCCCGGAAGCATCTTTTGAACCGGCTCAAATGCTTCTCCAGCCAGGAGACTCACTCGTTCTGATGAACACATTCTTGTCTTTCTGTTCCCATGGCAGTCACTTCATTGAAAGTCACTCACCCTGCCTCGGCTGAGGAAAACATATTCCTTCTATAGGCAAACACTTTAGGGGTAAATGTGCCCTAAAGGCAACTATTGCCTAGAGCCAAGATGAGGAAATTCAGGCTCCAATCAGTAAACCATTTGGTGGGCAGTTACTACTTCATGGTATGTGGCTTGTAGGGAAGAGGAGCAAGGTTTGCCACAGGGAGCTCCCATCCAGGCAAGCATGAGAACACAGGCGGTGGGAAAATGGGGCTTTTCCCACTGAAAAGAGAGTGAATGGAAAGAACGGGATATGGTATTATTTACATTGTGCATTTAATAACACAGAGAGATCTCAAAGCTTTCGTTTATCTTATCATATGAGTGAGATAAAAAGTGTACTTTTTAAAAACATATACTTTCCAACATACCTAAGAATTAAAGGCAGGCATGGTTGGTGAATTTATTAAACAATCCAAGAAATATCTGCTGACTGCTATGTGTAAGACATGCATTTCTAAATGCAGGGATCACCTGCACAAGGACTGTGTGTAAATGCTTCTTTAGGGGACAGTTCCCTGCACAAAGACTGTGTGTGCATACGTCATTAGGGGACAGTTCCCTGCGTGAGGACTCTGTGTGCATACGTCATTAGGGGACAGTTCCCTGCGTGAGGACTCTGTGTGCATACGTCATTAGGGGACAGTTCCCTGCGTGAGGACTGTGTGCGCAGACGTCATTAGGGGACAGTTCTTTTTTCTTGTCCTCAGGCACGTCATAATTTCTTTCCTTCTGTTGGCTTCAGGGTAATCTTCAGGTTGTCAAACATGATTATTTCCTGTGTAAGGCAGGGAGAGTCTTAGGATAAAGGGGGTCCACCTCGTCAAGGAAGAGACATAGGAGGCACCTCTTGTCAACGTAAAAGATGTTCCGAGACAGCAGCCATGCCATTGCTGGCAGAGGATTCCGGCACAGATATAGTCATGAATCACACATGCTGTTTGGAAAGCAGGTGGCCACAGAGACATTTTATTACTTTTATCTCTCTCAACATACAATATAAAAATGCATAAGTCTAACATCAGTTAATAAAAATTGCTCTTTTTAAAAGTAAGTGCGCTTAGATGAAGGCTCTCTGAGGACAATTGAGATAGTCACCAATCTGATCACAGGAGATAGCTAGTTCAAGCTACATATCCACTATTGCTAGGAGTCTTAGCTAGGGTCATCGTTGTAGATTCGTGGTCAGAGAGCCTTCATCCGGTAACTGATGAAAACAGATGCAAAAACCCACAGTCAAATATTATTAGTCTGAGCTCTGTGAATCCTGCTGAAGAGAGGGAGAAAGGATTGTAGGAGCCACAGGGTCAAAGACATCACAAGAAAACCCACAGAAAAGCCAACCTGGCTCCTAGAAACTCAGAATCTGAACCAGGAACCAGGGAGCCTAGACAAGCTTGACCTAGGCCTTCTACATATATGTGACAGTTGTATAGCTTGGTCTACATGTAGGACTCCTAACAATGGGAGTTTGGCTGTGAACCTATTGTTCATATCCTCTTACTGGGTTGCCTTGTCCATTATTAACACAAGGGGAGATGCTTAATCTTACTGCAACTTGGTATATTATGCTTTGTTGATACCCATGGGAAACCTGCCACTTTCTGAATAGAAACAGAGGAGGGACAGGGGGTGGTAGCCATGCCTTTAATTCCAGCACTCTGTGAGTTCAGGTCCAGCCTGGCATACAAATAGAATTTTAGAACAGTCAGAGCTGTTACACAGAGAAACCCTGTCTCGAAAAAAACAAAACCAAATCAAACTGAACTAAAAGAAACAACAAAATTAAATCAAACAAAAACAAAACACAGAGGAAGGAGTAGACCGGGGAGTTGGGGGGTAAAGAACAGAAGGGAATGGGAGGACAGGAGGGAGGGGAAAACAGTTGGGATTAAAAATACATATTTTTTTTTGAAAAAGTAAGTTATACTCACAGGATGCC
>NW_026067933.1:8720966-8732459 GCF_014885135.2 Alexandromys fortis
TTTTTTTGCCCATGAACGTGGGTCTCTCTTTTTTTTATCTCTTTTTTTTTTCTTTTCTTTTTTTTTTTTTTTTTTTTTTTTTTTTTTTTTTTTTTTTTTTTTTTTTTTTTTCAAGACAGGGTTTCTCTGTAGCAATGGAGCCTGTCCTGGAACTAGCTCTTGTAGAGCAGGTTGGCCTCGAACTCACAGAGATCCTCCCGCCTCCCGAGTGCTGGGATTAAAAGCAAGTGCCAGCACTGCCCAGCTCAGGTTTCATTTTAGAGTGAGGGCCTTGTTCTGTCACTTGGAACGTTGGCCTAAACAGGCCAGCATTCTCTCGTCTTGTATGTCAGTGAATGGCCTTATAGCTTTTTCAATTAGCCCTGAAAGTTTGGTCAGTTTGTTGACACAGGAAACCCCATCACTCACCACCGGGAAGGCTAAACCCAGTTTTTATCTCTATTTCATCTGGAACTTTCCTTACTGCTTTAAAAAGAACCCTGGCCACTATTTCTAGTAAACAAATCCTTTCTTGGCTGCTAGAGATGATTTGTCTTAGTGATCTGAGTATGCTGTGCTAGAATTCTGAAGACAAATTCAGCTTGGGGACATTCAAGAAAAAGGATAAAGAAAGAAGAGGAGGGTCTAGGTGACCTGGGAGGAGGAAAGCAGGCAGGGTGGTCAGGGATGTGCAGGATGCCTCGGCTCACTGCAGGAAGCTCAGCTCTCCACCAAGGGAGGCCAGGGTAACCTAACATGTCAATGCCTGAGTTGTGGGTTCAGTGCCAAATCTGTTCAAGACAGAGTTCCTCAGTGCTCAGGGCTGTGGCTCACCCATGTGAGTATGATAGAAACAGTCTGAACCTGGGGATGATTTGGAACATTTTTTTTCCTGATGGAGAAGTTTTATTTCCCTGGAAAAGGGGGCAGATTCACCGTATCCAAACACTTTTCTTCTTTTTCTATCTCTGTGTAGATATAAAGTTCTCCTCATCTTCAGCACTTTCGCTTCTCAGAAGCAAGCTAGGTCACTCCAGACTTTCTTTCACACAGATTCCTGCTCCTACTTTCCATGTCCATGTTTTCTGGAAGGTTATCCCCTCAGATTTCTCAGCTGCCTTGCCGATTGCTCCTCTGCAAGCCGGTCTTTCTAGCAGACTGAGTTCCACTTTCATTTGTCTATGAGAATTATTTCTTAAGCAATAAAACGTTGCCAATTCACCAATTTTAACTGCCTACCCTAAGTTCTGCCCACCCCGTTCTGCCCCATCTGAGTCCCTGCTTATCCCTAAGCCTCCAGATTTACTAAATTCCTTTGATTTCTTTTTCTTTTATCAGATGTGCATCCAGTAAATTTATTTTTCTTCTCTTTTATTCATCCAAATATAGACATTTTTTGTGATCTTCCTTTGACCCTTACATCTTTTCTCTTCTTTGGTATTTTTCCCCCACCTTAGCAGCTCCAAACTTGTAGAGAACACTGGGTCCAAGTCCCGAACCACTGCAAGGACTGATCTCCCATCAGCATCCCAGCTCCAGCAGACAGAAGACAGTGCTCCTTTCTTTCTCTGGTCCTTCTGAAGGAATCCCAACAAAACTCGTAGTTAACGTCTTTCTTTCTGGCATTATGGGTAAAATGGGATACATGGAAATAAAGTATATAGGGCTAGCATTTTTATTTTAATTTGCCTGCTGGTGGTAACTCAATAACTTTTCATACATACTTTTGATAGTGATTTGGGACCAGTTCAGTCTTTGGAAACTGCACATAAGAATTCAAGAGTCTGAAACACACTTATCATTCTAGGATGGAGCTTTCCTAGTCTCTTCCTCAGTTTCTTGCCTCTTAGTTGTCTTAGCTTGAAAGATGCTTTTTTCTCCTTTATTCTCCTCTGCAACCTTTCACCTACTCCTCTTCCCACCCTTTCACCTCCCCTTTTCCCCAGATCCACTCCTTCTCCATTTCCCTTCAGAAAAGAGCAGACCTCTGGGTGATATCAACTGAACATGGCTTAACAAGTAATAATAAGACCAGGCAGCCAGGTGGTGGTGGCGCAAGCTTTCAATCCCAGCACTCAGGAGGCAGAGGCAGGCAGATCTCTGTGAGTTCGAGGGCAATCTGGTCTACAAAACCTAGTCCCAGGACAAGCTCCAAAGCTACAGAGAAACCCTGTCTCAAAAATACAAACTAATTAATTAATTAAAAATAAGAATAAAATAAGACCAAGCAAAAACCCTCAAATCAAGGTTGAATGAGGCAACCTTTTGTAGTTTGTGACTTCCCTTCTGGATCTCACAACCCTCTCTACGTTTCAGGAAAGATTATCATAACAGTGGACGTTTTCTAAATTTTCCCTTTGCTTTCCCATCTTACTACCACCTGGTATTTTAATGTACAAATACCATGTTTAGAAATTGTTTTTCTCTCAGGTCTCCAGCTGCTGCCTGGTCAGGCACGGCGTGAGGTATTCACTGCTGTCCCAGGCAGGACTTCCTGTCAATAGCAGAGAGGAAGCTCTGCTTTTGGATGAACCCTCATTGTCCAGGGCCGGAACAGCGATCACTGAGCAGTGATAAGCCTCTCTCCATGGTTGCAATCTGCACGAATCTCACTAGCCTTGTTAAGGAGAAAAGGAAAAAAGGGGCCGTCACAAGACTGCTGGGAACTCCATTTGCCTGCCCCACGTATCCCAGCAACCAGAAGAAAAGAAAACATGCCATGTGGTCACAATCCTTATCTCGCCAGGATTTAAATCTCTTTGCTTTGCAAAGGGAGTATAAAATGACACCCTGACATCAGTTACAAAGAAAGAGTGAATAGATTACTTTTTAATTGAATATCAGGCATTATAATTTGTTTTGGATTGTGTTTGTTGTATTCTCTTATTTCATGGTAAGTCATTCCTTAGCTTTCTCTGCTAAGGACCAAACCACAGTCCCCTCTTAGAACACTTTTGTCACACTCTTTCTCTTTCGTCCTCATTTTCTTCAAGTGGCCTAGTAGACAAAAGATGATCTCTGAGTATTTGCTAAGCAAATGTTAGATAAGTGAAAGACACCATCAACCCACCTTATTTCACATAAAACTTGGTATAAATACGTCCTCAATTATTTTAGAATTATTCTCATGTGTCAAATAATTTTAAAAGTTCCCACTTTTCACATGACAAAGGCTAAATCAATCAGACCCTGTGTGTGTGTGTGTGTCTGTCTGTGTGATGATGATGATGATGATGATGATGAGTCGTGATCCAGGGGAAGGAAATGTCTCTTTGATGGCTTTGGCTTTTGTTTCCAGTGGCCAAAGATTCTAAAATAAAATGAGAACACTTTCGCAATTTAGATAATGTTCTTGGAACAATAAATTAGTGATGAATCTATGAGGAAAACTGAAGGGGCAAGTCAGAAATACTCCTTATATGCTCAGAGGTTAACAGCAATATGGCTGCAGCATTCTTGGGGCACAATATCAAAAAGGGTTATTACCACCAGTACAGTTGGAAAAATGCTAAACTAGACTTTCAAATTCTTTGCGCTAGTGTTGAGAAATATTTTCTAGGAAAATAAAGGATATCACCCCCCCCCAAAAAAAACCCACAAAATAACAACAACAACGTTTTATTTATTTTTTGCAATCAATAAATATTTTATGATCAAATACTTTTAGTTCTTTCCAGACACAGGACAAGTCAACTTTGAAGATACTGAATATAGAACCTAGGTCCAAGGTATAGTACCTTGAAGTTTTATATTATTATCCTGAGCTAATAAATCATCATGCTTATAAGATCAACTACATAGGAAAATACTACATTACAAATTGTTAATTATGGCTACAAAACATTTTAAGAAATAATTTTAACTACTCTTAATTAATTTTGTAAGGATTACTAATATAATACATATCCTCTTACTTAGAGTAAGCATTTTACCTGCATTTTTTAAAAATTTTTTTACCTGCATTTATGATCCTACCAGTTGAAGCACTAAACCCTTCTTGCCAGTGAATATTGTGATTTCTGACAGAACACACTTATGGCAATCATGTTCGTTGTATATGAAAATGGTGCTTACTCGCGTGAGACTGTTTTTCTTACTGAAAGGTCACAGGGATGTGTGTGTGTGTGTGGTAATATTTGCCTCATTAGAGCATTCTTTACTTGAATCTACACCATAAAATGGTCTCTTAGTTTCTACAAACAACATACACATTGTGTGTGTGAGCGCATGTGTGTGTGCGTTTGTGTGTGTGATTACATGTTTTTCAGGTAAACTGAACAGATATACATCCTCTCTGGTGTTGGGTGGTAATAGCTGTGCTCGTCCAAAAAAGATGTATGTAAGTTTGGAAATTCCAGATATACCCATGACCTAACATAACGTGTGATACTGTTACCAGCATGGCATATCCTTAAGATCCCTACAGGTAATGGTTTGAATAAGAAATGTCCCACTGGGATACCCAGTTGGTAGCACAGTTTAGGAGATTACAGAATATTTATGAAGCAGAGCCTTGCTAGCGCATGCCACTGAGGGTGGGCTCTGAGATTCACAGCCTTGCCTGCCCACTTCGAGTTGCCTTCCTCTACCAGATGAAGATGAAGATGCAATCTCTCAGCATCCATCGACTGCATGCCTCTCTCCATCATGTGGACCGCTCCCTCTGGAACCATAACCAGAATAAACCTTTCCTTCCTTAGGCTGCTTCTTGTCACCATATTTTATCAGAGCCCCGGAAAGTAACTAAGATACAAATGACAGGGAGCAAGGCATTTTGAGTGCTGTTTTCAGGATGCATTTGATGGCATCTTGAATATGTTTTAGAAGTTTTCTCCCCTTTATTGGCGTTCAGCTTCAAATGAGTGTGAACTGGAGAAGTTAAACATGTGTGATCGGGGACTGGAGACATGTCTCAGTGGGGAAAGGTGCAGACCACTCTTGCAGAAGGTCTGAGTTGGGTTCCTAGCACCCACACTGGGCAGCTCACAACTGCCTATGATTCCCATTTTAGGTGAGCTGATGCCCTCTTCTGCCTTCAAGTGGGTAGCTGTCCTTTTGTGTACAGAGATGTACAATTAAAAATAAAAATCTTTTTTAAAAACTGTAACAGAGACTGCTTTTGTTTTAGTGGTTTTATAACAATGGAAACACAGTGCATGTATGTTGACACAAAATAAAGAACAGTGTCTGAAGGCGTGTGTCCAAAACTGTGTTAGCAATCTACGCAATCCCCGAACCCTTACGGAGACACTGTGGGTACCTGACAGGGAGGTTTTTATATGCTCAAGTCAAGTGCGTACCTTTCCTCACTCACCACCTTGTTCTCACTAATAAATTTTGTCCATTTCATCCCTCCTCCTCATCCTGACAAGGAGAATTATACCAAGCAACTCAGGAAAATGACTATGTATGTCAACAGAACCCCCACGATCCAACCAACAGAGAGATATATTCCTTAATCTTGGATTAATTTTATGAGGCTGCCTAAGGAGAAAATCATCTTGTGGAGTAGAAGCCATGGGGCAGAGTTTCTCATTCTCTTTGAAGCCTAGCAGGAGGGCATTAACTCTCCCAGATGCAAGCTGCCTATTTTTAGCCATAAACTACTTGAGATTAGAGAAGCTACTTTGCCTATCTCAGGCGCTAAGTGCCTAACATAGTGTTTAACATGTAGTAAGTGTCTGAAACTTAATGTCTTCTTCTGGGTCTATCTTATCTTTGAAGCAGAGCAAAGAGATTCACAAAAGCGCCTCTGGATTTAGTGCTTATTGTTTTGTTTCTAGAAGAACATAATTTTTTTTAGGTGTTAGAACATTAAGACAATCTCCTGTTTTAATTGTTTAGTGACAAAAAAGTAAATTTGGTAAAGTTATACTGCAAGTACAAATAAGATCAAAGCACCAATAGGGTCATGTTGTATTGAAAATATATATTATTTGAAACAATGCTATCCTACACAGCCTTCGTATTCTCAAGTGGTACTTATGTAGAATTTGCAGTGCTTACATTTGTATAGAGCTTTACATGCTCATGTCTACCACTTCACTTTATTATTTATCCAGGCAACAGACCTGACATGTGCTTTTACTTCCCCTGGGCATAAGAAAAGGAGTCACAGATAAAGTGTGCCATTGATTATGATTGTCCTAGTGTGGGGTAAACGAGCTCTTTTTCTGGGCCTTCCTTTATACATCTATAAAATGTAATCACAATATCCACCTTTCAAGGATTATTGCAGAAATTAACATTATCAATGTTAAGAGCTTGACTTTAAGTAAATGATGGCTGGGCATCTTTAATTCAACTGTATAGGGCCTACCTAGCTTGGCTGACAATGATGAAGTCAGCCAGCCAGTTGTACTTTTTCACAGTAACAGAAATGAGACTGTCAAGAAAGCCTATGGGAGTGGAGAGAGGAGGCACAACACACATTTGAGTGAAGGCTGAACAAAACCGCCTGCAGGCATCACTGAGTTGCCTGAAAGGGACACACAGCGTACAATGCAGGTAATAGGGACCACACCACAGTCACTTGACGAGCTGGAAGACTGGGTCTACCTTGGACGTCTCAGAGACCCCCAGAGAGAGATGAGGACATGATGAAGTGATATTCAACAGATCGCAGTGGGTGAAATGAAGTGTATGGCCTCACGGCCATGTTTGTGATGCTGCCAGGTTGGGAGATGAGCCACTGTTGTCTTTATATAGCATGGTCTGTTCTCATGCCTGTCTCCACATGCCCCTTGTGAACCTACACGAGGTGGAAATATATCCACTTGAGGACTAGAGATGCTTAATATAATTTGTGGTGCACACAGTCTTCTATAGGGTCAGTGGTCTCCTGTGTAGAAAGTAGCTTTTGGTGAGCCAAGTTTCATTCAATGGTAGGGGTTTCATCAATAAATTTTAAAAATGCATTGAATTTCCATACTTGAGTACCTCTTGTTAGTCTGATTTTTGGAAAATATTTAGTTGATTCATTGTTTTGCTCTTAGCTCACTGTGTTATGAGATCACCTCTGCCACAGTCTGGAGATTGGCCAACAGGAGGGCTGAGAAAGATGGGAATGTAGAGACAGGAAGTTAATTCTGGGATGTTCAATGTGATCCTCTGCTTACTCTGTGAAAGCTAGATGAGGAAATGGGCTTCTGTGGTTTTGTTTCTTCTGGCCCTCATTGTGGTTAATTAATAAATATGGAATCCTTTTTAAATTTAAAGATGAAGATTTATGTGTGTGTTCACAAATGTGTGCATGAGTGGTTATGCGTGTTATGTGTGTGTGTGTGTGTGTGATTGTGAGGGCCTCAGGCTGATGTCAGTGCCCTTTGTTAATACTCTCTGCCTGATTTTTGAGACAGAGTATCTCACTGACTCCGAAACTCACTGATTTGGCTATGCTGGCTGGCCCGCAAGCTCCAAGGATCCATCCTCTGCCTCCCTGCATTGTACTGGGATTATAGTCACACCCCCTCAAATGCGGCTTTTTTTCATGTGGATTTTGATGGCTCAAACTCAGGTTCTCATACTTAAACAGCAAGCAATTTACTGGCTAAGTTGTCTCTATCTCCCAAAGACTTGAGACTTTCGAAAGGATAATTTTGAGTCTCTGATTTATACATAGTTGCTGTCTAAACTGAGACAGTGCCCAACATAGAAGCAGTGGCCACTGTCAACAAAAATTTCAAATAGATCTCTTAGAAACTGGATCCTCAGAAGAGATGTGTTATTTCTGGGGCCATCAGCCTGTGGTTCTTTCCCCATGAGTCTAAGCATAATCCCTCCATGTGTCTATGAAAGAATTGACCTAAAATCTTTATTTTTGGATGTTATGAGAAGTTGACCCCAAGAAAAAAATCTCAAGAGAATTGGAATACTGCTGCTCACATTTTAAATAAAACTTTGTCAGGATTGGAATGCAGAAAAATAATGAAGCCTGCAACCAGGCCTGAACCAGGGTCGGCTCATGTTATTGGTGGAGTAGATGGCGCTAATTCCAGGAACTAGTTGTAGTTCAGTGTGGCTGGCAGACGGAAGTGTTCTCAAAGAAAGGCTTTTGGACTATCTTGATTTGTTTTGCTATTTGGTTAAATAATAGAATTAACACTTAATTTTTTTTTGTACGTGTGATAACATGACCAGTTATTTATGAAAGCAAATATGAGAGCATTTGCAGCTGTTTGGAAACTCTGACTCTGACCTTCAAGACCTTTAAAATGCTCTCCTGTTCAGGCCAGGCCCACACAAAATTACCTCCCTTACAATTCAATAGATTAGAAATTCTTTGTGTGTGTGTGGAGGGGGGTGTGCTTCTTTTTTTTCTTATTTTAAAAAAGAAAACAAACTATTCTTTTTTCATTATACATACCAATCCCAGTTCCCATTCCCTTTACTGCTCCCATTTCCTACCTTACTCCTATCCACTCCTGGATGGTAAGGCACATTGCTTATGGGAAGGTCCAAGGCCCTCCCTACTATATCTAGGCTGAGCAGGTATCCACCCAAAGAGAATAGGTTCCTAAAAAGCTAGTACATGCAGTAGGGATAAATCCTGGTACCACTGCCAGAAGCCCCTCAGTCTGCCCCAGCCACTCAACTGTCAACCACATTCAGAGGGTCTAGTTTGGTCCTATGCTGGTTCCTTCCTAGTCCGACTGGAGTTGGTGAGCTCCCATTAGTTTAGGTAAGCTATTTCAGTGGGTGTACCTACTATGGTCTTGACCTCTTTGCTCATATTCTCATTCCTCACACTCTTCAACTAGACTTTGGGAGCTCAGTCCAGTGCTCCAATGTGGGTCTCTGCCTCTGTTTCCATCAGTTGCTGGATGAAGGTTCTATAGTGATATTTAAGATATACATCAGGCTGACTAGGGGGCAAGTCAAGTTTTGGCACTCTCTCCTATATTGCTTAGGGTCTTAGGTGGGGTCATCCTTGTGGATTCCTGGGAATTTCTCTAGAGCCAGGTTTCTTGCTAACCCTATAATGGCTCCCTCAATCAAGATATCTCTTTCCTTGCTCTCATCTCTGTCCTTCCTCCATCTTGACTATCCCATACCCTCAAGTTCTCATCCCTCCTCTTCTCGCCTCCTCTTCCCATTTTCCCCCACCCCAATGCTCCCAATTTTGTCAGATGATCTTGTCTATTTCTACTTTCCAGGTGAATCCAAATATGTTTTCTTATGGTTTACCTTATTACTTAGCTTCTCTAGGTTTATGAACCCAATATCCTTTGTCTATAGCTAGTATCCACTTATAAGTGAGTACAAAAATATTCATCATTTTGGGTCTGAGTTATCTCACTCAAGATAGTGTTTTTTAGTTCCATCCAATTGCATGCAAAGTTCAAGATGTCATTGTTTTTTACTGCTGAATAGTACTCTAATATGTAAATGTGTCACATTTCCTTTATCCATTCTTCAGTTGAGTGGCATCTAGGTTGTTTCTGGGTTCTGACTGCTATGAACATAGTTGAACAAATCGTCTTTGTAGTATGACTGAGCATCTTTTGGATATATACCTAAGAGTGGTATTGCTGGATCCTGTGATATGTTGATTCCCAATTTTCTGAGAAATTGCCCTACTAATTTCCAAAGTGGTTGTACAAGTTTGCATTCCTACTAGCAATGGATGAGTGTTCCCCTTACTCCACATCCTCTCCAGCATAAGCTATCATTGGTGTTTTTTATCTTAGCCATTCTGACAGGTGTAAGATGGTATCTCAAAGTTGTTTTAATTTGCATTTCGCTGATAGCTAAGGATGTTGAAGATTTCCTTATGTATCTTTATTTTTTGATTTTTTGAGATAGAGTTTCTTTGTAGTTTTGGGGCTTATCCTGGAGCCAGCTCTGAAAGACCAGGCTGGCCTCGAACTCACAGAGATCTGCCTGCTTCTGCCTCCCAGGTGCTGGGATTAAAGGCATGCACCACCACCACCTGGATTCCTTAAGTATCTTTTGGCCATTTGAAATTCTTCTGTTGAGAATTCTCTTTTTAGTTCTGTACCTTATTTTTAAATTGAGTTATTTAGAATTTTTTGTTTGTTTGTTTTTGTTTTTCGAGACAGGGTTTCTCTGTAGCTTTTTGGAGCCTGTCCTGGAACTCCCTTTGTAGACCAGGCTGGCCTCAAACTCACAGAGATCCGCCTGTCTCTGCCTCCCGAGTTCTGGGATTAAAGGCGTGTGCCACCACCGCCCGGCTGAGTTATTTAGAATTTTGATGCCTAATTTCTTGAATTCTTTATATATTTTGGAGATCAGTCCTTTGTCAGATGTGGGGTTGGTGAAGATCTTTTCCCATTCAGTAGGCTGCCTTTTTGTCTTATTGACTGTGTCCTTTGCTTTATAGAAGCTTCTCAGTTTCAGGAGGTCCCATTTATTTATTGTTGCTCTCAGCATTTGTGCTGCTGTGGTTATACGTAGGAAGTGGTGTCTTGTGCCCATGCATTGAAGACTAATCCTACTTTCTCTTTTATCAGGTTCAGTGTGGTCATATTTATATTGAGGTCTTTAATCCATTTGGACTTGAGTTTTGTGCATGGATGAGTATGGATGTATTTGAATTCTACATGTTGATATTCAGTTATGCCAGCACCATTTGTTGAAGATGCTTTCTTTTTTCAATTGTATATTTTAATTTTTTTTTGTAAAAAATCGGGTGTTCATAGGTCTGTGGATTAATATCAGGGTCTTCAATTCAATTCCATTGGTCAACCTCTCTGTTTTTATGCCAATACCAAGCTGTTTTCATTACTGTAGTTTCGTAATAGAGTTTAATGTCAGGGATGGTGATGCTTCTGGCAGTTTTCTTTTCTTTTTATTATTATTATTATTATTAAAAATTTCCACCTCCTCCCATTTCCCTCCCCCTCCCCCCACTTTCCCACCTCCTCCCTCTCCAGTCCAAAGAGCAGTCAGGGTTCCCTGCCCTGTGGGAAGTCCAAGGTCCTCCTGCCTCCATCCAGGTCTAGGAAGGTGAGCATCCAAAAGGGTAGGCTTCCACAAAGCCAGTACATGCAGTAGGATCAAAACCCGGTGCCATTGTCCTTGGCTTCTCAGTCAGCCCTCCATGTCAACCACGTTCAGAGAGTCTGGTTTTATCCCATGCTTTTTCAGTCCCAGTCCAGCTGGCCTCAGTGAGCTCCCAATAGATCAGCCCCACTGTCTCAGTGGGTGGGTGCACCCCTCACGGTCCTGACTTCCTTGCTCATGTTCTCCCTCCTTCTGCTCCTTATTTGAACCTTGGGAGCTCAGTCCAATTCTCCAAAGTGGGGCTTTGTCTCTATCTCCATCCATTACCAGATGAAGGTTCTATGGTGATATGTAAGATATTCATCAGTATGGTTATAGGATCGGGCCATTTCAGGTTCCCTCTCCTCAGCTGCCCAAGAAACTAACTGGGGACATTTCCCTGGACACCTGGGAGCCCCTCTAGGGTCAAGTCTCTTGCCAACCCTAAGATGGCTCCTTTAATTAAGATATATACTTCCCTGCTCCCATATCCACCCTTTATTTATCCCA
>NW_026067933.1:8733836-8742478 GCF_014885135.2 Alexandromys fortis
CTAAAAGTATACAATGGAAGAAAGAAAGCATCTTCAACAAATGGTGCTGGCACAACTGGATGTCAACCTGTAAAAGAATGAAAATAGATCCATATCTATCACCATGCACAAAACTCAAGTCCAAATGGAGCAAAGACCTCAATATCAGTCCGAACACACTGAACCTGATAGAAGAGAAAGTGGGGAGTACTCTACAACATATGGGCACAGGAGATCACTTCCTATGTATAACCCCAGCAGCACAGACATTAAGGGCAACATTGAATAAATGGGACCTCCTGAAACTGAGAAGCTTCTGTAAAGCAAAGGACACTGTCACTAAGACAAAAAAGCAACCTATTGACTGGGAGAAGATCTTCACCAACCCTGAAACAGACAAAGGTCTGATCTCCAAAATATATAAAGAACTCAAGAATCTCGGAGACATTTCTAATCCAAATCAGCATCACTACCCTTTGTCCCTTACAGACCCAGTACTCAGCACCTCTATTCCTTGTGGTGCCCGTAGCCTCAATGCATGACCACCCCAGTGCACACACTATCTTCATAAACCTTACTAGCTTGACTCTGAAAATAGCTATTCTAATACATAGGCTCGAAGTGCCATAAAACTTAGAAGATAAATCTCTAGAAGACTAAATCTATCATCCACTCTATGCAAGTTAACAAGCTGGGTAGATCTCTTCCTTATGCACTGTTTAGTCTATGGCATTTTGTCACAAGCAACATGAAATGTATGGAGACAAGACTGACAGCTATGTTCGGTGCAATTATGTTACTATCTAAAGTCCTATATTCATTCACAAGAGCTTTGGAAAGTACCGTGATGGCTATTTTTAATTGACAATCTGACAAAAACCTACAATCATTGAGGCGGAAAATCTCAATGTAAGACTGTTCATGTCTGTGAAGGTCGTCTTAACTACTAATTGTTGTAGGAAGGTCCAGCCATTTAGGTGACACCAGTCCCTGGATTTGGGTATTGGGCTACATAAAAAGAAAGAAAGTGAGCTGAGTACAGAATGCATGTGTCATTTCGCTCCATTCTGATTCTTGACTGTGTGTGTGCTGTGACCAGTTGTCTCAGGCTCCTGCCACTCTGCTGTCCCTATAATACTGGACCATATCCTGGAATTGTGAGCAAAACTATCTCCTTTTCCTCTGAGTTATGTTTTTCACAATATTTTATCACCGTAATTAAAAAAGAAACCAACAGAAGTACAGGGCTCTGACATTTAACAATATAGATTGTGGTCACTGTTTAGATCTAAAACTATAGTTTAACAACACTGACTATGGCATTAGGCCATCCATATAATTTGCCTCACTATTTTAAATATATCATTAAACTAAAAGGTTCTATTTGCTCCTCTAGAAACTTTTGGCAAACTGAGGAAAATGCTTAAATATTTTGTGACCTATAGGAAAATGTCAAATCGATGTTCATAATAGCATTTTGTTTATGTTTGGCATTTCACAGGGAAGTTCAACATAAAATGCAACAAAACTAATGAATGAAAATTTGAACTTAGCTTTCAAGCATATTTTGGTGGGCTGAATGAAATGTCTCTGCCATAGGTTCCCAGTTAGTGGCTCTGTTAGGTTATGAAGCTTTGCTGTAGGACATATGTCATTTGGGGTGGGGTTTGAGAGTTTATAGCCTCACCCCACTTCCAGTTTCCCCTCTTTGCCTGTGATTAAAGGTGTGATTGCTCAGCTTCCTGCTCTAGGCAACTGTGGTTGTCTCCCTTTCTAGAACACACTTTCCCTCTGGAGCCTTATTAAGCCAAACTAAACTATCTCTTCTCTTGGTCACTTTTGGACGTGGTATTTTAGCACGGTAATAAAAATAACTAATACTCGTATCCTTTTTGCCAGGTAAGTACTCTGCCACTGAGATACATTAACCTTCCTTCTCAGTTCTTAAATATGAGGTTATGTGTGCCCCCAAAATAAGATTCCACATTAGTTCATCTAGTAGTAAATTGTGTGTGTGTGTGTGTGTGTATGTGTGTGTAGGGGTGAGGAACATGAACTAATAGATAGATAGGAGATAATTTTGTTCCCTAATTGCCTTAGAAGAATTAATTTTCTCAAAGCTTTTCTCTCTTGTAGAACTTTTTTACTTCATATTTGCAGGTGAGATGTGTAGCACCCATTCTATCATCACATGTTAAATGTGTAATGTATATACAAAGGTATTTAGAAATACTGCTTTTACTTCATGTATTTAAATAATGCCTTTAGGAAATTCAGAAAGGTGCAGATGTCCTCTTGTGAAAAACAAGGCTGAAGAGCTCTGAGACCATCCTCAGAATGGCCTGCTAGCCAGGCTGCTGTGCAGCTGATACCTAAGATTTTGAGTGTACGAGTATTCCCACAGTTGCCCACCGACGAGGGTGGCTCACCAGGTTTGGGCTGCACCACCATGCGGCATATGCTAAACACCTGCTTTCTCCTGGAGCCGAGGAATTTTAGTGCATGCTGAGTAGAGACTCACAAAGCTTTACTCAAAAGCTTGAGAACGAAGTCTTTCGGAAAGTTTCTCAGTGTAATAGAAACTATATTGGTGTACTGTTGCGTGCTCCTTTGGCTGGGGAGGGAGCCTCTGGGACAGGATGGTCCCAGACTCAGACTCAAGCATATTATCTCATGCGTCTTCAAAACTCCCTGTCCTAGGTGAGATTCCTGACTCTGTGACGAGGAGGAAGGTGAGCAGTGAAAGGTGTTAAAGACGTTGGACCCTTGAGAGCATCTGGAAGCAAACGATATCAAATAGAAGTTATTATTGCCTATCCCACGGTATGAAAATGCCTGGATGGGAAGAAGAAGCCAGGAGCTCATCTGTAGAGAGGACACTTTGTGTAGAACTAATCCAGTCAGGAATGGAAGCCCAAGTTTCTGCATGGCTTTCCCAGTCACTTGTACAGGATGATGCTTTCTTATCTGCCTGCCACTTTCTATTTGTCCTTTTACATGGGACACAGCTGAGGGAAAATGCTATGCTCTCCCGAGGACTCTCACTTGGGACCTCCAGCTTGCCGCCTTTGCAGGGCTTCCCCCGTCATTTCTGCTGGATAGCATCAGATTCTGATTTGATTTGATATTGCTATCTCCGCTACTTACCACTTCTTATTTCACCTTCAATGACTGTGGACTTTAAATGCCCTCATTCCAAGTAGAAAGCTGAATTCCACGACTCTTTGTATTGAATCTTCAAACCTATGGTCTTAGGGACCGCAAAAGATATTTGCAGAATTTAACAGTTTGCAAAAATGTATTTTACTAGAATATACTGACTGTACATAATATTGTGGTTCATTATGGCGTGCTACACAAGTGTACAATCTTTTTATTTATTTATTTATTTATTTATTTATTTATTTATTTATTTATTTATTATGTATACAATATTATGTCTGTGTGTATGTCTGCAGGCCAGAAGAGGGCACCAGACCCCATTACAGATGGTTGTGAGCCACCATGTGGTTGCTGGGAATTGAACTCAGGACCTTTGGAAGAACAGGCAATGCTCTTAACCTCTGAGCCATCTCTCCAGCCCCACAAGTGTACAATCTTTTCAATCATGTTCAGCCCCCTGTTAACCCTCTCTTCTCATGCCCTTTTCTCCTCTCATGGGTCTCCCTCCTCCTGCCAAAAAAGACCTTCCTTCTATATTTAACCATTTTTCCTTCTTCCCTTTCTTTGATGATGAGATTAATTAGGACTGGTTACGGGAGCATGGGTGAGGACTTGTCAAGAGGAGTATGAGCATTTTGCCAGCAGCCACACCACTGAATAAAATGTCTCTCCTTCCTCCATCAACTCTTTAGTTGGAGCCCCGTGAACCCCTCTCCGCTCCATGGCAGGATACCCACTGAGTCAGTCTTATGTAGCTCTTCTGCTGGTGGTCAGTTGCTCCGTGTTCAAGGGTGCAACAGCCATGCCATGTCCAGAGGTCAGTGATACACAAAATCCCCTCCATTACTGCTGGTTCTTAGTCCTCTGTGCCTGTGTTTAGAGATATTCATGACATTGTGGGTAGGGGGTGATAGAGCTGTACCATTTATGGCTGAACATTAAAAGTCACTTATTCTCCCAATTTGATCTGTTAGGAGTCTCTGCAATTACAGCAATGACAACAAAAAGAAGCCTATCTGACCAAAGCTGACAGCAGCACTATTCTCTGGGCATAGCATGATGACTTAGAAGGAGCTTTGATTGGCATTTGATGTCCATTTAGCAAAACAAGAGCATCAGCTTCCCCACTAGGGCCTATGACCTCTCTTGCTGTAGACCTGAAACTGGGTTTATAGTGCTAGATGTAAATTCTTTCCTGTAGAACTGACCTCAGATCCAATCAGAAGGTAGTTGGTTAGCCCCAACAGACATGCCACTGATGCACCGCTTCTATGCCCCTAAGGTGTGTTTGCCTGGCCTAACGGTAGAATTGCATCCATGCTCCACAGCTAAGCAAGGCTGTTAGTGAGAAGTTCCCCTCCTTCTGCAGTGTGAATAGCATCTTCTAGCACTAGGAGAGCCAGTCAGCAGGAGACTTCCCAGCCAGTTCCAGCTGAGTTCTCCATGTCCTGTAATCAGGGCATGTAGTGTCTTCAACAACTCAGTTCTTGGGATCAAGTAACATCAGTGCTTTTTTACCATTTTAAGAACAAGCAATAAACCACATTAAAATAGGAGTTGAAGATGTTCCATTGCTGTGTGTTTAGGGTTTTTTTTTTTCCCCATCATGATGACTGAATTTTATGTCACCGCTCCGATTAACAAATAGGGCAGGGTTTCTTTCTCCAGCGTTCCAATGGTAGTAGCATTCCCATCCCAAGAATGAAAGAGGATGTCAGAGATGTGTGATTCAGTCCTAATACTTGAACTAGAAAAGTGAACACAGAGACTTGCGAGGGCAGTCCTCTGATGTGAATGGTATAAAGTTTAATCCAAATAAGGTTGAGTTTGGCCCTTTGTAACTGCTCGGCCCAGAGGGAGGGAAAATGTAGCCGGGCTGGTAAATGTGTAGCAGCTGGTAAGCTTCTCTTGCCAGCTCTTATTTTAGACTGCTCGCGCACACTCCTGGCTCTCTGACATCCAGTTTGGAATCTCAAGGAACCTTCAGAGAGGATTTTTAAGACTCCATTTCTTTTTTGTTTTCTTAGGCTCTTTAGGTTGGTAAATGCAAAGACGAGTGTGGACTTAAAAGAACTTAGGGTGGGGATAAGCACGAATAATGAGCAAGGAAGGCAGTCAGGGAAACAGGCAGCTGTAACTCACGGTGTAATGAGCTTTAAACCCGCACTCTACCACTGCTGGCTAAACTATTGTGAAAACATGCCATTGACTAATTGAACGCTGGCCTACTTAGAAGGAAAGTCCAAAAGCCAATTAAATGAATCCAAAATGATTATAGTCTCCAAGCTGTCTCTAAGTACCTATTTATAAATATGTTGGGGCCTGGAATATATTGTTAAATTCTTAGTAACGAATTTCAAAATCCTAAGATGTTATTACTCTGCGGATGGAAATAAAGTACCTTGCAGATTTTGCTGTAATGGAAAATAAAAGTTATCAATAAAAACAAATCGTGTTGTGCAAAAAGGTTCTTTTTGTCACAAATAGTGTGAAGTCTCCCAGACTTTACGTCACATGTCTCTGTTCCAACCTATGCTGAGTTTCTTACTAGAGGAGTATCAGAGGGCTGGAGCCACGATGCCTGTTTGGGTAGCCTGGCTTGGTCGTGAATGAGAAAGCTATTGTCGTGTTTAGTGCAACACACTTCATTATTTTCAGTGCTTTTGAATATCAAGGAGAACTCATTTAATCAACCTTGTTGCACAATTAACTCAGAACAAAACATGAGCCGAAAGTGTATTGTTATAAGGAAAAAGTCCTGTGGCTCTTTTGTGTTACCCATGGAAGGCACGTTTGCTTTTATTTATGAACTACCAAGTTTTCTGCCTATTCAATGGCGCTAACAAATACATCATTTCTGAAGATGTCACAGTAAAAGAGCTAAAAATCCGGTTAGTTCATTTTTAAAACTCATATATAGACACACACACATTATCTAGCTTAAAAATAGATATTAGAAATTATAGTAAGATAAAATAAATTCACTATTTTTTTGCTTTCTTAGTTTGAAAACTATATTCTATTTTCTTCATTCCTTTTCTTCCTTATCTTCTAAGTGAAGGATTTATGTAACTTACTGTTTAGTTACAAGATCACATGACTGGGCTTCAGACACTCATAAAAATTATTTATTTATTTTTTCTTCCTAAACTCTACTTATTTATTTATTTATTTATTAAAGATTTCTGTCTCTTCCCCACCACCGCCTCCCCTTTCCCCCCCCCTCCCCCATCAAATCCCCCTCCCTTGTCAGCCCAAAGGGCCATCAGGGTTCCCTGCCCTGTGGGAAGTCCAAGGACCACCCCCCTCCATCCAGGTCTAGTAAGGTGAGCATCCAAACTGCCTAGGCTCCCACAAAGCCAATATGTGTAGTAGGATAAAAAACCCATTGCCATTGTTCTTGAGTTCTCAGTAGTCCTCATTGTCCGCTATGTTCAGCAAGACCGATTTTATCCCAGGCTTTTTCAGACCCAGGTCAGCTGGCCTTGGTGAGTTCCCGATAGAACATCCCCATTGTCTCAGTGTGTGGGTGCCCCCCTCGCGGTCCTGAGTTCCTTGCTTGTGCTCTCTCTCCTTCTGCTCCTGATTTGGACCTTGAGATTTCAGTCCAGTGCTCCAATGTGTGTCTCTGTCTCTGTCTCCTTTCATCGCCTGATGAAGGTTAATATTCAGGAGGATGCTTATATGTTTTTCTTTGGGTTATCCTTCTTATTTAGCTTCTCTAAGATCATGAATTATAGGCTCAATGTCCTTTGTTTATGGCTAGAAAAATTATTATCTATCTATATATCTACCTAACTATATAAATATATATACATAAACTTATAAATATTTACCTAGATATCTATCATTTATCATATACCCACATTTCTTCTATAATACTCGCAGGAATTTAGGTCACCCGATGTAATATTTTCTCCCTTTTCTTCTATCTCCCCACCCTCCAGAAGTCTCCGACAAAAAGTTGATCTAACCACACAGAGGATTCCACATATTTATTCATCTATATAATAAAAAATTTCTCTTCCTAGTTGTCTTCCTGTGCTGACTAACATTTGTGCAAACTTAGTTGAACTAAGAGATTCCTAGGCAGTTTATTGAATATTAGTTGTGACAACTTGTCAGAGTACCTTCAAGAATGCAACTGAAGCTCAGACAAGGAGGAGTCAGTGGCCGGCAGTAACACACTTTGACCTGGACTGCTTAGATGCGTAGAACCTTGGCCCTCTATGTACTGATTTTTTTTTACAGACAATATATTTTGATTATATTCTTTCCCCTCGTCTAACTCTCCCCAAGTCTCCCCCAACCTTGGCCCTGTGTTTATACTCTAGTCTAACTCCGAAAGACTGGAAAACAGATGGAGGCTTTTGCTGGAGCTCTTGTCCCTCTCCCCAGTGTAACCACATGGAATGAATCTCCTTTTCTGGATTTTCACTATTAATTTGGCTTATTTAATTAGCCTATTGAGGATAGGTGGCCGAGCCTGCCTTGGGACACAAGCCATGGCCCCCATGCTCAATAGCACATCCACTGCACTGTGACTGATCTTTAAGGTTGGCACCATCATTTAATTGGATTTTGAGATAGAGTGACTTCTGAGAATATTAACTAAATAAAGATTTCAACCTGACTTGGAGCTCAATATTCTTAGCAGAGCTGGAGCCAGAAAGGAATGAAGAGACCACATTGCCCAGAACCCTTAGAAGTCACTTGGAACCCATTACAGAAGAGCAAACGTACTGAGGCGGGGTGTGCTTTGTGAGATACTGAAGGCAACATTATTTGGAGACGAAGGGAAACAGACCGACACCGGTCCTTTCATCTCGGGCTAGTTGGCATCATCTGATAATCAGAAAGATACATCTTTATTGGAAATTTTATCAAGCTTGAAAAATATTTTGCATACTGAAATGACTGAGACAAGACTAATATTATAAAAGGAGGGATGTGTTTTCACTGAATTTTACTTTTGCAGTATTATAATAGTGAACATGACATTAATAGGCAAAGTGCTGTGGATATCTATAAAATGAGTAGCTAAAAAGCTAACAGATCATCTTCACAAGATGAATGAAGATAGAGGTTCTTCAAAAACTAAGAGACCATGGATGCAAACCCAAACTTCTATACCCAGCCAAGCTAGTATTCACTATCAATGGAAAAACAAGACTTTCCAGGATAAGAACAAATTTAAACAATACGTAGCCACAAATCCAGTGCTACAGAAAGTAATAGAAGGAAAATCGCAACCCAAGGAATCCAACATTGCCAACACTGACTACAATAACTCAGGAATCTAGCGAACCTTCACCAGCACAACTCAAAGAAGGGACACACAAAAACTCTACTACCAAAAACAGTAAGAATAACTGGAGTAAACAACCACTGGTCATTAATATCACTTAATATTAATGGTCTCAATTCACCTATAAAAAGGCACAGGCTAAGGGATTGGATACGAAAACAGGATCCAACATTCTGCTGTTTGCAGGAAACAC
>NW_026067933.1:8746524-8831195 GCF_014885135.2 Alexandromys fortis
ACAAAAAAAAAAAGAATAGTACATACTCTTACCTGATAAACCATCTCTCCAGCCCTTAATTGATGTTAACATTTTCTTTTAATTTCTTTTTTTTTCTTTTTTCTTTTTTTTTTTTCATTTTTTGAGATAGGTTTTCTCTGTGTAACAACCCTGGGTGTTCTGGAACTCATTTTGAAGACCAGACTGGCCTTGAACTCACAGAGATCGGCCTGCCTTTTCCTCCCAAGTTTAGGGAACAAAGGTATGCACCCCACCTGACTCTCTGCCTGCCTCTGCCTTCTGAGTGTTGGGATTAAAGGTGTGTGGCCACACCCAACTGAGGATGTGTATCTTTATTTATTTGAGGACGGATGTCTAAATAGCATATAATATGAAGGTATTTTATTGGGGGGGCCTGATCTAGGCCATGTGCGGTTATTAATTAATGCATCAATCACAGGTGAAGACATTCTAAAATTCATTTAAAACTCTGGATTTTACTCTAGAATTTTTTATTCATCATTTGTCTATTGGGAGGGTTATGTGTGTTAGAGTGGGTATGTACATGTGCATGCACAGTGTGTACATACATGTGGAGATCATAGGTTGATTGATGCCTAGTGTCTTCTTCAACACTGTGCCATCTTGTTCTTTGAGACAGCGTTTCTCACTGAACCTGGAGCTCACAAATCCAGCTAGGCTGACCAGCCAATGAGTTCCAAGGATGCCCTATCTCTGACTCCACGGTACTGGAATTACAGGCAAACGGTTCCATCCCAGGCTTTTAGGTCAGGGAATTCATAGAGTTCAACTCAGGTCCTTGTGTTTGTGTAGCAAGCTCTTAACCTATGGAGCCATCTCCCCAGCCCGCACCTTAGTTTTAGATGAGAGACTGTGAAGTCATTTTGCTGTGTTTGTTTCTGCGTGTGTCTGGCATACAAGGTAAGTGAGACCCAGCTGCTGTACCCAAGTGTGGTCAGGAGAAGGGAAATAGTAACTAAATGACTAACGTTGACACGGTTGACAAATGTTCCTGACATGGTCTTCACTATTTCTCAATCATAGAGAAGGAAAGGCAAAAAGTCTCGAGGGAAAAGAGGTTTTGATAAAGGAAGTTTATCAGGCAATGAGGGGGACAGACTACCCAGGAAAAGACTACTCAATCTCTGAGCCAAAAAAAGGAATTCATGATGGGTAATTAAAGAACTTGATCCATTGTTCCTCTCACCAGCGTCCAAATTCTTCTCATTAGTACTCATTTCTAAGATGCAGTTTTGCTCTTCAGAATTAACAGACATTCCACAGGAGAACA
The DNA here is from genome assembly GCF_014885135.2 of Alexandromys fortis. NCBI lineage: Eukaryota > Metazoa > Chordata > Mammalia > Rodentia > Cricetidae > Alexandromys > Alexandromys fortis. The sequence goes on from NW_026067933.1 coordinate 8,747,816, forward strand.
GCCTGGCCTCTGATGGGCCATTGTGTTGAAGCCGAGGACAGTGCCCTTTGTAGACTTAATGCAGTGCCCGTGAGCCTGGACGGCCTTCAAGAAACAGTTCTCAGTCAAACACCAAGCATCCTGTCTCACAAGGCAGATCCTCGGACAGGAAGGCAGTGAAAAAAATGAGTGTGTACTCATGCATAAAATTCTTTAGGAGCATATAGAAAGAAGCACTTTCCTCCCGTAAGTGTGTGCCATACCCCGCCCTGGCGTGCTATTTGGAGCTCTGGTGTGAGCTGGCAGTACTGATGTTCAAGCTTGTGTTTTCAAATACTCACCTCTAAGAAGTGCTAACAGCAGAGATATAATCTGGTCTCTGTCGAGGAAGGATGATGACAATGTGATCTGGGTCAACAGCACAAAAGGAAAAGATTGCATGCTTTCAAAAACCCTACTCTCATTTCTATTCGGTTACGCTATTGTAAGGGGAATTTTAATAGTGTTACCAATGATTTCCTTAACTTTGCAACTGAGTCCTGGTTCATTTTGTATCCTGGCTGACACAAATCATTGTGAGTCACTGTCCAATAAATAATTTGAAATGAACATAAAAGACAAAGAACAAAAATAGACACTTAGTGTTGATCAGAAATGACCTGATGTTTTTGTGACCTGCCTTGTGTAAATGAAACATCATTCAATTTAATCAGCAAGCTAGGTAAACTTTGCAAGAAAGAAGTGGACCTAGAATAGTTTTAAACTACTGAGCAGAAAGCTTAGGGTCACGGTTTCCTGTTGGGATTCTGTTTATAACTGTTCCCTAGTTAATTTGGACTCACTTATTGGGAATCCCACACCACTCAAGCATAAAACTATGGAGGGGAGATGGCATTGATTCTAAGGCTTCTTTCATATGTAAACATTATATGATATGTTTTAATCTTTAAATCTCACTTTTACTGTGGGTAATTTTAAATAGCTTACTTTGCCATCCTTTACTATTCTTTATTATTGTTTTTAGTAAAACAATAATAGCCATTGTTAAACAAATAATACATTTACTGCAGATGGCCCACTTGGTTATCTAACTGTGTATTCGTGGTGTACATGTTATTCTAACTCTGTGATTTCTGCAGAGGTTTTATGCCAGATTCACTTACCAAGCAATAATCAAAGTAGATATAATATATGAAAAGAGACCATTATACCTGATACACTTTTAGATTTTAAATCTGATAAATGTATAAATTCCATACTTAGTTGGAAAACTATTACAATGGTTTTAAAAGTCTTTGACAAATAGTTCACTTGCCACGCAGACATCATTCTTGACAAAGTCTGAGAGGAGTCTTGTGTAAAATGAACAGGGGTTGAAATTTGTGTCCGAGTCTGATGCAAGGCATTATTGGGCAGAGAAAGGTAAGTCTGACTGGGAGCTGTCACCACTACTTCCCACTTGAATCATTTCCACTTTCAATGAACAATTTGATTGCTTTGTTATTCAGCCACATTCCGAAGTACAATTGCAGTCCACCGAACCCTCTGAGGTTAAATTTTCTTCCAAATTTCTAATATGTTTGCTGTATGCTTGGAACTGCTTTAAAAGCCTATGGACACAAATCACCTTCGGAGATAGGTACAATGATTGCCTTTGCTTCACATATGAAAAACTCAGAGCACAGACGGTTCAGTAATTTGTGTTGGCACACGTAACCAGAAATATGCTGAGCTAGGAACCAAGTGGAGAATAACCCCATGAACATAACAGAGTCATAAGGATGTCCTGCTATTGGGTTTATAGGCTTATCATTTATAGAGACTGGAAAATTAATTAAAACAAAATGAATTGTGAGGATACCTTCTCATGCGTCATCATGTTAGCTTATGGAAATGATTTGGTTAGCTAATTTGCCAGGTGAATTTTCCCTTCTCTGCTTACTTGATTGCTGTAGTTGACTAAACATGTTGAGTCATATCAGTGAGTGGTTAGACAGAGCAATCTTTGTCTGTAAATAAGTAAAATACTAGAAACGTGTGCTTATGGAAACACAGTGACTTGAGTTTTATCACACAACACAAAATGCTGCCGAGCCCTTTCCATCCCAAACTGCAGTCACTACCTGCCTTCTGGATAATGCTTTGGGATTCATGCTGCTATTTTCTTAACTGTTTCTTCAATGTTTTGTGAAGTCTAGCTTTTAGGTTGTGATTCTCATTCAGTGTCACAGAAATATAAAACTGCCCTTGAGGGAAAAGCAGCACCATTCACAGGGTTTTTCAATCCATCGGCAACAGACATACTTAGCTGTGAATGAGACTCTGCTTCTATCTGGAAATATCTGTCTTGTATTTTGTTGATAATCCTATGAAAAATGAGCACAATCAGAATTACAGTGATGTGTTCTGAGTGTGCAATGTTGTGACCAGAGCTGGCTTGACTTTCTTCCTTCCTTCCTTCCTTCCTTCCTTCCTTCCTTCCTTCCTTCCTTCCTTCCTTCCTTCCTCCCTCCCTCCCTCCCTCCCTCCTTCCCTCCTTCCCTTCTTTCTTTCTTTCTTTCTTTCTTTCTTTCTTTCTTTCTTTCTTTCTTTCTCTCTTTCTTTCTTTTTGTTTTCAGGATACTTTTTATTTACAAGCCTTACAGAAATATCTCTGCTAGAAAGTATCACCTGCAAACCCTGGTACCCAGACTCAAATACAAATGTCAGGAATTATAAAGAGCCCTGTTAATCATTACCCCCAAGACAATGCTGGATGAGAACTATTTTTCAGTTAGACATCAGGGTAGCTTAAGCTTTATTTAGAATGAGTGGACAAATTCAATGTTTCCTATTAAGGCTATCTTATTTTGAGAACTCTTAATGTATTAGGCATCTGTTGTTCTATGAAAAAGAAATTAAATGTTTTCATTTTATAACTGTACCCATCTACAAAAGAACAAAACCTCTAAGTTAGTATAATCAATCTCAGAAACAAAAACCAATTATACTCAAAGACAGCAATGATTATTGGGCACCCTACCACCTTTCCAGTGCCCAGGCAGACATTGCTCTTTGATCATGCCCAGAGGCCCTGGGCCCTTTCTTCTAACAGTGTTCTAAGAAACTGTGCTCAGGCAGTCAGGACAGCAAAGGGAGAAAAACGAATCTATTATGAATGGATTGACAAAGATAGACCGTGATACCATATCATTCATGAGTTTCTCAATGGTGTGTGTGTGTGTGTGTTTACATGTACGTGTCTAGCGCCTAAACAGACCCACTCTTAATAAATTAAAGAAAATGAATCTTTCGTTTGTAACAAAGAAAGCAGAAAATCCCACCCAAAAGTTGTTTGTCTGATGTCTTTTTCTGAGTTCTTGTGGGTGTTGGGGACAGAGAAGGCATTTCTGTCTATGAAGCAATGGGTTCTGGAAAGGGAAGCTAGCAACAATCAAAACCTCAGGAACTCCCTTGCACGGGAACCTTGGCCTTGCAGCTGAAGGGCTGGGCAATTCAAAAGAAGTCGGCTGAAGTGTTTCCTAGGCTGGGGAAGCACACCCTGACCCAGAGGGTGCTCTTGTGTGCAAGGCCAGCCCCAGTTAAGAATAGAAACAAGCTGTGTGGTCAGAAGGCTGGAAATGATTTCCTCATGTCTGTTCTCATGTAGTTTTTCTGATGCCTTCCTTCTTTCTCTCTGTCTTTCCCTTGAATGTAAGCTTCAGTGAGGGCTGCAGTAGCAGCAGCAGTTGAAAGCTGCATAATTTGAGAACCCACCCCCGTGTTTTGTAGGCATAAGGGAGGAATAGGATAGACCTTTGGGGGAAAAAAAAGATAGAGCCTGACCTCTGCTAGACTACTTAACAGAACAAGAAAATACAGATTTTTATTTTATTTTCTGGGGAAGCCAACAGCATCATGACCAGTATAATCAACAGAATGACCACTATTTCGCTGGTCTCTGAAAACTTCAGAGGTAGAGTTGAGCCAAAATCTCCCCCCAACTAATTTAAAAAATAATGTGAATATTTCTACTAAGAAATTAGTACGAGTGAAAGCTATTAGAAGTTCTCAATAAAGGAAGTTGCTCAGCAATGAAAGCCGACAGGCACAAGCATGGTTTTCTTACCAGCGGCAATGATCAGCTGGAAAGCACGATCCTAGGAGGAGGATCATTCACCGTAGCAGACGACATAGGAATACCAAGCAATAAACAGAAAAGCTGCTAGGCTTTAATAGAAGGGAATTATAAAACCATTTCAAAAGTTTGATTCTTTCACAGTGAGAAAACATTCATGAGTTTATGAATATTAAAAAAAAATCAAAGAGAGGTGCAGTCACCGCTCTGCTGCCTGGAGGCACCGCAGACAGAGGCTTTCAGGAAGATGCGAGAGTCGCAAGCCTGCCGCGGACTTGGTTTGGGTCTTACATTTGTTCTTAACCTTGGGCTATGTTACCAGTATTTCTCTTCTAAGAGAAAATTCTTTATGAATGTCCTCGATATGACATAATGCTACTCTCATTCTCTGGGTAGCGCCCAGACTTCTGGGATGCCAGGAAACTTGGTGTTTCTCATGCCTGAGTCACGTCCTCTCACCCAGAACCCTGGAGCTCCGTTACCCATGGAAACCCAAATAAAGCAGCACTATCCCCAGTTCTAACACTAGTCTGCAGTGAAAGGGAAATTTCACTCAAAAATTAAATTAATAAGTAATTTACATTTTCCCAGAAGAGAATGCTGTTTCCATCTGTTTGCCCAGAAAAAAATAGCAATTTCCAATGATAATTCAACTCTATTTTTAATGTTAAACTTTTATTTGTGTAAAGATGTGTGTTTGTGTGTGTGTGTGTGTGTTAAATGTGTGTCAGTACTTGTGGAGACCTGAATCATCAGGTCTCTGGCAGTTGTGACTTGAACAGAACTCAGATTCTCTGGACAAGAAAGCATTTTCTTTATAGCTTTGGAGTTTGTCCTGGAGCTAGCTCTTGTTGACCAGGCTGGCCTCGAACTTACAGAGATCCACCTGTCTCTGCCTCCCGAGTGGTGGAATTAAAGGCATGTGCCACCACTGCCAGGCTCAAGTAAGCATTCTTAACCACTAAACTATCCTTCCAGCCCTGATACTCCAGTTCTCTACTTCAGGACTTTAAAACCCACAAGTTACTTTGTATTGTCTTCATTAACTCAGCCCAGCCCTGTGGTGGGGTAGTTGGTTGATCAACATTGGTTAAATTACTGTATTTGGACAGCATTGGTCGTGTTAGCATACTTACATTGTGGAATATTCTGTTGTGGCTCCTGTGTGAACCCTTCAAGAAACTGAGGCTTCCTGGATATTGATGAAGGAAAATCAGAAATCTTCCCTCTCAAACTGGCAATACTATTTGTAGAGCAAATTGCTCCGACAATACTCTGGTCACTTCCTTTGTCCAGAGTTCTTCTGGTTAGAGTTTGAACAGGCTACCTCAGTGTGCTCATGTGCGCATCCGTATAAATAGACCATTTCCCTCCTATGGACCCAAAGGTCCTGTGTGCTATTCTGCAAGAGACTGGTGCTCTATGCATTTGCATGGGCTATATGAATCCCCCAGCAGGTGTGTGAAATTCTTATGTCGTCCTGTCATGAGAAGTACACATGATACAGAGAATGTTGGCATATGAGCTGTGACCCCTCTCTGTGGTTCCAAGGAGGGGCCCATATTCCACTGTTCTTCCTGAGCTTAGCAAGCTGCCAGTCACCATTGAAGTTCCAATCTTTTGAGACACAGGTTAGAAAAACACGTTAGAAGACTTTGCTATCACCCTGATATTGACAGAACCCACAAAAATGAGAATCTTCAAATCTAGGCCCCAAGTTAATTTTGTAATTTAAAAAGTATGGTCTTCTATTATTTTTTCAAAGATCATTTTTTGAGCATGAATATTTTGTCTGCAAGCACATAGTACACTGCATGTATGAGGTGTCCTGGGAGACCAGAGGAAAATGTTGTGCCTCCTGGAAGTGGAGTTGCAGACAGTTGTGAGCTTAGCTGCCATATAGGTGCTGAGAACTGAATCTAGGCCCTTCAGCAGCCAGTGCTCTTAATCGCTGACCCATCTCTCCAGTTCCCATTTTTTTAACTTAATGTGAAAATGGAAGTCACCATTTTTGCTACAAAATGCTGGATCCTTTATGATTTCTTTATGTTTAAGATAGAAGGGAATGATCTTATTGGCTGCTGGGAAAGGAGGAAACAGAGCTGAAGGAACCAGACCTAGACTGAACAGCAGCCTCTATAGTAGTATTTATCTGCTAGGCTGACTGGTGGGCCCAGGGAAGTACACCTTTTGTTTATGCTTCCAAAACCTTGCTTTTATCTCTAGATGAAAGTGTACAGGGGAAGTTGCCAAAATTAGTCCACCTTTTGGGTCCAGGCCATGGTTAAACTTAGATATAAAAGAGATCAAAGAGTTTCCATTCTAATTGAAATAGCAGCCTCCCAACGGTGTGCTGGGGGCAGCGTAAATCCTCTGACCCCTCTTTCACGATGGACATCTCCGAGATGCTTTCTAGGCTGTCAGGAAGAAAAATAGGCAACCTGCGTGTCTGCATTTGAAAGGACCGCCTGCCTTCCTGCACCTGGCAGGGAAATGTACCTCTGGACTTCAGCAGAGAACTTCCTGGGAAACTCTGGTCATACTACAGATGACCACTTTGCTCCTTTTGAAGGCAGTCTGAGGGGGTTGTGCACAGGCAGTTTCTCTCCTTGCCCTTGTTCCAGCAAAGAGGATCCTGTTTCCTGTGTTTATTGTAGATGAAGTCAAACTATTGGAGGTTCTTCTTAGTAGGATGAGAGAACTACCCCTCCTTTTTCTTATTTTATTTTATTATTGCATGTTATTTGCATGTGTGTACACATGTGAACGTATGCATGTGTGGAGGCCAAAGGTTGACCTTAGATATCCTCTTTTTTCCGTTTCTGACTTATATTTTAGACAAGCCTCCCATGGCACCTGGAGTTAACCTATTTGGCTACAGTGACTGAGAAAAGAGCCACAGGGATTTTCCTGCTGCCTCATCCCCCCTGCAGTTGTAGGCATAGCTACTGGGCTAGAGTTAGACTTAGGACTGGGAATCTGAGTTCAAGCCCTCAGGCATCGCTCCGTTCCTTTTAAATTAATCATTATGTATTATATTCAGGTTCTGAACTTTGAAGAACTTCAGAAGGGTGTTCCTGGGGCATGAAGTAGGAGAAGTCCTACCTCAGCAAACCCTTGGGCTCTGAGCATGAATAGGGTCAGCAGAGTATTTTTTTTTAGCCCAAACAGAACATTTTTATGAGCAATGACCTCTTTTGTAAATGAACCCGAACAACTGGGCTAAGCTGAGACTGTCTTGGCAAATCTGGTCATGTAGCCAGTCCTGCGTAGGGGACTCGGTAATTTCTGGCAGTCAGACACTGGTCTATTACTTTTCTCTTGCACGTGGCTGGGCATGTTCTAGTCACTCCCTTAGGTTATTACAGATGACCATACTCTGCTCGTGACAGCAACCTAGCAGCAAGGGAAAAAAAAAAAAAAAACTGGCTAAAAAATTTCCGGATGACTCAGAACACAGACTCTTTGTTAAATAATACAGCTCCAGAATAGATTTTGTAGCAAAGATAGTGGTCTGTACAAAGTCGTTAAAAGAAGTCTTTCAATTGATTTTTTTTTAAGGATGCTACTACCCTCTATTTACAAAGACAGTCTTGAAGGGGGAGCAGCATCCCTCAGGCCGTTTCTAGCAAAGAGATGGACATTCAGTACCCGGGGACACAAAAACGCTTATTGTAGCTACGCTGTACTCTTCCGTGTGTGACTTATTTTTGCCTTCGAACTCAGCCACATGGCTGTGCTTCCTTTCTGTTTGTTTTACCACTTCCCTTCTAAATATTTTGCATCATCTGGGAGACTTTGCCAAACCTTGGTCGGCTCGCTGAAGGACTGCATTCCTCTGATCTGTGGCATTAGGTTGTTGCTATGGCAAACGCTGTTTACCACTGGGGAACACTTCACAGGATGGGCAATCCCAACCTCTTTTCCTCCCTCTCCTCCACGTACTCGGATATTCTGACACCCACCACAGCCCAGATAGGGCTTTCTCTAATCACAAACTACATTCCTGGAACGTGAACTTTATTTTGCTTGCCTTTCAAGATAGGGAACTATTTGGCGCTGTTTATTTCGTTCAAACTGGGCAGTGCCCTCTTGACTGTTATGACTAATCTGCTTGTCAGGGCTGGAATCTCCTAACAGCTCTTTCCTCCAGGTGAACCACATCACTCAAAGCTGTGAAGCAAAAAAACGCCACAGAGGTCAAAGGGTGACCCCGTGGTTAGTGAAGCCCAGCCACTCGACGGAGGCCTCTGTTGGCCCTAAGGGAAGAAGAAAGGCTCGTGCAGAACCTGACCAGCCTCCGCTTCTCACATTCCTGCAGAGGAACTGGCCTGGGCAGAGATAAGGCCTCGGGGTGACACCCTGATTATGCGTACCTTTCTACTTGTTACATGTGGACATTGACTTCATCTAATTAATAAGAGCAGGAAACAGTTTTTGTTTTCTCTTCGTAGGAAAACATGAAGTAGCGGTTTTATCTTAGTTTGTCAGGCATTCCCCAGAGACTACAGCCATGTGGGCAGAGGGCCAAAAACGGCTCCAAGTCCCAAGTACTCACACCTAAATAGAAAAAGAACGCTAATTGGTTTTCCAGCTGAAGAATAATGAGGAGCACGGTGCCAAAAGGGGCCGCACACTATGGAAACCCCAAGTTGACACAATAGAATCTGATTGCCATCTGGGGCCTCCATTTGTATGCCTATGGAGAACCAAACAAAGGGAGGCGTTTTTTTGCTCATCCGCCTTTGTAGAAAGCCCCGGTTCTGGTGCAGCCTTGTGTTGCACCAGGCTTCCCACCGTGTTCCTGCCAAATCTCCAAGATTTTTCCTGGCCACCGGTCAGGAAAGTACAGCTCCGTCTGTAGCACGGAAAGTTAAAAAGGCCCTGCTTGGATACGTGGAGAATATACAAACACTGGCTGACGTACGGAGAGGCTTGATTCTGCATAAGCTGCCGCTGGCCTCCCGAGCAAGGAGTGGGAGACTTGGAAAAAAAATCATTCTGATTGTGTTGAGATTTTAGCAAGGGAAGACAAAATGATATTTTATTAAAAATTCAGCATCCCTTTCATTTTAATGATTTTTTCACTTTGCTTTTCTCATTAGAACATCGACTAACTTCCAGAATGCAATCGTGTGGTTTCTGAACTGGCTTACATTGAGCTATCTCCGACTGAAGGGCTTGTGTCACCATAATGACCATCACTATGAGGGGCACTGACTGGGAGCTGCTGTCGCTGGATGGTGTCTGAGCTGCGGCTCTGACATAGATCTGCTCGCTGCTTGTCTGTGACTTCACCCTATGACTCTGGGAGCGCTTCATGTGGCAATTTAAAAAGGATTTTGCGACGAGGCAGTCAGATGTCTATGAAGTCTAGGCTGTCCTGGTCTATACAGAAACCATCTAGAGATACATAAGAGACCACATCTCCTGTTTAAAAACTTTGAAATCACTAGAACACTGATGTCATTTTATTTATTTATTTGTGAATTACTGGAGAATCCAGTTATTTAAGTAACATGAGTTATATTGAATTTTCATATGTATATGTACATGTATTTGTCAGTGTGGATTCCTATACAGAGGTGTGTAGCGGGCAGAGGCTCACATCAGATGTCTTTCTCAGTTAGTTTCCACTTATTTTTTCTTCTAAAACAAGATCATAAACCGAACAAGATAACACATCAGGAAAGAAAACTCCCAGGATCCTTCTGTTCCCATATCAATATTGGGATTACAGATGTATGTCACTAGGCTTGGCTTTTTATTCTGGGTGCTGGGAATCTGAATTCAGAGCCTCGGGCTGGTGTGGTAAACACTTTACTGAGTGAGTCATCCATCCAGACTCCTTGCAGTGAGTTTTAGTTGTGATCAATTAAGAAACAACATCACTGTATCATCAATATAAGATATACATTGGGGCTGAAAAGAGGACTCTGTGAAGGAGCAGTTGCTGCTCCTGCAGAGGATGCAAATTTGCCTCCCAGCACTCACATGGTAGCTCACAACCATCCTGAACTCCAGTCTGAAGTATGCAGTGCCCCCTTCTGACCTCCGTGGGCACCATGGATGCGTGGGATGCACGCATAAACGTGCAGACAAGATCGCCATACACACAAAATAAAAAAGTGAGCCCAAGAAAGATTTAAAACAGATACACTAACTATTCCAACCCCAATGATGTTTGTAAGACTAGTCATGTATTAAACGGCACAACTAAGCTTAAACCTTTTTTTAAAAAGAGCTTTCTGACGAACAAATGAAAACATATTCTCAAAATAATCATGTATCCCTAAGTCACTGACTTAGATTTAGGATTCCAAATTTCAAGGTTTTACCCACCCACTTGGTGCTGGGTACCCAGCTCTCCTTCCATGCCCTCAATGTGGTTGGTGGGGCAGGAGTAGTGCAATACCAGCTGTTACCAATCACCTGTCCACAGCTGCCTGTGGGCAGAAGAATTCTGAAGAAGGTATATAGGAGTAGATAAACACCTCAAAAGATACCCACGGACTGTGGAGTTGGGTTAGCCTCCTAAGAATCTTCCTGAAGGGCAAGGAGTGGTTTTCCCTTGACATTTTTTCTATCACTGTGATTAGGTTAGGACAGCACTGTTCACACACACACACACACACACACACACACACACACACACACGTTGTCTTTAACCCAAGATGACCCCAGAGCTACCTCTTAGATTGTAAAGCAGTTCTGTTATGAGTCTTTGTAATGAGCATGGAAGCAGATTCCTCTGAATGAATAAAAAAGGGGAATCTGTAGTGTAGATAGAGCAGGAAATTTATAGAATAAGAATGAATGTAACTTGGTGTAATGTAAAAGCATTTCTTCCTGTGTGTGGTGTGGAAAATTACTAAGGTTAAGTATTAAGAGAACATTTGCCCACTTGAAGGCTGCCATACCCATCTGGCCCTGCCAGATGTGGGGGTTGCACCCAGCAACCGTGGTAATGAAATAATCTTGCCACACAAGAGGGACCCCCACCCTTTTGTGGCCAGTCGATACTGATAACCTAGGACATCTGGTTATCGGAAGGATCAGTTTCGAACTGACTTAAAAGAGGTGGCTGAAGCAGGACGGTTATCTCACTTCTCACAATGTCTCTGGCATCAGGCCTCCGTGGAAAGAGAAATCCTCCTAGCCTGCCTCCCGAAACGCAGCAATATTAAACGCTTTGCCTAAACATTTAATGCTCTGTCTCCAGAGTGCAGAGCTTCATCTCCCGAAAACAGACATTTAACGTCTTGCATCCCGAATGCAAATCCTTGAAGAGTGGACATTGAAGGTCTGTCTCCCGAGAACAGACTAGATACTCTGCCTTTCAGAATGCTTTGCCATCCTGAGAACAAAGCTTCGTCTTCGAGAGTAGAGAACTAAAGCCTTGTCTCCCAAGACTCAGTCACCTGAAAGCCGAGTCCAAGGCACTACCAGATACCAGCCTGGAACGGGACATCGGAACCTTATCTCCCAAGCGCAGACTACGGGGTCAAGAGTAGATCTACGCTACCCAGCCCCCAGTGCGGACAAGAGCCCAGCCTGAAGAAATTCAAAAGGCCCTTTTTAAGCCAGGGAATACCAGGTCGTATGATGCTATTTCATGTGTGTATGAGAGGTTAGGAGAAGAGCATAGATGTGTTAATACATAAGTTTAGTGTGTGAAATGTTAAGAGATATTTTATGGATAATTGATAAGATGAGGATGTTAATGGATAAGTTAAGGTTAAAAAGTGTTTTATAGACAAGTAATGGATAAGTTAAGGTTAAGAAGTGTTTTGTAGCTAAGTAATGGATAAGTCGTATTAAGGTTAAGATAAGTTAAGGTTAAGAAGTGTTTTATGGATAAGTGATAAGTTAGATTAAGGTTATGAATTGGTTTTATGTATTAGGTTTAGTAGGATTAATAATTGTGATATTGAATTGCCTGTGTGTTGCCCATTATTAATTCCCCATGCCTATTAAGATTGTAAACCCCATTGATGCATTGGATATTGAAGTTGCTAGTAAAGAGTCATCATAAAAACAATTCTCTTGCTTGGTCTGGTTACTCATCACTCTCTGGGGAGAAGGGCACAGAGTCCTCATAGATATTACTTGAAAAGAACATGGAGCTAAAGTCCCCCAGCTCATAACGGTCTTTCTCTGTTCCACCAGCCAGCTCTCAAATAGTGACACAGTGACTTCTCATTAATTATGAAAGCTCAGCCTATAGCTTAGGTTTGTTCCTAACTAGTTCTTTTAACTTAAATTAACCCATTTATATTAATCTACATTCTATCATGTGGCATTACTTTTCTTCCATTTTGCACCTCCTGTTTATTCTCCATATTTTCTGGCTTCTCCTACCCCATTGATTCCTTTTTCTCTTCGTTTCTCTCCCTAGAATCTTGCCTATACCTCCTGCCTAGCTATTGGTCATTTGGCTTTTTATTAAGCCAGTCACAGCAATATATCCTTACACAGTGTACAAATATTCCACAACATTTACCCCTTTGTGTCTAAATAAAAATGAAAAGTTTTAACTCTAACATAGTAAAATTTGTATCATAAGAACAATTATCAAGTAACAGTTGCACTCACAATATTTAGTATATTTTTATTTGGTACATTTGGGAAAAATATTCTATTATATATTTTATCTTGATGAATTTAAAGTTTTATGTTTAAATCATTTTCTATCCTAACTTGTATTACCATTATAAAACTATCTTTTTAGACTTGAAGACATTTTTTGATACACATTTTAAGTTTTTATGTCTCTCAACCTTATATACTTTATACCCCTTTTGTGAGTTTCTTTTCTAAATTTGGTAGCAAGGAAAACTACAACTATAACTATCCACTCTTCAATCCCATCAAAGACCCAAGAAGGATATAATATTACCCCAAATAAACAGGAAGTGTAGAGCAAACAACTTCCAAAACTGTAGAAATGACAGAAACATCTGGCTGCCTAGACAATCACCGCAAGGTACATCTTCAGCCTATAGGCCTAGAATATCCGACAAACTTTTCTGTAAAGCAGGAATTTTGAAGGACTGTCCTACATTCTCTTGGCAAAATTTAGAAGTTGCCTTCTTCTTTGTCCTGCTTGTCCAATTTGGATAGCATACCATCAATAGCTGAGGCAAGGTTAGTTTCTTGCCCAAATGACTAATTTTGCCACTTTGAAAGAAAACTCCATATAGAGGTTCTTTGATGCCCATCATCCATTTTTGAAAACTAACCATTTATTTTAATCTACATTCTATTTTTTGGTGTTACCTCTCTTCCATCTTTCATCTCCTGTTTCTTCTCTATGTCTCCTAACTTCTCCCGTTCTCCTCATCCTTTCTCTCCCTAGGAATCCTGCCTATACCTTCTGCCTAGCTAGTGGACATTCGGTTCTTTACTAAAACAACACAGCAGTATATATTCACACAGTGTACAAATATCCCACAACACAGCTCCTTGTCTAACCTTTCCTTTTTCACCACCACTAGACATCCTAATTCCCCTGGTGTAATTTAGTCCCAGATACCAGATATCAAGATCTGATAGGCTTTCTGGGTAGTCTTCTCATTCTGAGTAGGGTCAGGACCACTGAGAATATTTCTGCTACTCATGAAGAAATATCTTCCTCTGTATCTGAAAATATGGCAGAAATGGAGGAGCTGTGAAACAGCCTTAAATTCTTGTTTGGCTTTAGTGATTGGACAGCTGTAGGACACATTTAAGTTTATGTGTCATAGGTGAGGTCAATGCCAGGGACATTGATAACTTTCACAAAAAGACATTAAAACATTTAATTTCTTAGAGTTTACTTTTCCTTTTACTATATTTGATTTTTATTAAATGCAGCAGTCACTGTTCATTTATGGAAGTTATTTTTATAAATCACACAATTTTAAAATATTGTCTTGTTTTTAGATTGTTTCTGTGTAATCATTGTTCTTGTCTGACTAGGAGCATTTACGGATTAACATCATGGTCTAAATTACCGGCAATTCAAAGTACCCCTATATGATAATTGTTTTTATTTTTGTGTTCACTCTAAAGTCAGCATTTGAAAAACATGAACTGAGCCATGTTGGCCTTATGTGGCACGGAGTTGACTCATTTGGTACTATGTAGAGATGCTTCTTTGGTGCATTCTTTATCCTCTGTGGATCAAGATTTGCCTGAGACCAAAAGTATATGTTTTTGAGTGAGAGCATTCCTTAATGGTTTACAGTCCTGAGTTCATCAGTATAATAGGTGAAACCTATTATAAAAAGAGATCATTAGAGTTTTGAGTGGATTGTCTTAAATACTTGTTTCTAAAGAAAAATTACTGCATTTCTTGCCTGGGTATTAAGCTTTCTTGAGATGTTTATTAATATTCTTTGCAAGTCAGCCACTATAACCTTGAGAGTTCATTAGACATTGGTTTCTGTGCATATCAAATCATGGAATTTTGCAAATCTCATCCCAGTGTCCTTCTTTGAGAAGAAACTATTTGCTGATTTTTCCCTGTAGTGCCTTGAGGGAAGTATTAACAGCACTTGACCTTTTTGCAAAGGATCACAAGAAAGAACATTGTGGGAGACATCATCTGATACAACTTAACCAGGCACAATGCCCTTCTATCATAGCACAGACTAGTTTTAGCACACACACTGTTATCCCGTCATTCAAGATATGAGATTTCCTTCTCACCCATCCACACCCAAGATAGCATACTTTCTGATGTTCATCTCTGCATCCTCCTCTCCTCTGCTTCTTCCACCACCTTCTCATTCTCCATTTCTTCCTCCTCTCTCCCCGCTAACTCTTTCTCTACTTACTTCTCTTCTACTTCTTCTGAGACAGGATCTTGTTCTGTAGCCCACGCTGATCTTGAGCTTGCAATTTGTCTGCTTCTACCTCCACTCCAGGCCAGACAAACCCTGAGAGCATGTAAAGAACCCTTCCTATGAAACTACTCCAGACCTTAGCAAGACTATCTTCCATCGTCTCAAAGGAAGGAAGACTACTTTCCTAGAAAGTCCGTAAAAAGCTTGGTTAATAAGTAGGCTATGAACCTGCACTTACTTAGCTCTTACTGGTCTTGATAGGACTGAAATTGAGCTGTGAATGATGCAAGATCCAACCACCATATTGACATGCAACACCCTCCTCCTGTGGGCTACTCACCTTTCCTTGGATCTAGTGCAGACCCTTCCTCTGTGCCACTGGGGCTATAAAACAGGAAGCCCAAGAAGGGTTGCTCTTGAGTGTTCTTCTCTTTGCTTATCTGTGGTTTTTACTATTGGTGTAATATCCGAGGTAGTAACACACACCCCTGCACACACACACACACACACACACACACACACACACACACAATAGTAGAGCAGCTATGATAACAAGGCAACAGCAGCAATCACCTTGGCAACCAGAAGCATCAGCGGTGGGCACAGCACTCCAAACAGCGGTGAGAGTACCGAGAAAGCAGATGAAGAATTTCAGAAAGTAGGTGGATGGAGGAGGGAGATAGAGGCCACGATGGGTTGGGAGTTTAGAGAAGGTAAAGAAATCAGAATACAAAGACTGTAAAAGGCAGAGGTCTATGAGGAGCTAAAGAAGATAGTCTTCAGGCCTTGTCCCTGGAAGAGCTCCAGGAACAGCCACACATTAAAGGCCCAGTGTCCAGACACCCAGGGCTCAGGAGCTATAACACTAGCTGTTGCCAGCTGCTGTCAAAAGCTAAGGATTGTAGTCATTGCTGTGTGCTTGGCCACAGATAAAATCCAGAGAAAGAAGCATCTACCATGAATGCTGTAAGTCACTAACTGGCTTCTAAAGCCTGGCTTCATAGCTCTAGTTCCCAGAGCCTGGTGCTATAAACCTGTCAGTGTCTCAGTCCAGGAAGCCTTGGTATCCAAGGGCCACACCAGAGGGGCTGCCTTCTATCCACTTAGATCTGTCTAATTTCCATCAATTAGACCAGAACACCCCAATCAGCTCAAGTGTAACATGGGGAATGGGGGATATAGGCCGATACTGGAATGTTTGCCTAGCAAGCATGAAGCTATCATTTCTATCCCCAGCGCACACACTGTCTTTCTCTCTCATACACACAGACAGACAGACAGACAGACACACACACACCCCACACACAGAGGGGTAGGGGAAAGGGAGGGAGAGAGAGACAGGAGAGAAGAAAGAAGGGAAAAGAATGAAAGTAGAACACTATTATAATTAGTCAAGGCAGAACAATGTGAGGTGGACATCAAGCCATGGTGAGTTTGAGTAAAGCAGTGGTTCTCAGTGTGTGGGTCTCGACCCCTATGGAGGCAAACAACCCTTTACAGTGCTCACATACCAGATATCATGTATATCAGATACTTACATTACAGTTCATAACAGTGACAAAATTACAGTTACGAAGTAGCAACAAAAATCATTTTATTGTCAGGGTTCACCACAACATGAGGAACTGTGTTAAAGGCTCGCAGCATTAGGAAGGTTGAGAACCACTAGAGTAGAGGTTACAGACTAGAGAGGATGTGAGGAGATACAATGGAGAGGACTGGTGCTTAAGAAACCAGAGGAAAAAAAGAAGCACACACAGACTTTGCAATGGAGTCTCCATTGCTATAAACACATTGCTTCACCGCAAGTCCAAATGGTGGAAATCAAAGAGTTCAAACAAATGTGACCTGACCTGTGACTCAGTTCAAACTTGTGAACCTGCAGCTTGGTTCTGCAGCTGGGCCTCCCTCATCTCTCCGCCCCTGGTCATTATCTAAGCCCTATTAGAGATTTCTTTGCCCTCTACCAGTCTTCTGCCTCTGCTCGCTAAGGGCTCTTTGGAAATTCTTGAACTCTGCTGCAGCCTTCTTATTTTTATGTAGTACCACCACCACCAACCCCCACACAGACATATCCAAACATACACATATACAGATATGCACACACACTCTCTAAATGATGTCCCCTACTGATTTAATATTGATATTTAGGTTGGAATAAAATAAGTCATGTTTGACAATGGACAAAATGGCTAATAATTCAGGAAATTGGGACTAATTTCCAAACTGCAGCCAATGAAACTGATGTAGCTTGTGAGTTTATTGTTGCTCAATAAATTCCAACCCAAAGACACACACATGACTGCGTGTATCTGACAGTGTGCTGGGGACACATGGTCTGGGATGAAGCTAATCCAATTGCACATCTTAGCTTTCATAGACTGAATGACAACAATGAAATTTTACTCCAATTGCAGAACTCTACCATTATAGGTGTGAGGAACCAATAGACTGAGGCGAACTGATACTCTTTCTCATTTGTTGAGAAGAGATTATACAGAAATTCACTAGAGTTCTGACCATGCATATATGGGTGTGGCAAATTGTTGTGTACCAGAAAGGATGTAGAGAATCAGAGACTAAGCCTGTACTCTTAAATCTGAATTTCACTGCTTTGAATTGAATGTATGCTACATTTATTCTTGGCCAGCCCAGTTCTCTGCTTCCCAAGTGCAGGGAAGATGAGAAGTGAGTTAGAGGCAGGCACTTTGGCATTTCACAAACATATTTGAGAACTGACAACTTGGTAGCAATGGAAAATAAAAGCATAAAAATAGAAAGTCGGAGAAGAATTGTGTTCTGCATTATAGCACATGCAAGAGAAGATAGATGAAGTCATAGGCTGCTGTTGTCAAGGAGATCAAGTTGTGACTGAAAAATTGAAACATAGTTATTTTTCCTTCTAGGAAGATTATCATCAAAACTTGTTAAAATAAATAAGGTCTAGGAATTCAAAAAGTTTCACTGCTTGGAAAATATTGGATATATATAATCCCTTCTCCCACAGCTTCTGATACTAAGCCTTGCAGAGAAGCCACAAAGGAGACCATGGGATTAAGCATCTCACACACACACTCTCAGAACTGGCCTTCTCATCTGCCAATGGCCTTCTCATCTGCCAATGAGCACCTTACTGTTTCCCCCACTGTTGATTTTAAACATTCTTGCTTTTTCTTAACTTCTTTAGTAAGGAGACCTACAATAGCCAAGTCTGATAAAAGGACATAGTTGATTCTTTCTTGTTACCAGAGAATAGTAAGCAGAGAAGCCCACCAAAAGAGCTGGAAGAAAGGGGAAGAAAGTAAAAACAAAGCTCGGGGGTTTGCCTATATCCTGATGAACCAGAATCTTTTGTATTTGCTTTCTGAGCTCATGGACTGTGCAAAGTTCTTTGTAAAACCTTAGTGTTCTAGGAACTGACACTGGTTCCATTAGGACATCTAAAGTCATTTTTCTTTCCTTCTTCTTGTAACCATGAATAACTGCTCCTACCTCTGGCCACAGTGGCATACTGAACATGCTTAGACTGCATCACATAGGTAGTTAGAGGCATACTGCCTAGATCTGTGTAAGTATACTCTATGATGTTCAGACAGGGCAAAACTGATTGCTGGACTATTTCTTGGGCTGAATCTCTTGCTAAAAATAAAAGTAAGTAACTAAAGGAATAATTTTGTCACATAATGGACAGGGATAGGCTAGAAAGGGGTAAGGAATGGAGATTTTTGTATGCCATTGAACTTAATTTAAAATTACTTGATGCAACAATGTCAGAATTGGCTGTGGACTCCTACAATAATCATGAAGTAACTTTTGAGTATCATATGAGGGCAATGATAAAGGCAGTAAAATGTTTCATTAGATAAAATAAATAAAGCCTGGTATAGTGACCCAAGTCACACGGGCATGCAGTCCAGGTGTGAGACAGAGGAAAGTATGATGACACACGTGCATGAAACATGATGAAACCATGTTTTGTATGCTGACTAAAAACATACTAAAAATTTAAGTGCAAGAAAATAAAATTCAAAAAGGTGACCTCCTGACATTAATTAAATATAAAGATTAAATTTTCTGATCAAAAAAAGATTTAAGGAGTGACTAAAAGACTGTCTACTCTTTGTGCTTTTGCCCAAATAGACTGACAACATTAGGGTGGGGAAGTTACTCAGTGCAGATAGAGTAAAGGAAAGAAATCAGGGGGCAAAGAAGGACATGTTAATAAAATATGTGATACAACATATTGATTATAAACATTTATATCAATGTACTGATAAAGCATCAACATATATAAACAAAATGTGATAAGAGGAAGTTGGGGCTTCAATACCTTTGTCTCTATAATGGAGAGCAGAGGGAGACAGAAGTAAGTAATGGGGACTTCACACAACAAACCAGCCCATTTTAGCAGGTAAACAGCTCACTACCAAACAACACACAGTAATTCAGTGCTGTTAGCAAATCAAAATGAGCACTTAGCTTTCATGCTGAGTGTAATGGTCACCAAAGGCTTTAAATTATGGTTTCCATTATGTAGAGCTAGTTTTGTTTTTTCCAATTTGTTGAAAGGGGTTGGAATTTGTCAAATGCTTTATCTGTATTGATACTTATGTGGGTATTTTCTTTCTTCCCCTCAATGTGGTATAATATATTGATTGGGTTTTCATATTTTAACCATCCTTGCATTTCAGAAATAAAGAATCCCTTGTCATCCTGTGAACTTTGATGTGCTGCTGGCTTCACTAGCTCAGATTATTGGCACTGCTGGACGGGCATGCAGAGGAGTGCTCTCCTGCAGGCTTCCCTTTTTAGTGCCTGTTTCTCCTTCTTGTTAGGATAACGCTGGCCTAATACATTCAATTAAGATGTGCCATTGTCTCTTCAGCTTTTGGGGAAACTTTAAGAACAACTGTTACTAAGCCGTCTTTAAATGCTTGAGAGAATTAACCAGTGAGGAACTGGGGAGATTGCTCGGTATCAAGAGTGATTGCTGCTGTTTGATTACTGGAGTTTGGTCCCCAGCATCCATATTTGTCTGTCTTTAACTCTAGATTTTAGAGATCTGAGGCCCTCTTTTGGACATCTGCACCCACATGGCATACACAGAGATACACATAAATAAAATAAATATTTGCTGAAGAAAGAAAGAATTGTTCAGTGCAGCCATCAAATTCTGTTTTTTTCCCCCCCGATAGATAGTTTAACACTGAAACATTGTCAGATGTTGGTTTACTCAGACTCTATACTTCTTCGTGGTAGGTTCCATATTTCTAGGCTATTTTTCATTTTGTCTAGATTATCTATTTTATAGTATAAATATTTCTGCTACTTAGGCTTTCTTTTTTATTTCTGTGAAACCAGTACTAATGTTAATGCTTTCATTTATGATTAGGATAATTTGTGAATTTTTTTTTGTTCCTCTTAGTTCATCTAGCTAAATATTTATCAGTTTTGTTACTCTATTCAAAGAATCTGTTTTCTATTTTATTGTCAGTTGTCCACTGTCTGTCTGTTTTTTATTTAAATTATCTCTATTCTGTTAGTATCATTCATTTTTCTTTTCTAGTTTTGGCTTTTGTTTACCTTTGGTTTTCTGGTTTTTCACTTCAGATAGTTGGTGGTCTAAAATAATTCTTTTTTGTTTTTGTGTAAGCATATGTAACTATAAATTCCTTTCTGGACATTGACCCATGCTTTCTTCTGCAATCATCTCTAAGTAGTTGCTTCAGCTTCTCTTTAATTACTTCTCTGAGCTACTATTTTTTAAACACTACTAATTTTCATAGTTTTATACATTTTCCACCTTCTGACTTTTTTGTTACCTTGTAGGAATAATTAGGCATTCACCATGCCATTTGATTTTAAAATCTATTGAGGCTTAATTTTTAGACTAATTGCCCATAGTATTTATCATAACGAATATTGGTTTGTGGGGTCAGACTTGAATTTCCTGTTTTGGGATCACAAAGAATGATTGAATGAGGAATAATTGAAGGACATGTGCTATCTTAATCAAGCTAAGAATTTCAATGATCTCTTTTTTCATTTCTGGGGACTGAACCTAGAGTCTCACAAATACTAGGGGAGCTATCTGCCATAGAGTTATATGCACAATTCTAAAAGCATTCATTCTGTAGAAGGAGCAGCAGGCTACGTTCCCACCCAGATCCCACATGGCTAGCTTAGCCCCGGAAATAATAACACACAAATTGTATTCTTTTAAACACTGCTTGGCCCATTAGCTCTAGCCTCTTATGGGCTAACTCTTACATCTTGATTAACCCATTTCTAATAATCTGTGTAGCACCACAAGGTGGTGTCTTACTGGGAAGGATCTTAACCTGTGTCCATCTTGGAGAGGAGAACTATAGTGTGTATCTCACTGCCTTCCTCCCAGCATTCTGTTTGGTCTACTCCACCTATCTAAATTCTGCCCTATCACGACAAGCTGTTTTCTTTATTGATTAACCAATGAAAGCAAGAGATCCATAGAGACCCACCTACATCATCATTCTAAACAGGAAGAAGGGAAGAAGGTGTTTCCAGTCTTCCCCTTCAGTATAATACAGAAAGTTAGAGCTAGGTCTTCAGTCAGAAAAGGGAAATAGTAATTATACAAATTCAGTATGAAGCATTTGCCTACAGATAATATCATTTATATAAAAACTCTAATATTTGGCACCAGATGAAACATTTATTTAATTATTCCTTATTAATAATAACTTGGGAGTGTGATATTGTTGTAAGAACCTGAATGATCAAAAAAGCAATGGAGAAGTGATGGGTGATCTCCTCTCTCTCATTCTTTGACCCCAAAACGCTGAGATCCTCTCTAAGCCCTACCCTACCACTTCCTGTGTTTCTCTGTTTTCAGTCTTCTATAGCTTCTGTGTTAATCTTGGCCATCTAGTAGCTAACTCTACCCTCTGATTCAAAACAAATTTTATTAACCATCTCATGAGCATCAGAATGTGATCAAACTATCACACCACAGAATTCATCAAAACTGCAGATGATACCATCAACACAAAGCATAGTGTGTTTTTATATAATTACATTGAATAACCTGAAGAGGAAATTATGAAGACAATTTCTCTTAAAATGGCACAAAACACACTAAATTGCTTAAGAGTTAACTTAGCCAAGGAGGCGAGAGAATTGTAAAAACTATAAAACAATGCTGAAAGAAATGAAAAGAATGCATAACCGACTGAACAGACATCCCTGTCCATGGACTAGATATTTTAATACTGCTAACATGTCAATAATATTCAAAGATTACACAGATTTAATGCACTCACTATTGAAATCCTCACATATTCGAATAAAAAATTGACAGAAAAATTACCATTTAATGGGCAAAATTATATTTTTAATAAATAATACCGGGAAAGCTATATGTCCATATGCAAAAATGAAGCTGAAATATTCCTTAATGCCATATAAAAAGGAACCCAAAGTAGGTAAAGTCCTAAATGCAAGATCTGCATCTTTAAAGTCTAGAAGGAAATAGCAAAAGCTTCATGAGATTGAACTTGTAGTGGTTTTTGCATATTACAATAAATGACAGATCACAAAAGAAAATATAGACATATTGTCTTCGAGGAAATATTTTGAAATGTAGACCAAATACATTCAACCAAATAAAATGACAGTATTTACATTGAGGAGCAATAGCTGCAAACCATGAACCTTAGACTAATTTCTGGCACATGGAGGGAATGCTCAAAACTCAACAACAAAACTGGTCTGAAGACAGGTGAAGCACTTGAACAAACATTCTCCAGATACATATGCATAAAATAGCGAGTAAACACATGAACAGGTGCTCAGGAGCCTGAGCATTTGGAGAATAAAAACCAACGCTACTGGGTTAGTACTTTGTACCCAACAGAACACTGGGCATCAAACAGCAATGAAAACAGATTAGAAAATGGATGTCTCCAAGGATGTGAACTGTTAAATGGCACAGCCACTGACAAACAAAGAAAGAAAACAGTGTGATAAACACTCAAAAGACAAAACTTAAGCTAGAACCGTCCTACAGTCCTTCCCGCTTCTGTATAGAAAACCAAACATGTCTGAAGCTGAGTCTCTCCAATAGCAGAACTATTTACAATAGAAACATATGTACGATATAATTATAATAGTAAAACACACATGGAAGAAGCCCAAGTGTTTGTGAACGGATGGGAGGGTAAGTGAGGTGTGATCTGACAACTGAACATTTATAAAGTCTTCAACAAAATTAGCTGCATGTTGAAACATAAATGATCTTGATAATGCTATGCTAATTAAAATAATCTAGTCATGAAAAGACATCATTTCATGATTCCATTTACTTCAGGTACCAGATTATTCAAAACTATAAAGACAGAACTTAGAATAGTAGCCACAGGCAATGGGTATTTGGGGGAGAAGGGATGGAGTTATGCTTACTGGACAGAGACTTGCAGAGAATGTTGGTGGAGATGGTTGAAAACATTGTGAATATATGCATACTGCTGAATTGTAAACATAAAATATGTTATGCTATGTAAATTTGTGACTACAGCAAATTATTGGGAAGAGTAAAAGAGGTTCTAGGAAGTGTAAACAAAGAAACGAGAAAGATAAAAAATCCATGATCTAACAGAAGACAATCATCCAGAGTTGAATAAAGACCCAGCATGTCATTTGAGAAAGCCTACATGGTGCTGAATGAGATAAATGAGAACTAACCCTACCCCAAGATTGATCCTAGTGATGTCACACATATGGTAGATAAAATTGCTGAAATAAGGACACGGTGAGTCACTATTTTCCAGTACTAATGAATCATGTGCAGATGAGGTTTTAAAGATCACTTCTAGATACACAGTAACTTATAAATATGATCAGGCTCCTAGATTAACACTAGGGTGAGCTTTGTTCTCCCAGGGGAGGTGTTCTTAAGGAGGGTATCAGGGTTGTGGCCCTGAATAGGAAAAAGCAACCTTGAAACTTAAGGTTCTGGAAACTTAAGCCTTGAATAGAGAAGGGATCATGAAACAAGGGTGGAGGCTGTGTTAAAAAGAGGGAAAAAAAGTCTTCACCTATTACTGACCAAACAAGAGAGTAAGCTGTTGAAGACTTAAAAGATACAGATACATGCACCCACATGCATGCACAGGAAGCAAGTAGGAGACGGGTAGACATGGGAGCGATCTGAGGACCATGAAGTGAAACAGCAATCCTACTTAAACATGGCTAGTCAGAAATGGAAGAGTAAGTATGTCAGTCAGCATGGCAATAAAAGGAAAAAAAATGGCACTAATAGCACAAACCAGCAATGGTTGGGACAAAGAAAGTGTCTCCTAATATCATCCTTTTTTATAATAATAATAATAATAATAATAATAATAATAATAATAATAATAATAGTAATACTTCGTAATAATACTTAAAGTAACTTGCTCTGGGTTTTGCCCACCACATCTTTGTTCATTATGGGATACTGTTGCCTAGTGACAGAGAGAACGTATGCAAATCACTCACAAAGGAAACAATCTAGATTACTTCAAGACTGCTTATGCCTCTAGGTATAGCCTGTCTGGATAGGGACTGTGACTCAGGACACTGTTTTGTATTATGTTTTTGTGGGCCATTTATCAAGGGATAGCAACCCGGGGCCTGTGTGGCTTGTTTTCCTCTTTGGATATTAGAAAATCCATCTGTCTGAGAATTTGCTCTTAACATTTCAAAATCTTTATGCATTTTGATTCCTAATCACAGAACATACATATTTTGAGTTTTCCAAGAATTCCGTGACATTTTGGGACAGGTCCATTACTAGAGAACTTCTTTCTCCTGTCCCACGCTGATTACTGAGGTGTCAGTGACTGAATGGCATTTAAACAGAAGGCAGCTTTGGAACATGGAAAAAACACATGCCTGAGAGGAAAGGGGAGCCACTACAAACAGGAAATGCTTGTGACCGCCTCAGCTATAACCTTCCTCCCCACCAGCTCTTGTTCAGATTGAACAATATGTCATCTAAAACACATTGCTGAGAAAGAGGCCAATGAAGGGGGAACTGCTCAAGGGAAACCAAATCAGAAGGGATGCAAATGGCTTCCTTTCACAGAGAGTTGATGCTCCTGGTGTATGCAGCTGTGTTCTGTGGGGTATCCTGGGCTGAGCCCTTGCACTTACCTGTGCTCAGAAAAGCGCCTGCTGACTTGAAACCTAAGAGGGTTTGTAATGGAGACTTTGCAATCAATATATCCACTGCACCCCTGACACGTACTAGTCTTTTGTTCCTATACTGACCGTCTGTTTAGACGCTCCAACGCACTGGAGTGAACAAGACAGGAGCAGTGGACTAGGAGATGCAGCTGAGTGAAATGATGTGAACTTTCTACATGAATACAGAGAGGAGATGGGCTAATCCAGATCCACAGCCTTTTTCATGGTGCGATCTGATCCATCTAGGTTCAATGCAGAGTCAGATGTGGCTGCACAGGTCTGTAATCAGAGCATTTTGAGGCTGAGCCAAGATTATAATTTTGAGGCCAGCTTGCGCCACATAGTGAGACTCTGTCCCAAAACAGAAACAAAAGGGGGTTCAGGTTGGGGGCACAAATGTTACCACACGAACTCGTTCATAAACAGGTATTTAATTCCCCTACTAGTGTCAAAGTCTCCAATCACAGCTCTTGACTTCACTTGAACACATTGTTTTGCTTTCCTAATAACTCCAATTGCAGGGCATTCCCTTCCTCCGGCTCACCTGACAGAGGTATGAATAGGCGAAGAATCTTGGACACTCTTGACTCTTTCCATCCAGACTTTCTGTTCAGCAGAACAAGGTGGCCTGCCAAGACTGAGAGGACATGGGGTGGTGACTCACTCATGGCATTTTTCCCCATTTAGTTCTAAACAAGCTTAGTGCAAAGACATTTGCTAGCTGTGCTATTAGCAACCGTGTTATCAGCTCACGGAGAGGCTGTCCCTCTTCCTTCCTCCCCTCCCCCGCTTCCCCCTAAATCATACAACCTTCACCCAAGAGAAACAATCCACAATCTTTTGAAAGATAAACTTTCGGTTTGAATGTTGCCATTTAGTTTTGAAAAGTTTGGGATCTGAAGTGTCTGGCCAAACTGTTGCTAAAATTCATGTTTAACAATTACTATCCAGGAATGGGAACTTTCAGAGAGTACGCAGCCATAGCCAATTCAAATGTAATTTAGCTTAAAGCCCAAACTGATTATTTTGGTCTCAGCAACACAAAGAAATGTGCCAGGATTCAGAACCAGTATAACATTGAGTTGACGTGGTAAAACATACCCAAGCGTGTGTATCAAAGAAAGTGAGAAACCGGGCCTTATTTCTTGCATAAAGGCCTTGAGAAAGGTGGACTCCCATTAACTACACTAAGAGAACAGCACAGCTCTACTATTTATTATTTTCAAATTACACCAGCAAGATTAATGATACTACCTTTGTAATTCTGTGTGTGATTTTATTAAAAACCAGAATATAAATTGGAGGATAATGAGAGAAAAATGGTACATATTTTCCTATATTTAACATACTTTTTTTATTTTTATTGAAAAAATTCATACAACATAGTCTAATCATGGTTTTTCCCTTCCCCAACTCCTCCTAATTCCTCTCCATACCCCTACCCACCCAACTTTATGATATTTCTTTCTTAAGAAAGCAATCAAACAATCCAAAAACTCAACAACAAGAAAAAAGAAATACACAGATACATAGACACAAGAATGGAAGCCAAAATACAGAAACAAAAGATGAATAAGACAAAAAAATTCCCAAACAAAGCAATGTGAGACACAAAGTTTCAAAAATACCACTTTGTGCCATCCACTGCTGGACATGGGCCTGCCTGACCTGAGGCTCACATACCAGGGAGACCATTGAAGGAAACTGAGTTTTCCTTTGGTACTAATTGTAGAGAGCTTCTTAGTTAGGGGTGGGAGCCCATGTCCATTTTCTCCTTTCAGTACTGGATTCCTGTCTGGTTTGAGCTCTCGCAGGCCCTGTGCAGGCTGCCACAGTCTCTGTGAATTCGTAAGTACATCAGTATTCTTGGGTCCAGGGGACACTGCTTCCTTGAAGTTTTCCATCCCCTCCAACTCTTAACAATATTTTCCCCCTCTCTTCTGCATTGATCACTGAGCATTTAGGGGACGGTTATTTATGTATCTGTGTGTGTGTGTGTGTGTGTGTGTGTGTGTGTGTGTGTGTGTGTGTGTGATGTGTGCAAGTACTAGCAGAGGCCAGTAGGGGCCATCAGATTCCCAGAAATTGGAGTGATGGGCAATCATGAGCCTCCTCTTGTGGGTTCTGGGAACCAAACTTAGTCCACTGGAAAAGAACCAGTGTCCTGTGGACCAATGAATAATTTCTTCAGCCACACAAGAGTTTTTTTTTAAATAAAAATTCCTTTGATACATGCTTATAACTGAGATGGCTAACAATATGCAATTGTTACATAGTTCATGGTTTTTAACTTTTACCTGTCCAACTGTCTTAGCATGTTTTGTGTTACTAACACAAAATAGCCAGTTAGCTAAATTATAAATAAGTTTATTGAGGCACTTGGTTGTATCGAAGATTAAAATCATATTTTACTGGTGTAGTGATATGAGCGGCGGGGCTTCGTCCCAAGCACCCTGGCCGCCTGCTAGCTCATGCTCGAAATAACAACACACAAATTGTATTCTTTTAAACACTGCTTGCCCATTATATCTAGCCTCTTCTCGGCTAACTCTTGCACCTGGATTAGTCCATTTCTAATAATGTGTGTAAGCACCCCAAGGTGTGCTTACCGGGAAGATTCTAGCCTACGTCCATCCTGGGTTGGAGCTGCATCGCATGTGCACAGGAGAGCGAAGCAGGGCCTCTGCTCCAGAGAGCAGAGCTGTCGAGTCTGAGCTCACTTCCTCTTCCTCCCAGAATCCTATTCTGTTTACTCCTCCCACCTATGTTTTAACCTATCAGGGCAAGCAGTTTCTTTATTTAATTAACCAATGACCTTCCTCCGTCATACTGGCTTTCAGTGATAGCCTCAAATTGTGTCATATCACAGCAGGGAAGTAAAAGGAGAAGAGTTTTAGGGATAGGCTGAGGGATAGGCTCAGTTTAACACTATTCAGCCATCCAAAGCGCAGTTCAGAAGAACAGTCCTAACTCATTCCTGGAATAGATAACGTGGTTGCGGGAATCGATTTGGTCTTGTGAAAAAGACATTTATCTGGGCTGGGGATGAGGAGGCCACTCAGTTGACAACATGCTTGCCCAGCATACAGGAATCCTAGCTTGACTGCTTGCACTGAATACACACATTGTGGTGGCAGATGTCTGTTACCCCAGCATTCTCATCACAGTGCAGAAGGATGTTATAGGAACTTTGATCACACTGTGACTCTCCAAGACTGTTAAATAAAGTTTGCCCTAAATCAGGGTAAGGATCAAGCGACTGCCTGACCAAAATTAGCCATAGAGAAGGCAGCAATTTGTCTAAAGAAGACACACAGAAAAGAAAGGGCAGGGACTTGACTTTGGGGCACTAGTGAAGAACACATCTCTGCTAGGTTTCTAGCCAAGAGGTAAGGTCAGCTGGCTGCTGCTCATTTTTTTTTTTTTCTGATCTATCAGGTTTTCACCCTCACATCTAACTTCCAAGTCTTTATTGGTAAATAGAAAAAGGTGGAGGCTTAGTTTAAATGTCATGGCTGAAACAGAGCCAGGGCTGCTGGACAAGGCCCCCCAGGCTGTAGCCTGAGTGTCTGGCAGGGCATTGTGGGGCCCTGGAGCCTTGGAAGTAATTAAATATCAATAGATTCTTTTGCAGTCGCTAAGCCAATAATAAAACATCAGGAGCAAGTAATTACTCAAGGTCATGCTCAACTATGCAGTGGGTTTGAGTCTGACTTGCTGCCTGTGGTGGTTTGACAGGAAATGACTCCCAAGGCTCCTAGGGAGTGGCATTATGAAGAGGCTTGGCCTTGTTAGAGGAAGTGTGTCACTGGAGGGTGGGTATTGAGGTTTCAGAAATTCAAGCCAGGCCCACTGGCTCATTCCAGAAGTAGAACTTTCAGCTCCTTCTCTAGCACCACGTCTGCTTGCACGCTGCCATGCTTCCTGCCATGACGATAATGGACTAAACCTCTGAACTACAAACTAGCCCCAGTGAAATATTTTCTGTTACAAGACTCTTGCTGATGTCATGGCGTCTCTTCATAGCATTAGGACACTAAGACACTGTCTCAACAGAACAAGAAGGGAAAGAAAAATACTTTGCAGGATGAGCATGGAAGCTCCCTTCTGTAACTAACACTCATAAGGTTGAGAAAGAATTGTGCTGAGTTTGAGACTAGCTTGGGCTATAAATTGAGTTCCAGGCTAGCATGAGCTACAGAGCAAAACCATGTCTCAAAAAAAAAAAAAAAAAAAGCAAAGAAAGGAGAGAGAATGACCCACTTTTGAGGGTGTCATGTTCGCATCCAAGACGTACTCATTTCCCAGACACCTGACTCTCAGTGCTGACACACTGGGAATCAAATTTCATTGTGAGTTCTGGAGGGGACAAATCATGTGACAACCACAGCACCAGCCCAGTCCAACTTGCCAAGTACGCAGGTAGCCAGAGGAGGCTGCTCATGTGAGAGAAAATGACATCTGTCATGGCTGGGTTCAGGTAGTTAAAGACCCATAGAGTGGTTCCTCTTTTCCTACTGTCTCTTTAGGTTGAATGTTGATACGCAAGATTGCCTTGAATGCTGAGGACAGCAGTGCTGTTGACTAATGTCTGTAAGGACAAGGAAGATGGGAGACGGGACAGATATAACACATGCCAGCTCCAGAGTTGACTTTCTTCATCTGTTAGGATTTGTTGCTATTGTTACAACCGCTGTGCTCCAACATGAAGCCCATTTCCTGTTCCTTTCATACATAATAACTGTTACTCGCAGGAAGTTTTAACTACCTTTATATTTAGGGAAGATTTGAAAGAAATAAAATTGACGTTACAACTATACGTATTTGAAAAAAAAATTTAAAGTGGCATTAACAACATCTTTATAACACTTATCTTTTGGTACTTGTAAGCAAGTCATATTTTTAATGTTTCATCTTACTCCTGTAATTCTAAAATGTGGTCTTATAGGTTGATTTAACACAGCAGAGATTCCTTCATAAGGCACAAAAATGCACTGGTTTGAATGAATTAATAATAAACTTCTAGTCACCAACAACAGTGTTGAATTGAGGGCAGAAATCAAAGCACTTCCCCTTAGTGTCCTTTGACCAAGAGGAAGTTCAGGCTTCAGTTCTTCACTTGGCTCACCCTGTGGCTGTCTTCTGTGTCTGTTGTGTGAGTCTGAATCTGTGCCTGCCCAATGGTGGCCTTGTGAATCTCTGTCCCTGTCTCTGTGTCTATGCGTGTCTGTCCCTGTGTTTCTCTAACAAAGGACTTTGTTTATTGAACAGCATAGAAAAAATACCACACGGGGAAAAGAAGAGAGATACTTTATAGAAATCTTTAATGGTGTTTTCCGAGGGATTAAGTCACTGACTTCAACTGACCCGACCTGACCCAGACAACAAACATCCAAACACCATTTCCATTTTATCGTGGACATGTATTTTATAAGGCTGCTTGGGCCTATTTTCAGCTTTCAGTAAATGATTATCATATCACACATATAAACACATATTCATTACTCTGGGTTTGGAGCACGGAGGGCACATAACTTAAGGTTGCAGCTCCGCGTTAGCTTAGATTATAAAAGCTGATTAAGTGGAAAATATGAGCCAAGAAAAGCTGGTTGTTACCTTGTTCTCTTAAAGGGGGTTAAGCAAACAGTTTGAAAACACAGTAGGATACCAGTGCTAAGTCTTAAGTGACCTCGGGGTATATTAACAACTCTGGCTGTGAAATCCAGCAAAAGTTCCAGTTTCTTAGAATATGAGATATTTTTATCATAAAGCATTCCCACAGTTTTGTCTTTGTCACACGTGAGCACAAGATGCTCTTGCCAGCTCTGACGAGTGGGAAGTAAGTAACATCTCTCCATCGATCTTAAGTTCTTTCACAACTCACTGCTTGCATGCGTTCAAGAAAGTAAATGCATGGGTTCACAGTGCAGTATTCTTGGTGTAGGCCACATGTTTCCTTACTAATAGAATCTCACAAAACACACACTTTAAGGGGAAGGAAGGCCAGGGTTCTGCATCACCCTTTTCTCATCAAATTTGTCTCAAGTAACTTAACTAGCTTAGCTACAAATATGGCTGGTGTTCTAGGCAATAATTTGTTAAGTTAATGGTAGAGCCCATTTTCTTATTTTTAAAAATAAGACTTTAAAAACACTTATTTTTTTAAAAAAAGACTATTATTTCAGACATTTGTGTCTTTTGCCTTTGGACTGGCAGGTTTTTATGTCATCTTGACACAAGTTAACAGTCTTTATCAAAAATGACCCAAGTAGCCCCTCAGGTAGTGATTTGCTTGTGAAGCTTTTATACCTACAATTGAAAGTCACAGCTATGACGCTAAAACCTGCAAGTGTATGAGCAACTCTACTGAGTTTCTTCAGAGACACAGCTTTTTCAGGACTCCAAGGTCTGCTTTCAGATGTGGAAGATGGCGACCAAGAGGGGGTGCAGGCAGAACCAGTCTGTGGAGGATGCATGGGGAATTTTACCAGCTCATTGTCAGACTTGAGCATGTAACCTGGTTAACTGACTTACACTCATTTTATTTTGCCAGGTTAAGGTGGTAGCTGGGCTTGCTGAGTCAGGCTGCAGGCCTCTGCACCTACGTCTCCCTTCACTTTCTCAAATGCCGCACAAAGGTCCCAATTTTGGGAAAGCTGGCTGAAATGAACGGCTGGATGTTAGATGGAGACTAGCTCGGAGGCTGTGGTATCTTGGTATCTCTCCTTCCAAGAAAGAGTTGGCTGGGCTGCTAACTTATGTGCTTTGAAGCTATTTGGAGAAGCAAAATAAATTCTTTCATCTTTGGCTCTAAGAGATAAAAAGGCATCTGTGAGCTTTCTAGCCTTGTGTGATGGATACCAGGGTATGCATCTTTCTAGGTTTTGTTTTCATAGCCACCTGACAAATGCTATTTCGTGTGTGCTGTCATACTAATGTCCCACTTCTCCTGATTTATAGGCTTATCTAATACAAGTTGGTGAATGTTGAGATAGGAGCGGCAGGGCTGCGTCCCCGGCACCCGGCTGCCCGCATGGCTAGCTTATGCCCAGAAATAATTACACAGAAACTGTATTTTTTCAAACACTGCCTGGCCCGTTATCTGTAGCCTCTTATTGGCTAGCTCTTACATATTGTTCTAACCCATTTCTAATATTCTGTGTAGCCCATGAGGTGGCTTACCAGGGAGGATCTTAACCTGCGTCTGTCTGGAGTGGGAGAATCATGGCGACTCCCTGATTCAGCTTCTTTTTCCCAGCATTCTGTTCTGTTTACTCCACCTACCTAATTTTCTGTCCTATGAGGGCCAAGGCAGTTTCTTTATTATTAACCAATGAAAGCAACAGATAAGATACAAGACCCACCTCCATCAGGTGAAGACATATTATGAACATGTAGTGGTTTCACTCAATTGCTACCCAAATGTCACTACCGTATTCTAGACGTACCCTATACTGTTTACATCTGTAAATGATGTCTTCATTAGTTGGCGCTCCAATACCTCATTTACAACACATCCAAACTCTGGGTGACATCAAAAGCTAATTCCTAGTGAGCCTCAACTTCTGCTTGGTCCTCTTTCCTTAAACGTGGGCAGAATCCATGGCTTGCTAAGAACCAATTAAATGTGGAAAAGATGATGCAGTATAGACTTTCATATGAGTTATATATTCAATAAAGGAAGTGAAGGTCCCTGTCTTTACAGGGTGTGTGTGTGTGTGTGTGTGTGTGTGTGTGTGTGTGTGTACGTGTGCTGTATCTCCATAAATGTGTGTGCAGGTGTATGCCCCTCTTTAAGTATACATGTGGAGGCCAGATTTCAAGTTCTGTAATCTACCTTAGTCTTTCTCACCTTATATTTTTGGATGTCTCATCAAGCAAGCTCACTGTTGTGGCTATTTTGGTTGACATGGTAGTCCTTCTTGCATCTACCTCCCCATCATAGGGACTATAGGAACATGCTACCACTCCCGCTGTCATGTCAATGTTGAGGATCTGAACTCTGTGTGTTTATGTAGCAAACACCCAGAGCCAGCTTCCTCGCTCTGTCACTGTGAGACACCATGACCACAGCAACTCTTACAAAGGAAAAACTTCTAATTGGGGTAGCTTGAATTTTCCGAGATCCAGTCCATTATCATCATTGTATGACATAGTGGCATGCAGGTAGACATGGTGCTGGAGAAGTAGCCAGGTGTCCTATATCTTGGCTTGCAGGCAACAGAAAGTAGACTGAGTATCGCATTGTGGAAAGGAGACTTCAGACCTGTCCCACAGTGACGCAATTCCTCTAACAAGGCCACATGTCCTAGTAGTGCCACTCCCATTAAGGACCATTTTCTTTCAAGCCAACACGGTCACTGCCTTAAGTGCACAAGAGTCAGTGTCAGCAAAACTGTGACTGGAGATTCTTCTACCTTTCTTGATAGAGAAAATCATCGTAATATGAATTACGATGGCTAGGGACTAAGTGTCATATAACTATGCCAAAGACCTAAGAATTTATTTCAGTCATCAGTGAGTGAGAAATCAAGACCTTTGGTCATACTTCCTCAAGAAATTAATTCTTGAAACAACTGGGGGAAGTTGATCTACCCAAAGCAGTTTTCCAGATAGGGTTGCAGCCCAGGGGACATTTTGTTCACATTCTGTGTCCTCACAAAGACTACAGCTGAGCTGTCCCAGATGATAGTCTTTAGGGTAATTGCAAGACAGGAAAAGTACAGCATTTTAAGCAGTTGTGTTTCAGGTGACATGTGACTCAGAACATAAAACTAATATATAACCCTGAAGGACATAATTTCTTTGTTGTGTACAACCTTTATACCGCACAGATCCTCTCTAGTGAACTTCGTTATTTCCCAGCATCAAGAGGTTACCAAATTCTGCCAGTTTGGCATCTTAGCCACTTCCTGAATAGTTCCACTTTTTTGTGTTTTATTCCATTTTTTCTGGTTTATTTTGTCACTATTTCTCACCTAGACTGTGACAAATCTTTTCGTTCCTGTTCAAATCCTCCTCTTCAGGTAGCAGTCCTATGAATGAAGTATCTGCCACAAAAGAAATTTCACACAAGGAAGGCAGTTTGCTCTTTGGGTCAAACACGCATGGTCAATGTACAGCAAACACGTGCAGGACCAAGTCTACCCGCCCCTCCTCCAATCAAATCTGAGAAAAGCATAGGGAACAGGCTCCAGAGGAGTGGATGGGGGCTGATTGGTGGGGGACAAGGGAGATGTGAGGAGGGGGAACTGTGGTTGGTATGTAAAATGAATAAAATTTTTTTTAAAAAATGTCTTATGAAGTGTTGAAAACATAGATCAGAATGTTGAAAATTGACTTGAGAATAAAAGTCTGATGACTTTTGCTTCCAACTATAAAAAGACATTTTTTCATTAAAAGAGTTTTCAAATTTCATCTCAGAATGGATTTGGAGTATGAGTTGAGTAATCATGTTTCTTATTCAAGCGTCCCCTTAACCTAAACCATCCTAGCTGAGGCTCTCAAGCTGGGTGTTGGATGCAGTACTAACTTATACAGACCGAGACCACTATATCAGTGAGGTTTCCTATCTTGAGTCCCTGCCACATATCTCCCTTTTAAACTGAATTATCCATCCTAGCTAACTGCCTGTCGCTTGAGAGAAGTCTTGATTGAGGAATGAACTAGAACAGATTGGCTTATGGGAATGCCTGTGAGGGCTGTCTTGATTATTAACTGATACAGGAGGACTCACAGCAATGAACTAGAACAGACTGGCTTATGGGAATGCCTGTGAGGGCTGTCTTGATTATTAACTAATAGAGGAGGGCTCACTCCACTGTATGACCCTCTCCTAGGCACGTAGTCCTGGGCTGCCTAGCTAAGCACACACCCCTCAGCAAACCAGAGTAAGGCAACAAGGACTATTCCTCCACAGTTCCTGCTTTCAGGTCCCTGCCCTGATTTCCTTCCATGGTGGATTGGAACCTCTAAGTGTAAACCAAATAAATCATTTCCTCTCCAAGTGGCTTCTGGTCAGAGGATTTTGTCTTAGCAACAGAATGAAAGGAGAGCAATAGTGAATTGGTAGGAGATTTGCTGCTGTGGTTAAACCACTGCAGTTTGCCATGCCCTTTCACCCTGACTATAAATCTCAAAGGGAGCGCAACCCCAGTGTGTTTTCTGTTAGTTTGCATGTGAAATATCTGAAAGGTTTGCAACAATCGTTCAAATCCAAAAACTTATATAAAGCCCTTCTTCTTCCTCCACTTCCTCCTCCTCCTCTCTCTCTCTCAATTGGATGTTAGAAAAGGGAGTTAATGAGATAGGTAAGGAAGTGAAAGAATTTGGAGTCAGAATCAGGACCATAGGAAATCTATTAAAAATGGAAAAATTCATAAAACAATCAAACTAAACAGTCTGAAGTCTTGTTTTGCATAAATACATATTTGTGCATAGCATAGCTTAAGGCCACTTGTTGAAACTAATCTCTGGCTATAATAAATATCCATATGTTTCATAAGTATAGCATCTTTGGTTTTAAATGGCTTGTGTTTTATTTCTAGATTATAGTAGAAATTATTTTTAAGTGTTTTATTACATACCATTAAATATTATAGAATATTTCCTTATTACATGACTCATAATGAACAAATGTTATTTTAAAATATATTATTGCACATATACAATAATATTATCTAGTGAGTAAAGTTGAAAGCTGATAAGTGTATATAGAAATAAAACTTGAGAACATTGTACTTAAGATTAGGAAATGGAATTATCTCACAAAACATGACTTCTCAGCCCTGCAAAACTGAATGCCAGGCTTCACTCAGGATTCGAACCATCACATCTCAGTTCACAGCCTCTGTCTGGAGGCTGGTGCATCACCAGCACATTAACTGCCTGCTAACACGGGACAAAGGACCTCAACTTCATCACGGCATAGTTAACGTGAAGGGAATCCGTGCCTGCTGTATCCTAGAAAGGGCTGCCATTTCAGAGAAGGCTCCTGATCCCTCTGGGAAGCGTGTTTATTTTGGGGTTTGAGCAGATGCATTTCTGCAGTTGAAAAGCACCTTGCCAAGAAGCTAGATTCTGGAATCTAGCCATGTTAATAAGAAAATCAAAACTAGCGGCGTAAGTTACCGACCATCTGTTAGTACTTTGACGGAGAACATTTTTGCCTGGAGTAGGGGGAGAGAAAAGAATGAAATTAAAGATGCCATCCAGGGCTGAGGCTCTGTGACTTGGGTACCTCAGACTTATTTATTTTGTGCAATGTATTGTAGTTTATTTGGGGACTAGCTGTGTCCTTATGCATATATTAGTGTCACTTGAGGCTTCTCAAGGCTCCTCCTCTAACAACACCTTTCCTAACACTAATCCCCCAGGGTGCTCAAAATACAAATGAAGGAGGTGGGAGTCGGGGGTGCAAGGTAGTGAAAATGCTTTTCTAGTCGGGTTGTAAACAAAGACTGAAATCAAAACCCACAGAGAGCAAAGACATGGCAGCTTTACTTCTCCCTAAGGTGAAGATGAATATCAGGGTTTATGCCTTGTTGACAGCTGCCAGGGAAAAGGCAGCCCAGGGAAGAGAAGGTGGGGGTGGTACCCTTTGCTTACAATTCGCCCCTGCAGGAGAAGAGCTCTTCTATTCCCTTCACAGATTTGGAGTTGGTAGTTCCATATTCCCCTGCAGGAGTACCCCTGATGAGTTTGGCTGCTTCTTTCTTGTTAGAGGTCCTAGAACTGTGTTCATCAGGTAGAAAGATTAGCAGACGCTAAGTTTAGCTCTAAGCCATGCACTCCTCCAGCAAATGTAAAGACTTAAAAAGGGGTGTGTTGGTTTCAAATAAAGAAAGAAGACGCTAACCTTGGAGATAAATTGCCAACCTTTCCCTTATTTCTCTCTCTCTCTCTCTCTCTCTCTCTCTCTCTCTCTCTCTCTCTCTCTCTCTCTTTCTCTCTCTTTCTCTCTCTCCTCTCTCTTCCTCTGTGTGTGCACACGTGTGTGCGGATGTGTCTGCAAGCACAGGGAAGCCAGAGGTTAAGCCTAGGTGTTGCTCCTCAGGAGCAGTTCACCTTGTGGTGTGTGTGTGTGTGTGTGTGTGTGTGTGTGTGTGTTTGTGTGTTGTGTTTTTGTACATGTTCAGGTGTGTGTTCACATACGTATTAAGATACACATTTGAGTAATGTTTTTGGAGTCTAAAAGTTGGTGTCCTGTATTTGCCTTAGTGTGCTTCTTTTTTTTTTTTTATTTTGAGTCAAAGGTTGTCACTAAGCATGGAGCTCACTGGTTCAGCAGGGTTTACTGGGCACTGAGCTGCAGGGATTTGCCTCTCCCATCTATCAGTGCTGGAATTGTAGGCCTGTGCCACAGTACCCAGCTTTCCACAGGGGTCCTGGGGATTCCAACTCATGTCCTCACAAATGCATGGCCAGTTCTATGCTGACAGAGCCATCTTGAAAGTCCAGTCTTGATTACGGAAAAAGTTCAGTACTCTCTGTTTCATCTGGTAAACCCCAGGGAGTCTACTCCACCTCCCAGCCCTGGGATGGCAAAGCCCAGCTCCAGTAAGGTTTTATGTGGCACAGAGAACCACACTGTGGCCCTCAGAAGTGTGTGGTGAGCACTTTACAGCTGAGCTATCTCCAAGGCTTCTCAAAAATATATTCTTTTGTCAAACACAGTTTTATAATGTTTCTATCATTGGTACAAGGTAGACTATTGTTTAGTCAGAAAAAAGTTAGGAGTAGTGCCCACCAGTTTCTCATGTACCTTAGGGGCGAACTAGCTTGTGTGGTTACAACAGGCCATGTATGACCCTATTAGGAGATGTTTCAAAGGCGTTTCTTAGCATTTTGAACAAAATATTTGTGCTCCCTACTGAAAATAGTTTAATATCAAGTCCCAAAGGAATTCTGTCTGCCTCATAAAGTTGCTTGTAGAGTTTTCAGCTTTTGGCCTTCCTCTTCCAGATACTGAATATACAGTCTGTCTCCAAATTCAAATTGAAAATATGTTGTACTTACCTTCTTCAATAGGGGACTTTTCCCTACATCTTTGTTAGACAATGTTCTACTACACTGAAGCAATCTTCAAATCCACCATTTTATGACTGATCCATTGCTCTGTTTTCTATGCAGCCCAGTTTCCCTTTATGTGTGTTCAGACCTCCACAGCACTCTCCTGACTTCATCCGCTTGCTAGCCAGAGAGGTCATGCTCCCCGGCTCTCGAAAGTGTGCCCTCAGATTTAGGCTACAAGGTCCACCAGCTTTACAGCAAGTCACTTCCCCACCGTAGTAGTTTGTAACCCACTGGTTTGTAACACAGGGTCACAGTAGCAAACTCCAAACAGAATTACTCTGGTGCATACCTGAGGTGGTAAACATATAACCTGGGGTATAGCACCGGCCTGTGCCGTCGGCATGGCAACTGCTAGCAACTCTTACCTCAACTAAGTATTTGGATTTATTTTTCTTTTCATTTCTCTCTTTTCACCTGTACTGATACTACTTTTTAATTTTATAAACTTTATCATAAAAAGCTTTTTAACAGCTAAATACATCACATACTAAAAGTAACCAAACCCAAAGTCTTCACAACTCCATCGACTTCCACACAGTACAAGTAGGCGTTCATACGGAAGCTATGGGGCTTCACGCTAACTTTTATACTTTCTGTTTTTAGCTCTGTCTTAGATTATGTTTTCGGTGGTGGGTAAGTGCATCAAGTATACTGGGTACATATTTTTTTAATAACACCCTGCTTTTTACTTAATCAGACATGGTTATTGCACAAATAGTGATAGAGCCCAAATGTCGGTTTGTGAGAGAGCTCAGGACACAGTGAGGTCGCTGTCTGGTGAGTGCTGTTTGTGTTGATGGCAATCTGAGCATCCTATACTCTTAAGAAATGGATAGCATTGGTCGGAGCAGGTCGCTATGTACCATAAGGTCAAATGTGACCTGCTAAATTCTCCTGATAATGCATGGTTATGGTATATTATGTACTTTTTTTTTTTTTTTGGTTTTTCAAGACAGGGTTTCTCTGTAGCTTTGGAGCCTGTCCTGGGACTAGCTCTGTAGACCAGGCTGGTCTCGAACTCACAGAGGTCCGCCTGCCTCTGCCTCCCGAGTGCTGGGATTAAAGGCGTGCGCCACCATCGCCAGGCTCCTATATTATGTACTTGAGCACTTCTTTCCACATATTAACAATTCCTTAAGGTTGGCAAATATAAATAAAATGGATATTGCACTTATTGTGTTTGACTTTTTCGATCCGCTGATTAATTCAGAGATTTCCTCACGTACCTCAAAACTAATATACACATGAAATGAAGTAGGAACCCCCAGAGTTTCAGTCTTTCCTGGGCCACTTCCACCGCGGCTTAACATTGTCACCCAGTGTAACACCAACCAGTCTTGTCTCTCTTCCTTCTGCCATTAGCCACTTCACTTCTTTGTCTTCTTTTACATCTGGATTCTTTCTTTTCTTGGTTGCCCTCTGCTAACAGTTCCAATGAAAGTTTTGTTGTCAAGGTGACTCAATACATTGACAAATTTCAAGTCATTTTTCACCTTTGGCTCAGCTATTGCTGGGTCCTAGTGCAATTACCTCTCTCTCTCTCTTTCTCTCTCTCTCCAATTATCTCTCTCTCTTTCTCTTTCAGTCTGTCTCTTGTTGCTCTCTTATTCTGTCTGTATGTGTCTCTCTCTTATCTTAGCCTTTGTTCAGGCCTTTGGTTTTAAATATCTTTATATTCAGATAATCCTAAGTATAAAACACCTACATTTCCACAAACTTTAGGTATGTGTAATCCCAGCCTCTGGCCTCTATCTTTGAAAACCCTTTCCCCTGAGCCTGCCAAATCTTGACTCCTCCCAGGAAAGGCCAAGACCACTCCCACAAGCTATTTAAACTGCCCCCCCCAAATAATCACGTGGTCTTCCCTCTTCCTCTTAGGTGGTTGTGTTGGCTTTCTCTTTCCCCTCGGGGTACCCAAGAGCACAGGTGACCAATTAAACCTGGATATCTTTTAATTTGGTCTGATTCGTTCTGATTGGGATTATTTGCGTTGGCAGAGAGGCTCGTTTTTAGGAATATTCCTAATATTTTGGAGGTCCCACGGGGTGGGGGTGGGGGGCTGTTTTCCCATGGGCTCAAGGCCATGTGTTGGGAAACGCCTTTATCGTGTCCTCTGCCAGGCGAAAATTGGCTTCCAGGCTAGAATGGCT
Organism: Alexandromys fortis; assembly: GCF_014885135.2. Taxonomy (NCBI): domain Eukaryota; kingdom Metazoa; phylum Chordata; class Mammalia; order Rodentia; family Cricetidae; genus Alexandromys; species Alexandromys fortis. The sequence continues at coordinate 8,788,171 of NW_026067933.1, forward strand.
TGGTCTTGGTGAGTTCCCATTTTTGGCTTATGCTACTAGGGTTTGGGGGACTCATTCGTGTTTACTTTTGTCGATTTTCAGGCTTTCCGTTGAAATTGCAATCGCACCGCTAAAGTCTAATCCAAGCAGCTGAGCCAAGTTTAGCTGAGGTGAAATTGCATGGCCAGGGATAACTACCACTCAATTTTTACAGCCCCGTTTTTGGCTCAAGGGTTGTCTTGAGCCCCACAATTGGGCATGGGCTTACAAATGGATTCTTGCAATTCAAAGCCAGACCTGTTATTGCCCCCTAGGCTGCCTCCTACAAAATCTTTATAAATGGGGACTGTCCGATACAATCTGTCCAAAATGGCTAATTTCTCTACACACTAAGATTTAGCCTCAATATGACCTTGACAATAGGACGCAATGGCCAACAGAGGAAACTCTTGAGTTTTTCATCCTCTAGGACAGAAATTTTTGCCGCTGCGGGGATAAATGGACAGAACTCTCATCTCATATGTCCACGGTTTCTAGGCACTGTGCTCTCGCCCCTTCCACAGTAGCCAGTGTCTTGCAACACTAGATTTGGTCAGTAGGGTCACAGTGCCTCCAGATTCCTGGCCATCTGGAAATTGGGATCCTGATAGTTCTGCCATGACCATGCATCCAGAGGCACTGGCCCCTCTTCCACTCCCTCAAACCCTTGCTATCCAACCCCTTCCCATGGAAGAACAATCTCCACATTCCTCCCCTTACCCACCCCCACCTACTCCCTCCACAGCCAAACCAGAAGTTCAAGGTCAACTTTCTCCCTACTCCCCTTTCCTCCGGTCCCTTCTCCCTTCTACCACATCTCCCCTTCCCACCCCCAGACCTCAACAACCTACTTCTTGGACCCCCTCTACACACTGGACTAACTTCTCCCAATCCCTGCCCCCCAGCCATCTCCTCCCATACCAGATCTCACCTTAACCCTGCCCTTCTCTGTCCTCTCCAGGAGGTAGCAGGAGCCAATGTCATTATTAAAGTCCATGTTCCTTTCTCTCTTCCAGATCTCTCTCAAATAGAAGAGCAGTTGGGTTCCTTCTCTGCTAATCCTTCTGTTTATATTAAGGAGTTTCACTCTCTGTCCCAGGCCTGTGATCTAACCTGGCACAACTTCTATGTCATCCAGGCCTCTGCTCTCACTCCTGAAGAGCAAAGTTGAATTCAGGCAGCAGCTAGACAGTACACAGAGCAGACCCAGCTAGTAGACAGCACAGTCCCTGTAGGGGAAGTAGCCTGCCAGCCACAGAACCTTACCAGCCTGGCCAGAATGGCCAACAGAGCCAGAGCCGGGGCATCACGGTTCATTGCCTCCTTCAGGGTATGGAAATGGCCTCAGAAAAAATAGTTAATTTTGACAAACTTCAAGAAATCACACAGTTATCTGATAAAAACCCAACCATTTTTTTTAAACCAATTACAAGAGACCATGGTCCAATATAGTAGACTGGACCCAGCCTCCCCAGCAGGAGAAATGGTCCTGGATACCCATTTTATTTCTCAGTCAGTACCAGATATTAGAAAAAAGTTTAAAAAGGCTGGGGAGGGTCCTGAAACCCCCATACAAGATTTGGTAAAAATAGCCTTTAAAGTTTTTAATGCCAGAGAAGAAACAGCTGAGTCCTCCCAACAGACGAGGCTGCAACAGGTGGCAATGCTCCAAACCCAAGTCCTACGGCTTCCCTGAGGCCACAGGGACCCCCAGAAGAGGGACAAGGGATGTCAAACATGAGGCTCCATCCTGCTGGACCTCAGCCTAAATCAACTTCACCAGCAGGTTGCTTCAAATATCGTCTAAATGGCCATTTGGCACAATATTTCCCTGGGCCTCCACCTACAAGGCCATGCCCTATCTTTACTTCCAGGGTCATGGAGCTTGTTTCAGAAGCTCTCAACATCTCCTGGAAATTGCACACCCCCTACCATCCATAATCCTTGGGAAAGGTGGAGAAGGCCAATGGGCTCATCAAACAACAGCTAATCAAGCTCTCCATTGAAGTCAGGTTATCTTGATCCTCCCTTCTCCCCATTGCCCTTACTCACCTCAGGGCCACCCTACATTCCCCTACAGGTCTGAGCCCTTTTGAGCTCCTTTATGACAGGCCCTTTCTCCTCAACCATCATTTCCCAGCCCAAACTCCTCCACTGGTGGGTTATCTACCCTACCTCTCCCTTCTGAGGTCCCTTCTCCATTCACCTGCTGACAATTGTCTCCCTGCCCCCACAAAAGTGGTCCCCAATGCCCCTAAACCTGCCCTGATCTCCCCAGGGGACAGAGTACTCCTCAAACAGCTCCTAGGTCTCTTGAACCTCAATGGATAGGACCTCACATGCTAATCCTCACCAGCCCCTGGTGTGGGAGATCCTTCTGTCTATGTATTGTTTTTATTGGTTAATGAATAAATAACTGCTTTGAGCCTATGGCAAGGGCAGAACAGAACTAGGTGGGGAAAACTAAGCTGAATGCTGGGAGAAGGGCAGAGTCAGAGAGAAGCCATGGAGCCTCCAGAGACAGAAGCTGGGAACTTTACCCAGTAAGCCACTGCCATGCGGCAATACACAGATTAATAGAAATGGGTTAAATTCAGATGTAAGAGTTAACCAATAAGAAGCTAGTGCTAATGGGCCAAGCAGTGCTTTGATTGATATGGTTTTTGTGTCATTATTTTGGGTCTAAGCTAGCTGGGCAGCTGGGAACTAACCCCCCTTGGCTGCCATGCTCCTGGGACATCCATGCTGGTACCATTCTCCAGGATCAAGGGGGCACCTACTCAGGACACTTGGTCTGTCCAGCAGTTAGGACCTTCCACTCTCCGGTTCTCCAAGATGCCACAACGAAGGGCCTATCTTCTCCTCATTCTGGCACATTCATCTTTGATGATCCAAATAAGACAGATAATAACGATATTTTTCCCCTAGCCACGTGCCTTCTCATCTCCTCAAAAAAAAAAAAAAAAACAGATGCCTGGCATGACAGTAAACAGGATGCTCCTCCAGCCACATCTCTGGCTGAGCTCTCCCCTCCCCAACATCACCCCATGCCCACAGAAAGTAACCAGACTTGAGTCGATGCCCCTTTATTCAAATAGAGCCTAAAATGTTGGTCATAAGTATCATTTCAGCTTCCTGTCACCCCTTATAAAAAGAGTCTGGAATAGAATCCCAGCCTCGGGCCTCCATTTTCGGAAGCCCCCTCCCCTAAGGCCACCAAGCCTTGACCCCTTGCCAGGGAGGGTGAAGACCACTCCCACAGGCTTTTTAAACTGTCTCCCAGAAAATAATCATGTGGTCTTCCCTCTTCCTCTTTGGTAGTCCTGTTGTCTTTCCGTTTCTCTGTCGGGCCACCAGAGAGCGTAGGCATCCAGTTGAACCTGGATATTTTTTAATTTGGTCTGATTCGGTCTGATTGGGATTATTTGCATCAGTGGAGAGGCTCATATTTAGGAAATATTCCTAACAATATGTATATACAACTACTAATTCTTATGTCTAACTAAATACAAAAATTTAGAAAGAATATTGAACTTACCTTGTCCTTAATAGGACTCTCAGTTTTGGGGCTATTTCTTCCTAAAGTTTTCTCTATCTCAGAAAAATTGAATATACACAGATATCTTTGTCAACAGACCAAACTGACAACTTTGGAGTGAGCCTTATATTTTACTTTTCTTTTGTGTTTTACATTTTTTAAAATTTATTTATTATGTATATAGTGTTCTGGGCACCAGATCTCATTATAGATGGGTGTGAGCCATCATGTGGTTGCTGGGAATTGAACTCAGGACCTCCGGAACAGCAGTCAGTTCTCTTAACCTCTGAGCCATCTCTCCAGCCCTGTGTTTTACATTTTTATCAATCATTTCCATTACTACTTCCTAGATATATGCAGAAATCCTCCCTACCATCCTCACCATTATCATTCAAGCCCATGCCATGATCTCCTTTCACCTAGACTGTGGAAAGAGCATCTAAATTTCTTTCTATTGGCCTAACTAATACCAAGATTCTTGTTATTGCTAATTAACATTGTTATGGTTCTTTAATGTCAATCTGTCATTTTGAGAAAGAACACGGGCAAGTCATCAGCAGTTGAATGCCAGGAAGTGTAGATAATTATCCCTTGGGAAAAGATAGAGGAGGAATTTTGATGCGAGTTTTGCGTGTAGATAAAAGGTGAGATCATGATGAACTTTGGGGTCTTGATTAGCTGAGGGCTTAGGTGGCTCCAGAGGAGTGTTAAGTGAGACCTAATGGCTTGTGAGCTAGTTAGGAGACCCTCCAGTCCCACTAATGGGAGCAGGCACTGCCCTGGAGGATGTGAGAGTTTATCTAGCTAGGCACATGCCATAAATGGCAAACCTTTTGTCTTTCAGTGCTGGGAATCAAACTTGGGGTCTCAAAGCTACTGAATACATTACACATTACCACCACTGGGCAATATCCACAGCCTGATGACACATCTTTGTGTGTGCTTACACAAAGTCGTGCACAGGTATGTGGCCCCGTATGTATACGTGTGCATCCAGAAGTCAGAGATAATCTTGGGTGTAGCTCCTTAGGAAACAGCCACCCTAGTTTTTCAGATAAAGTATTTCCTTGGTGGTCTTGGAGCTTGCTGATTCTCTGGCCCACTGCTGATTAGTCTAGGCTGACTCACTAATGATTAGCCTAGGCTGGCCCACTAGTGAGTCCCAAAGTGTCTCCACTTCCCCAGGGCTATGATCCCAAGAGTGGATTTATGTCTAGCTTTTCCATGTGAGTTCTGGGGATTGAGTTCAAATCTTGCTCTATATGACAAGAATTTTAGGGAGTGAGCTGTAGTGATATTTTTTTATGATCTAACAGATAAAGCTTGCCTGGGGAACAGAGTGCAGAGCTAAGCACTAGTTAGCCATAGAGGTCTGGCAGTGGAGAGACAGAGGCAGATAGATCTCTGTGAGCTCAAGGCCACCCTGGGCTACACAAGATTGTGTCTGTGGAGACAAGAGTGACATGGCTGGGCAGAGAGAGGTGGAAGGGACAGGAGCTCACAGGCAGTATAATGATTCATAGAAATGGATGCAGTCTCCTGTTTTCTAAAAATAGCAGCAGTCTGAGGATTCATAGATACAGGATGATCCTTTTGGTCTGAGCACTGGTAGAGGTAAGAACTCTCTAGTAGTTGGCTGCCCTTCTTCTCTGAACTTTCAGCACTAACTCCTACACCTGACTCTGGGTTTTTATTATTGAGACCAATTAGAATTCATGCTACATCAGGCCACGTCTCCAGCTCAGCATATCTTTTATTATACATGTTATCTTCGATTTCTATAAAAAATTTATATACATATTCTGTTGAGTTTATCCATCTTTAGTATTTTTATGTTCTATTTTCCCATATATTCACTCTGTTATAGCTTCCTACCTAAAAAAATTATTTAGTTGAGTCATTTAAACCTAAATAGAGTTATTTTAAAATTTAAACTTCTAATTTTTCATTACAGAGCACCAGGATTTAAAACTACGTCTGGTCTGTGCACAGTGAGCCCTTGCCACTAAAGTTCCTGCTTAAGTCATTTGCTAGTTCTTAGGGCTCTTGTAGATGCTTTGGGGAATTTCTTACTGGGAGAGTCTGAGGACAGCAATGGCATGTTTAGTGTCTGCTTGTTTGTTTTCCTCCTGACTCCCACTCTGCTCCAATATCCTTGCTCCATTCAGACCTCACAGCACGGCATTTCTCCAACCAGGTGACTGTTGTATGAGCTGCGGGCCTCTTCCCACAGCTCGGCTCTCCTCCTGGCCGCCTGACTAGCTTATGCCCTGAAATAACAGCACACAAATTGTATTCATTTAAACACTGCCTGGCCCATTTGCTCTAGCTTCTTACTTGCTGATTCTTACATCTTGATTTCACATTTCTATTTATGTGTGTAGCACCCCAAGGTGCGCTTACTGGGAAGATTCTAGCCTATGTCCATCCTGGGTTGGAGCTTCATCGCGTCTGTCCTGGCAATGAGCTGCATGGCGTCTGAGCTCACTTCCTCTTCCTCCCAGCATTCTGTTCTGTTTACTCCACCACCTATTTTCTAACCTATCAGGGCCAAGCAGTTTCTTTATTTTTTAACCAATGCCCTTCCTCCATCAGGTGACCAGCAGACTTCCGTGCCTTTGCTGTAAACCATCCGTGACTGGATTAAGAAAGTTTCCTTTATCCTTGATTGCTAGAATGTGTGCTTTCTACCTTGAAGTGGAACAGAATTTGGTCAATTTTGTTTCTATGTCCAGATGACCATGTTTTGAAAACGTGACATGACATTGACTTTTATCTTCTAATGTATTTGTTTATTTTATTTCAATTCTTTTTTTCTTAAAGCCATACTTAAATTGATTTCTAGATTTTCTACCATAGCCACATTTCTGTAACAAAAGCTCCATTTATTCATACTGTGTTTTTCTTTCGGTTTGCTGTTAGATTCTATTGGCTAAAGTTTTTGTAGTGGCTTCTCAAGCTCATCAACATAGGCGGAGCTCTTCTAGCTGGCTGGTTTACTCCATCTGAGAGTCCTCACACTCACTGTCCCCGTCCTCCTTCTCCTCCACCAAACTTGACCGCTATAAGTCCTAGAAGACAGAGCGGCTCATTTCTCACTTATTCAAAATTCTCCCTGCAGTCGTTTCCTCCTTCCAAGATTTTTCTCCCTTGTTCTCTCTCTATTCTGTAGACATGCATTATCAACTGCACCACCCTGTGTTAGCATTTCCCTTTGTGTATTGTATTTTTCCAATAGGCAATGTAACTAACGTAAAGAATAGGGGTTTTCTTCCTGAGCACAGCGGCATATGTCTAGATGCTCAACACATGGGAGACGAAAAGAGGGGGGCCTCAGGTTGAAGGCCAGACTAGGTTACATAGTGAGACCTTGTCTCAGAAAAATAATACACTATGCTTTTCCTTACTAACATATCTTGGTACTGATACAAAGAAAGCATAGATTTTTATATATATGTAAAATCATTATGTACATATATATTTTAATTGTTTAGATGTGTGTGTATGTGTCTATATACACACATATTTATATTATATATTCATACATTTACATTGACACATACATTTTACACACATAAACATTAGTCTATTTTTATCAGTCTGTGTTTATTGCTGTCTGGGCTCAACCTTCTGAGATTGTAAAAACATTTGGAAAACCTTTTTTTGAGCTCAAGAAGTTAATTGCTGTGAGGAAAGGCATGTGAGGTCGATGCCAATGGCACATTTTCTAGGACTTACTTGCCTACCACAAAGCAACAGACTTACTAAGCTTGTTGGAATGACCATGTCATCTGTATGTTCATGCACAAGTGTCTTGTTCTCTTCCTTATTTCTCTGTTTCTCCTTTAGAATTTCTCTTTGTAACAACCAGGCTATCTTCCTGGGCACATTTTAACACCGCAGTTAGTCATGGACGTGGTGATTCATCAGGTTGGCTTATGAAGCCAAGGCAGCCTTGCCCTTCCTTAGCATCCACTGCTGGCAAGTCTCTTTCCTCCTCTGAATCAGACGTGCATTTGTTTGAGTAATCAAGAAAGAACTGTCTGTCTTATGACCTTAGAGGTTGGTGAAAGAGAGCAACTGAGTGTTTTTGGCATAAGAAAGTTAGCAGAACAATGCAAATCTGTAAAGCAGAAAGCCTCACTGTTGGCTGTTTCCTCTGGGTAGATTTGAATGTCACACAAGTCTCTGACTGCCAGCAGGCTTTTTCATCCTTGATGAAAACTATTTTAATATAAGCAAAAATGGATTTCAGATCTTATAAAAAGCCATTCTCAAACGCTTTCTGTGCTTATCTGTTAAGTGCTCTGTCTTCTATGAGGAGCAGCAGGTCTTTTCCAAATGAGCATTTTGAATCCTACTGTGATAACAGTCAGTAGGATACAGCTTCCCAGCATGGAGATGGCTGGGGAAAGGCACACCCTATAACCCAGCTAGGGAATGAATGAATCACACCAATGCAAATTAGGAGAGGTAATGAGAGGGCAGAGAGATGCTTGCTGAAGCCATTTCAAGGACAAGTGAAAGCTGACAACCAGGGAGCCCAAGAACTTTGAATGACATTCCAGGTCTGCTGACAATAGAGCAAAGGGAAGCTGCCAAAAGCAAAGGATTCACTTGACAATGAACTGCCTCCTTGTTGGTTAACCAATGGGTTATAGAGGCATTTTCTGAAGAAAGTTCAAAGGTTACTAGATTAGTGAAAAGATGGTCTCTGTCTCTCATACACATATACAGAGAGACACACGTGCACACACACAGAGTGATAGAGAACTTTGTATCATTATAGATATATAGAATATCATAAAAAATCAAATAGAGGAACAAACCACAATTCAGAGAAACATGTAAGCAGACTTCTCTCCCCTAGGATGGATATCTTTTGATTTGGTGCCTTTTATTTTGAAATCTCTAGAAGTCTCTAATTTTTTTCCTCCTGCCTGGGGAAGTCAGCGCCATGATTACACCTTCTTCAACCCCTCTTTCCGATTGGTCCTACTCTAGCAATGGCTAGAGTCAGTTCTATGTGCCACTCTGATGTCTTCCTAAAGGAAATTCATTTTGAAAGTAAAGACTCTCATTAAAAACAAACAGGATAATGCACTATGTAAAAATGAAAATAAAAACAATATTGAACACCACACTATCAAATCATCAATGAGTTTTCTTACCATAGAGTGATATCGGATAGTACATATGGGTGACTACTGGCTTGGATTAAATTCCTACACTGACTAAAGAAGACCAGACCACACCAGAGTAGAGTGCTCTTGATAGATAATCAAGTGGAAAGAGAACCAATTTTCAAAATAATCAAGCAACCCCAGAGCTTCCTTGCAGAGGATTCCAGCCAATCACGATTGTAGGATACTCACCTCTTTACCAACCAGAAAAGGAAAACAACCCCTCCTACTTCTCTGCCTCTTGCAGTCTTTCTTGCCAAAACAGCTTCCTTCCTCTGCTGAGCTCACTGGATCACCTATATTTCCAGGAAGGGGTGATCCTAACTCGTGAGTTACCCCTAAAAACAGAAGAGATTCTCAACTAAATTTGAGAAATGTCAGACTAAGAGTTCAGGTGTACTACTTGAGTGGGTACTTAGAAATGCCCCATGGAAAAGAAAACACAGATGGCCAACACACAGGGAACAGTATTTAATGTTATAAAAGAAACAAAAAAAAATCAAGTTACTTTCTACCCCCAGTCTCCTTTGCCCAGGTCTGTTTCCCTGAGAGTGATGTAGGAGGTTCTTCTGTCTATGTGTTACTTTCATTGGTTAAATAAAGAGACTCCCTTGGCCTTTTGATAGGACAACAGCTTAGATAAGCAGAGTAGACTGAACAGAATGCTGGGAGGAAGAAAGCAGAGGCAGGCAAACACCATGCTTCTCCTACCCAAGACAGATGGTGGTTAAACTCATGCTTGTCAGCCACAGTCAAGTGGTGATACACAATAGTAGAAATGGGTTAATGAAGATGTGAGAGTTAGCCAAGAAGAGGCTAGATATAATGGACCAGGCAGTGTTTAAATGAATACAGTTTCTCTGTTATTATTTCCAGGGCTAAGCTAGCCATGTGGGAGCCAGGTGGGATGAAAAGCAGGCCTGCTCACCTCATCACTACATGAGAGCATAGGAACTCCTGCTCTAGTCACCAGGCAACCTTTCTCTGTGGGGATTGCCTGGGGAAAGCTTGGGACTCATTGGCTCTGTAGCTTTCTGCCTGGAACCCACTACTCTGACCATCTTATGGTAGTGGTGTGTGTGTGTGTGTGTGTGTGTGTGTGTGTGTGTGTGTGTGTAAGTGTTTGAAGTCAAAATGGCTGCCACTTGAAGGTCACATTCTTTCTCTTATAAGGTCACAGGTTGGACTCATCTTCTATACTTCAACAGCTTCTGAGTTCCAATAGGAAAGAGGATATTTATTCATGGATTCTGCTAAGACATCAATGGATGAGTAAAACATAAAACTGGAGGACTGGAAGAAGTATGCCTGTGTGTCCATTATATAGATCCATGAAATAGAGTCTGCATGGGGTTCCACAGAAGTGGGTCCGCTCCACTTTGACTGAAATCCAGGGAGTTTAAGCCTGCTCTTGCTCTTTCAAAGTTATTGACAAGAGGTCTGACTGAAGGTGTGACTACAAACAAGATATCCCGACCTAGCATGTGGTTACTTGGTGTTTTGAGTATTGAGATGATCCACAGAGGTGGATCCTTTCCACCCTTGACCAAAGGTCAGAGAATTCAAGCCTATTCCTGCTCCTTCAAGGATATGACAGGGATATTGACCCAGGGAGTGGCTGCCTACAAGATATTATGTCTAAGGTGTAGTAGCTGCAGGTCTTGCCTAAAACAATAGAATGCTAGGATATAGTGGCTTGATATCTCAAGTATTGAAGCAAATAATTGCTCTGTTTGTCCTTTGTGTCATATTAAAGAAATCATTGTCTTTTTCCCCTTTTGGATTGGGGCACAAGGAAAATAAACGTGGGTGAATTCAGTATACACTGGATTGCCCTCCCAGTTCTATCCTATGTATCTGTGTTTCTTTTGTATATCTGTTCCTGCTACCTAATTTTTCTAACCTACACACCCCTATCCCGGAAAGTACAAATCCCGTCAAGATTGGGCTCTGACGAATTTGATTTCTGGAGAAGATAAACCAACTCCTTTTAAACACATTCATTTGCTTTGATGTGTGGTCCGGACCCAGGACAGAGGGAGCACAGGGCTCCACTGCATGAGTGTTGCCCAACCAAAGGAGAGCTAGCACCTCCAGAAAAACCCCAAAGAAGGATAGAATTTTGAACTATGTTTTTCCCACTACTGCACATAGTGGGCATTTTGAAACAGAGGTAGACTAGCTAGGTGTAGGAAGAGGCAAGCAGCACAGGGGGTAGATGCTCATGCTGCTCTGAAATGTGGTGCAGAAGGACAGCATTTGACCACCCAAACAGTAAACAAGAGCCATCCCCCCCAAATAATGATAATAATTATAATAATAGTTTAAGCATTATTTTTTGGTATGATGAAAATATTCATAATAGAATAGAAATTTTAAGTAAATTATCAAACTAAGTATTAAAATAAAAGTATTTATGAGATTTAAAAATAACTTTTTGTAAATAAACTGCTGTAGGCGTTTGTCGTGTATGCGATTTTGTATGGTGTAAGCTTAAGGTTTAATAGTCCATACTGTGCTGAGACCAGGTAAAATTCAGACTCGCTGAAAGCCTTGCCACTCTGCTCTGGTGATAAGGTCCCAGAACCGAGCAACCCTCCTTCCCACAGGCACCAGGCCCAGTGCCTACAGATCCCTATAGAACCAACCACTTCAGAACCCCGAATCCATAAGAACCCCTTCTTCAGTTCTCAGACATCCCATCAGGTAACCCAACGTGTTCACCCCAGGCCCCCATACGAAGGATATTCCCCTCTTTTTGGGTACTGAAAAGCCTGTCCCCCTCAGCCCCTACCTGCTCACTCTATGTGGGGGCAGCCCTCCACGTGGTCTCTGCCCTGTGCTGGCTCCCTTCACCCAGTCCTTCCCTGTGCCCGGATATTTTTTAAACTGTTGTTATGTCAGTCTCCCCAAAACAGAAGAGACAGGAATTCCCCTGTCACCAGTGAGAAGACTAGGAGGCCATCATGCACTGCTCTACGCCAATAAATTTTTTCTTTATATGTGGTGAACTTTTCACCAAAATATGAAGCATCGTAATCCGAGGACATCTTTTTTGACTGACTTCAAATCATGTGTTCAAGCAGGGCGGTGGAGGTGCTTGCTATGAATCCCCCTGCACTCAGGAAGCAGAGGCAGGCGGATCTCTGCGAGTTTGAGGCCAGCCTGCTCTACAGAGCGAGTTCCAGGACAGGCATAAAAAGTTACAGAGAAACCCTGTCTCGAAAAATCAAACCAGGGGGCTGGAGAGATGACTCAGTGGTTAAGAGCATTGCCTGCTCTTCCAAAGGTCCTGAGTTCAATTCCCAGCAACCACATGGTGGCTCATAACCATCTGTAATGAGGTCTGGTGCCCTCTTCTGGCCTGCAGGCATACAAGCAGACAGAATAATGTATACATAATAAATAATAAATATTAAAAAAGAAAAGAAAAAACAAACAAACAAAAACACGTGTGTTCAAGAAAACGAGGTCCCTGTGCTTGTGGTTCCAATAGCAGTCAACAATCACTGTCTCCAGCAGTGTGCTGAGAAGGTCTTGGGTTGTTTTACAGAGGTGGCAAAGGTTGTTTTATTTCCCCCACTAAAGCACAGTGAAAATACATCTGTGAAGGTTATGGTGCCGTAGTGGAGGTGAGGTGGCTTGGCTCTTCTGATGAGACACTGTTAGAGGCTCGGACCTTTGATCCATACAGATACTGTGAAGCCCAGGATACCCTTCTGGATTTTAGTCCACGCGTGAAGTAGTGCGAACAGTTTCTGCTGTTTACAGTTTAGTACTTGGATGGAAATCACAAACGATATCAGAAGTAGCAAGCACTTGTGAGGAAGTAGAAATCTTCCATGATCTTCCTAGCTTCTGCCTGGGAGCCTCAAGAATAAAACTGTTAACAGGTGGCATTTTGCCATGCCACGTGAAGAGCGATGAAATAATAAGACTTGAGTGATTCTCAATCTTTGGGTCGTGACCCCTTTGGCAAACCTCTATCTTCAAGAAATATTTACATTACAATTCAGTAGCAAAATTACAGTTATGAAGTAGCAATGACTAATTTTACATCTGGGGGTCACCACAACGTGAGGAACTATATCAAACAGTCTCAGAATTAGGACGGTTGAGAACCACTGAGTTAAGCCCTCAGCAGTGTTTGCTTCAGCTAACAGGCTAAAGGGCAAAGCAAACAGCCAGGATTCTGAATCCGTAGGGCATGCTTGGGGAATATAAGCCAGCAGGGTCGACGGCTTGCTTCCTAGGTGCACTAAAGACTTTACAGAAAGAAAACACACCCAGCACTCCCAAAGCTAGTGTGCACACAGGAGCAGACATTTCCTGGATCACATGAAGAAAAAGACTTCGAAATTTCCAGATTTGAACTGGAACAGGAGTAGTTGAGAATTTCACTAAAAAAATGTGTCCTCTGAGTCAACACATGAAGAAGATCAATTGAATTTGGAATTCTTGTGCTCCTACAACAAGTCAGGAGGAGTCGATGGATTAAATAGGCCTTGAAATAGTCATGTTCAGAGTTCCCACTGTCATCCCTGTCAGGGTCTCCCATCCCCCACCCCACCCTATTTGATTGGAAGCTTATAACCTGTGCTTCAGGAAGGGAAAGGAAGCCTCTCTTCCTGGCTGCCCAAAACATCTCTCCTGGCTGTCAGTATGAGCAGTTATGTGATCGCATACTCTGTTAATAAGATGAAAGAAAAAGCTTAGATAACAGGGAGTTTGAACTGTTTTATTGACTTGTGACAAAAAACCTAGGGAATATATGTGGGAATGTATTCTGGAGGTGAAAGACAGCATGGGGAGATGGCATTGTAGCTGAAGCTTAATTTAAAACACTTATCAGAAGTTCTCTAATCAATATCACAAGCCAAATATCTGGAGATGGCACTAACTATGAAGATAATTGGAGTCACCAGACTCTACATTAGAAATTAGAGAGACCATAACGCAGTAATGTAATGTAGATGTGAAGAATTTTATACACCATATTTTCTCATCGGAGACGGTTGCAGTTTTTACCCATATTTTTCCTTCATCACGGCTTGCTCATTATTAGATTCTCTGCACAACACCCCCACCACTCCCATTTCCCTACTAGTTCATGTGGGAAGGGTTGGTAGCAACTAACCTTCATTTCCAAAGTTTTAATTCATAAGCTAAACTTGAGCTAAATTCATGGTTTACAGATAATCAAGACAGGGATGCTAACTCACTGAAATGAATATTGCTAAGAGGTCCTCTCTTAGGAGCAACTGTGATAACACTGAGATACAAATCATCTTACTTAAAAAAAAAAAAGTGCTTTGGTCACATGATAAATGGCTGTGTATGGATAGGTCATACTGTTTGGAAATATAAATATGAAAATGGTTAAGGGTTGATGTTGGGCAGCAAAGAGTTAATTGTTCACTCATTTTTATTTACTTCAAAATTCCTTCTCCTTTGTATTGTGTGTGTGTGTGCGTGTGCGTGTGTTCTAACCTGCATTTGTGGCTGACCTGCATTTGTAGAATACCTCTTCAATACTTTGGGAACCTGTATCTGTGTTTTTGAGTCTTCTTTTGGCTAGAATTTAGACAGTCTATTAGAATAGATGTATAAAAGTCATTAGCTCAACTAAAACCATTAATTTGAGAAAAGACATAATGTTGAGAGTCTTTCCCCTCCTTATGAATAGGTTTGTTCTCATTTGAGCATGTGATTTGAAAGCTGCGATCTTTCTTTATAAATTGAGAGATTAAACGGAGCTAGTTGCATCTGTTCATAATGTTGGGTCAGCTTTTGAGGAAACGATGGATAGGACAGGTACGGGGATGACAGGATGAGAAACACGCATTAGAGCCACAGCTAACTCTATCTAGGTCCAATTTGGTTTTTAAATTTTATTTCTATTGGCGCTTCTTTTCCTTAGAATTTATTACGAAACTATCAGTTTATCTTAGCATTTCTGCATAGAAGCAACTGAAGGGACACTGTTTATTCTGTAGCCAGATGTAGAAAGTTGGGAGTTAGTGGCGTCAGTAGCAATCCATAAACTAGACATCTAAGAGGTCTGGGGACCTGAGAGGGAGTGGAGGCTTATATAACCCAGAGCTCTTTCAAACGCGGTTCTGCACAGACCTTGGAAGAAATCACTTTGTTTTAATTAGAGAAGCCAACACCTATAAAAGGAGATGAATCTAATTAATGTTTGTCAGAACGTATCCAGATACTGTGTATAAAAGGTAAGCACAAGAGTGAGTCATGTGCAGGCCCCAGAACCAGATCAGAGACTGGGGNGGGGGGGGGGGGGGGGGGGGGGGGCAGTCCACGGGTTGTCGAGATTTCACTGAGCACGCGGCTGCATCAGGAGGACCCTTATTAAATAAATGGGCAGACCTGTGAGGTTTTGCAAAGCGAGGATGCAGGAAATGACTCCCAAAACGGAACCCAGCACTGACTGCGTTCTAGCACCTGTGTTTGTTCTCCTCGTCACTCCCTAGTCCCGCGTTCATAACCACAACCTCAGCGTCCAGTTCATCAGGGTTGTGGTCACATAGTATGAACATCATACTAATCTGACTATTTTCAACAGTGTATGAAAGGAACCAAACACTGTATGTTCCTATGGCTCTGCCTCCTTCAACTCAATGTATTTTGTGACATTTGTCCATAACGCCGCTTGAGATTGCCATCATTTATTTTTTTGATTCCCGTAATGTTTTGGAATGTGCAGTACTGGATTGCGCATCCTACTCTTGATCATTTCAGCTCTCTGCGATCCGGTATATTCTGAATTGTGCTGCCATGGGCATGGCTTTGTGTTTTGGTGAGGCTACAAACACATTTCTGTCAAGGATGTATGTAGGAAGAGACAAGAGACTTATTTGGTCATAAGGCATATACAAGTTAAACTTTACTAGGAATTTTGTGTTTAATTTTAAATGTTAAATATTTCGAATGAGCTATGTAAACATATACATTCTTTCAGATTGCAAAGGAAAGCAATTTGGGTATTTTCCCAAGTGATAGTATGATGTTATCCTGCTTAAAATACTTCTTAATAAAGTTGGTTTTATGAAGCTTACCTGCTATGAGCAGTTTAAAATATTTTCCTTTGCCTTTCAATTTACATAGACTTTAGTAGCTTCAATTACCATAAGGTGATATTTGGATAATTACATTCTTAATAGACATAAAATCTGACTTAAAAAGGATTTTCTAAAGCCCTTTAATAATTTAGGGATCACACTCAATAGCTGGACACATGTTACGCAGGTAGGCTGGCTGGACAGTGAGGTACATGGTTGTGACACTGATTTTATTTGATAGCAAATGTGCATATTTGAACACTTCTGAAGTGAAAAGTTTCATTTTGAGTTTTAATTTTGGCCCAACATGATGGATTTTGTGTATTACTTCTTGGTCAAGAGGCATTATTTAAAACACAAGCTTAGCTGGACAAGTGGTGGCATATGCCTTTAACCCCATCATTCAGGAGGCAGAGGCAGGTGGATCTCTGTGAGTTCAAGACAAGCCTGGTCTACAAGAGCTAGTTCCAGGACAGGCTCCAAAGCTACAGAGAAACCCTGTTTGGAAAAGCAATAAACAAATAAACAAGCACAAGCTTGTTTCATTTCATTCCGATTACATGGAATTCTAAGGTGTTGCTTCCCCTGGGCATTCCTTTCTCACCTGCATTCACTCCACACGGTTTTTACTAATCCGTCCCAGTGTGTATCGATGCCATGTGATGAACCCCAGAGGACCCCCATTTTCAAAGAGCAGGTACACAGCTGAAGTGTGCTCACCAGGGTCAAGGTAGAATGTAAATGCCTTACTTGAGCCACTTTGCCCCCCCCCCACTTTCTTCTGTGATCAGGACATTTATTCTGTAACCCCACCTTCCTCCTATAGACAGTCTGGTACCAACTTTTCAATCACAAGCCTTTAAAGTTTTCTTAGCATATCCCTTCCCATCCAGCGCGTGCTCACTAGACTGTAGATGTTTCTGTGCTTTGGTCATTCTTATTTCACCACCATGCTCAGCCTTTTTGACCCAAATGAAAACCTGCTTTCTAGACTTTCTCCCATAGGGACATTTACACTTGTCCATTGTTAGCACTTACTGGCTATGATATTGACTTCACCCGAACTTGTCCTACATTGTATTAGTAGACCTTATCCATGTACCATCCCAATTGCATTACGAATATAATTAGTTCAGAATATAGGCCTTGCATATTTCTGTGTCTCTTATATCACTTATTGCCAGCAGACTTTCAAAAGTGAAAACTCATTTCTTAGATTTTAAGAGGGACATTATTTTCTTTCTTTTCAGTATAGAGATGGGGAGGACTGGAGGCTCTTCCTATTAAGAAGAATAGAAGATAAATTTAAGTTAAAGTATGTCTAAAATAACTACATGGAGAGATACAGCAGGTTCGGCTTGCTTCCCACCTTGTCATGCTCTTCCAACGAGATTCATGAGCTAATAAAGATTCCGAGAAGAAATCTCTACCGTTTGTTCTGATTTTCCCACGGATGCATGGGGGCTGGCTGTTTGCCTCATAGTTATAGTTAAACAAAGATGAAGGGAGGGGCTTATTCTGGACTGAGTTCCTGTACTGTATGCCAACAGGCCAGACCAAAAGGAGTCACTCTTGAGAAATGTCCCACCAAACTAGAACCTGAAGGAAGTAGATAGATGCCAAGACATGCTCTTCCAGAAAGTCGGAAACTGCAGTGTAATAAAGAAGTGATCTCTGACTTTACCGCTACAGGAAGGGGTGTCATCAGGGACCTGACACCACTCGGTTGTTTCTTACTGTACTGTGTCATCGCATATATCTTACACAATACTCTTTAGTTATCACAGAGGACCTCCCATTCTATTGTATAAAATGCAGACTACCATAATTAATTAGTCTTCAATAAGACTATGGTGGGATCCAATTGGTAAGGTGTTTGCTGTGTATCCAGTACCTGTGTAGAACAACAAACAAACACGAACAGGGCAGTGCCATTGAAGTAAGATCAGTGCTGGGGTCAGACACAGAAAGATCCTGAGAGTCTGCTGGCCAGCTGGTCTACCAAATAACTGAGCTCCAAATCCTGTGAGAGGCAATCTCTCTCTCTCTCTCTCTCTCTCTCTCTCTCTCTCTCTCTCTCTCTCTCTCTGTATATATATAATGTATATAATATATAATGTATATATGTCATATACATATGTTATGTGTGTATGTATATGTATGTATGTATATATATAGTGGAGAGTGATCAAGTAAAAAATACAACATTGATCTCTGGTTTTCACATGCGACCAGCATACACATGTGCACACAAACATGAACCCCCATATACCTTCCTCCCACACACCAAAATCTATTAGAGTTAAAACTGAATTTGTTATATTTTTTCTTATGCTACTACCATGGATTACAAGTAAAAACAATCTATAAAATGAATTTTAAAGGATTCAAGAGACATGACACAAAAAAATTTCTTTCTACCTGATCTACACGTTTATTTGAGTTTACACAGCAGTCTCTTCACACATTCCTGTATCAGAGAAACAGAATACCAGTCAGAAACAACTCCCGTGGGATAGACCTTAACTTTGCCTGGAGTTTCAGCCATCATGGTGGAGAAGGCATGGCTGAGCAGAGAGAGCCCTTCATGCCATAAAAGACAAACAAGCAGAGAGAAGGGGAATGTCAGTGTCCTAATAACCCTTCTTTTTTACCCTTTCAGTCACCCCTGACCTGGGGTAACCCATAGAGTAGCAACCCATATTCTAGGTGGGTCACTTTGATAACACCCTCACAGACACACCCAGATGTGTGCCTCACCAATCTCTTAGTGCCTAGGTGACCACAAATCCAATCACGCTGACAACGAATATTAGCCTACAGGCATCCTTTCACGTATTATCTACCAACCAAGAGGAACTTCTTAGATGACCAGCGGTGGGTGTAACAAATGGGAAGTTATAGACTACTCATTTGAATGAGAACAATGCTCTGTGCTACTTTTGGAGATACCTCCAGACCTTCAAAAGGATGGCAAGTGCAGCAGAGAATTCAGGGTTCTGAGCTGTTATTAGTAGTACTGGGGGGGAAACAGTTTTGATCCATTAATTTCGCATCTTTAGCCTGAAGTGGAATAGTCTATCCATTTCTAGACCAGGCTTGCTAGTAATGGTGATATCCTAAAATTATGTACTATTAGTTACTTTTCTTATTACTTTGACAAATTACCTGACAGAATCCACTTAAGGGAGCAGAGGACCACCTTGGCTAATAGTTTCAGAGGTTCCAGTGCATCATGGGAAGGCAAGAAAGCATCGGCTTAGTCTCTGCTCATGATAACATCGGTCAGCCGGTCTCATTACGGCAGCTCTCCAAGAAGCAGAGAGTTTAGATCAGAACCAGGGGCAGATATAACCTGCAAATCACACCGTCACTGATCCACTTCAGCTGGTGAGGTTGTATTTCAAAGCTTCCACCCTCCCACCAAACTGCACCATGAGCTGGGAACCCAGCATTCAAACGCCCAGACTCTGCAGCACTTTACGGATTCAAGCCATAACACATGCTTATGCTACACTTTTATCTTCTCGATGATATATCTCACTGTCTCCTTGATTATCTAATAACCTCTGTCCTTAATCTTGTCTTTTTGTTGCTTACTCAACACCTGGCTACCCAGGGTGGTCTGCTTGAAGTCTGACTCATTCAACTAATATTTACTGAGCAATTGGAAACAGCCAGTCCCTGGCTGGTTGCTAAGGTGATGGAGGTAAACAGCATTGCCTCTCCCCAGCAGTAGTCGAAGTTCATTAGTTTGGAAATCGCAATCTATCCCTTTCTCTTGACAAACTTCTTCATACTTAAAAATGATACTTTTAGCAGTGAAGTGAAGTCAGGAAGAGACCAGAACATGCAACCTAAACACAACAAGACAGAGTGACATCACAAGCCACATGTTTGTCTAGATTTTAAAAGACAAACTTTAGCTTGGATTCGATGTTGGCCTGCAGTTTCTAAGATACTATGGTCTTCTCAGTTCCACCTTAAAAGTGGGACGAGTCCCATCGTGGATTGCCACCTTCCCCCAGGGGTGCTACATGTTTCTATTAGTCCTACTTTCCAGTAGGAAGAAAGCATTCTCTTTTATTCCCCAATGCTCCTGTTTTGAGTTTGATGCTATATTGACTGACCCTGTCTTAGTGTCTTACTCCTTCCCATCACCCCCCACAGCTTCTTGGGTTTTTTATATCATTTGTCTCTTACTTTCTTCCCACTCTTCTATAAAATTTGCCTTTTCTACTGACTGCTACTGGGCTATAGTTTTGAAAACACCAACCACTGCTCCCTTATTTATATTTCCTCCTTAGGAAAAAAATAAATAAAAGTTAATAAAAAAGCTCCCAGAGGAGGCAGGTCCATTTTCCTGTAGACTCTGGCAACTGAGTGTGTAATTTGGGGAAGCTGACCTGAAGTCACACCAGTATCTGGTAATCATTTGTACATAGTATAGTCGTGTAGTGCCCAAACTGGAATCCAAACCACAGTCAACCAAAACCATGTTCTACTCATTAGGTCACAGTGAAATGCCTGGCACATGGTATATAAGAGAAGCAAGAGTATTACTTAGCGTAGACTTTTGGAAGTTCAAAGTCCAAATGGCATGGAGCAGGCTCTACAACAAGGTCTTTGCTGAGTCATCTCATGGTTTGGAACCCAAGTGTGGAAAAAACGTAGAGAACAAACAAATATTTCTGTGTTGAACTAGGAGCAGGTGGTCCAGGAAAGGCCAGGCTTCATCTTTTGATCACAACGGCCTCATAAGAACTCAAGTCATCAGATGAGAATTATATTCTAGGTCCCTAATGACCTAAGGATTTCCCACTAAGCCCTGTACACTTTGTTAGTGGGGGGTTGTTTATGTATGTATATGCATATGTATATATACAAGTATTTATGCATGTTCATGGGTGTGTGTATGCACATATGGAAGCCAGAGATCAATTCTCGTTCCTCAGGGGATATCAAGTTTGCATTTTTTGTTATTGTTTTTGTTTTGTTTATTTGTTTTTGGACAGGGTCTCTCACTGGGACCTGGGTTCACTGATTAGGCTAGGGTGACTGGCCAGAAAGATCCTGGGATCTGCCTGTCTCCACCTCTGAGCACTGGGATTGTGAATACATGCCACCAATCCCAGCTTCTCACATGAGTGCCTCGAATTCGAGTCCTTGTGTTCCCACAGCAACCACGTCACTGAGCCAACCAAGCTGTGTACACACTACCAACTCATGTATACTAGACCAAGCCATGCACACACAAAAACAGAAATAGGTGTAGAAGGAGCTGCAGGCTGCATTCCCGCCCGGCTCCTGCATGCCTGTCTAGCTTATGCCCCAAAATAATTACACAGAAACTATATTCCTTTAAACACTGATTGGCCCATTAGCTCTAGCCTCTTACTGGCTAATTCTCACATCTTGATTAACCCATTTCTAATAATCTGTGTAGCACCACGAGGTGGTGGCTTACTGAGAAGGATCTTAACCTGCATCCATCTTGGAGAGGAGAGCTATAATGTCTTCCTCACTTCCTTCTTCCTCCCAGCATTCTGTTCTATCTACTCTGCCTATCTAAGCTCTGCCCTACCAGGCCAAGATGTTTTCTTTATTAATTAACCAATGAAAGCAACAGACAGATAGAGATCCACCTATATCAGTTAGGGGCTGTCACTTTGAAGAGACTAAGTAAAAATCCTGATTGAGAGGTTTTTAACTTTTAGAAATCATCAAAATAAGAAATGAAACATAGAAGGGAGAGAGATTTTCTTATGAGTTAACAAGCACTGGTGAGGAGTTCGAGTAGGAATCACATGGCTTCAACTGTCAGCTTTTCCTTGACTACAGGATCATTTGTTCCTTTATCCTCTGAGCCCTTTCCAGGGAACTTGGAAGAAATTAAAATGCAATCCATGGAAACATAACTGTAGATTCCTATTTATACTTCTAAGTGCTAAAATAAGTCCATATTTCATGAAATTAAATGGGACTGTTTCCCTATTGAATATAGGGATGATTCTAGAAATATTAGTTTACATATAATATGTTATTATATAATATTTATGTAATATTTATTACAGATGGCTGTCTAATGAAGTAGAAACCAAGGAGTTTCTCAACGTCTCTCCTCCATTTGCTTATACGGGGAAAAGGCAATACACAAGTGTATTGTTCAGGTCTATGGTTGGATTGATGGGATTACATATAAAACCTGATACTTAACAGTGTTTTTCATTTAGTTTTGAATACACTTCACATGCAATCATTAGTGGCAGTGGTCTTGTCAATATTTTTTCACGATGGAGCCATCTTACCCTGATGTTTCCTCACATTTTGTCTTTAAGCCTCCTCCAGCTAACGGAGGACATCAGGACAGCTTTCCTGTGCAGTGTTCAAATGCACAAATAACCTCCATCACCATCGTTCCATTCTCCCCGCCTTCTGCCTGTCATTTGCCACACACTCCGCTGAGCTTCTAGTTGCAATGTAAGACAGAAGCACTCCAATTAAACTAATTCACGTGAGAGCTTGGAGTACTCAGAAATACGTGTCTCTTTCAAAGAATATGTGTTAAATATAACTCAAATTTGGAAAAATCTGAAAGTATAGAGAAAGAATGAACTGTTTCTAGGAGTTGCTCAAGAAACAGAACAGACCAGAAAAACTGAATCAGGGTTTTTTTTTTAGTAAATTAAAATCCTCAGATTGGGTCACTTCACAGCATCAGATCTTAGCCAGGGAACTTAACACTTCCGGAGACTCTTCAGTTCTAAAGCTTAGTATGTGTGTGATGTATGTATCTGCTCATGTATGTCCTCAGAATGATGCTCATGCACATGCATGTGGAGACGGATGCCAATGCTAGGTGTATTTGTCAATTCCTCTCACCTTCTTCTTTGAGACGAGGTCTCTCACTGAAGCCCCACTATTTGACTGGCTATAAGTCCGTATGGCTTCTCTTTGGTGGCCATTTCACCTATCCAGAATTTTTCCTGTGTGGGGTTTGTGCAGTTTCCCAAGTAAGATCATGAGAAATTGAGCATCTCTGCCTGCCTCTGAGGAAGCACAGCTCTGGGGACAGAAAGCGACAGCTTTGGCAATTGGGAATATCCAAGAGATGTCAGATGGTCGAGCTCCAGAGGCTACGACAGGGTCCTGCTCTGATGCTCTGAAGGCCTTTCCTGACTAAGGTGACAGGGAACCTCTCCCTCATAGTTGATAGGAGGATGGGAGGGGAAGGCCATAGGCATAGGCCAGAGTCTGAAGGGCAAACACTGAGGTTTCCAGGTTCTTGTAGCCAGGAATAGTGACTTGGACTGGGGGACATAGGAATAGCAATAGACATAGATGCCTTTATTGAGAGAAGGAACACTCTAGTGTAGAAGCAGGAGCTGGGGAAGGCTAGAAGTTCTAATGATCCCCAGCCACAGCCAGAAGAGTGATAAACCTTTATGGGTCAAATCCATAGCACCCTCATTCTCTCCTATTAGGAGATCACAGAGATTTGGTTTCTTTGTCTTTGTTTTTCCCCAGTCCCTGACTCTCCCTTGCTGCACAATGGCTAGAGTTGCTCATGTTAATTTTGATCCCCCATGCTCCTGGCCTCCTCTCCTGACACAGAAATGGTGACACACACTGATTTAACAGTGTCTGCAGCCTCTTCATTCACCAGCCTCACGGACATTTATGTGGAGGTGAGGAAATACAAAGCCACTTCCCTTTGAAGTTTTCCCCCATGCTTGCTTTCTCATCCCTGAAGTTACGTCGGCAGCAGGGAGAAGCACTTACCTTTTGCAAGGCCTGAGGCTGATAGTAGACATTGGTAGTCCTGGTAAGAACCCTAAATAACAAATGCAAAATTAAGAGTAAACATAAATATATAATAAGAAAGTGAAAAGGAAACAGGGACTAGCTACATCTCCTTCCATCACATGGGCCCTGTGGAACAGGAAACAACACAGGTCCAACCCAAGGCTTTTCCTTGAGAGATCTCACCACCTGATACCTTTATTGCAAATCTTTACAAACAAATCTAAAACTATTTCTTAGATAGACTTCAAACTCTGCAAAGGGTTAGAGCTAGACAAAGAACGATGCAGCTGCGTGTGACACAGTCAGGCAGAGGGAGCTATGAAGCCCCCACCGGGCATGTTCACAAAGCCAAGGTTCCAGCAAACTGCAGCTGGGCTAGTGTGACGCTGAGCAGCGCTGTCACAGCCCACGGTGACAAAGCCCGGAAGGTGACTGGGAGAGAGGCCCTTCCTGAGAGCCAGCAAAGTGGGAGTACAGTGGAAATAAAAGTCACTGTCCCCTGGGTGGAGTAGGAAGAGAGGGCAGGAATCTGTGTGAAGCGCTTCAATTTCTCCTAACCCCTAACTTAAAATGAAAGAGGAAGAAGAAATTCCCCAGCAGTAACATAACAACAGGAGGGTACAACCACTGTCCATCAAGCTGGAAAGTGATAATGTAAGAGACAATAAACCTAAAGGTAAATCTTAGAAAACAAACAACACTCCTCTGTGACCTCAGATGGTTTCTCACAGTCCCCCAAGCCAAAGCTCAAGGCCCTAAACATGCTTGCCTGGGCCTCTGTGGCCTAGCTTCTATCCCTCTGACTTGTGCCTTCCACGCTTATCCACTCCTCACTAGCCACCTCGGCCTGTGCACTCTGAGCTCTCACACTCTGGGTCTTATGCTTGCTCTGTTCTTCATTCATTGTTGTCTTGTCTCCCCAGAAGCTGATATGCTTGGGTACCATCATTAGTCTGTGCTGTTTCCTGAACAGAGTGGGTGACACAGACTGAGACTCTAAACTACACAATGAGTGAGTGGATGAATTCTATTGTGGCACTGAGTTATAGAACTAATCTCACCCTTCAGAAGCAACACTTAGTGAATGTAGTAGTTCCACAGATGATGAGAATCTCCACTAACATTTCCCAGGGAGGGATGTGGACTGGCAAGGAACCCCAGGAGGGTTTGCTAGAACTTCATGCCAACACATGCAGACCTGGAGAAGCTTGCAAGCATTGAACACACAACAAATCCATCACCCTAAAGAGCCCTGTAGCTGAGGACCATGGCAAACACAAAGCGAAATGAAGAACTCAGTCTGGAAGAAGATAATTTCAGGACAGTGGTTTAAATTTTATGTTTTGTAAAATATCTTAAAAAAAGAATAAGGCATACAATAATAGAATAGCATTAAGAGGAAAATTACAAAGCCAAAGAAGCAAAGTTTTAAGCTTTTATTGCATAAAAAAGTGAGAAAAGCAAAAACCAAGAATGTATATAGTACAAAAACTCAGTTCTCATTCACTGGAACAATTTTGGATGATCAGAATGTCCATGGGCTTGGAGATGATCGTAGGTATGGATGATGCATGGATATTGTAACAATTTGAAATCTGACCTCTTTCTGTCTCTCTGTCTCTGTCGCTCTCCTTTCTCTACCACTGAGCTACATCCTTGGCACTGAGCTTAATTTTATTGAGTCTCTGACATACTTCTTTTTGAGAAATTCCCTGCAACCCACTGAAGTGACTGTTGTTTGTCTATTGTTCTTCTGAGGTCTATGAGCCAGCACTCAGTTATTGGTTCCTTGTCTCTATAATCTGACTTTCCTAAAACAAGCCCTGGAATTTTTATCTCCTCTAAGATATAACTGGATGTAGATTCTAGGTATACATATTTTTATTTGCTTCAGAGAGATCATATTGGTCATTTAAGAGGGTAGTCTTCCAAGTTTGTGTTGAGATGGATCTACCTTGGACTTCTGATATCAGCTTCTTTAGTTGATCCAGAGATTATTTAAAATTGTTCAGAAGAGGCCATGCCTAGAAATTACACTTCCTCAAAGCTTTGTTGCAAAGCACATACACACTGAACATTTTTAACACACTGTACAGAGTCAAATTTTCTGTTGTATGAATTTAATTTGGGTTTGGTGGTGGTATGCACGAATCTGCACACTATGCTGTATCCATACATAACATGAGCATTCTTGACCTCAGCTAACCCTTTCATGGAACCAGGGGGAGGATTTTTCCAGAGTGAGACCTGTGGTCATAAGGTAATAAAAATTGTTGCAAAGAAAATACTAAAATATTCAGGCTGATATTTTAAAATTAGGCAGTGAGCAGCTTTTTGAAAAGCTCTTGGACTACAGTGATGGCTGGCGTATGTGCTCCAGTGGTCTTGAAACAGATCAGGGAGATGTGAAAGGAAGACTTGTCTGGGCCAGAGCACAGCAATGTTAAGCAGGACACAAGCAGTGTTCCATACTCACCTCTGGATACTGCAGCTTGACAGAAGAGCTGGCCATGGTCACAGCAGGAGCCCAGAGGCCATCTGACATGTGACCTCCAAGAAACACCGCAATGTCATGGGTGGGAAGTTCCAGGACTGACCCTACAGGTATCAGTAACATCTTATGGGTCCCCACGCCTTGGGAGGAAGATGATACTGTTGGCCTAGGTAGATGGGGTTAGTTTTCCTCTTCATGATGCACATGTCCCAACATGTGACCAAAGTCAAGATGTTTTCATTGCTCCATTTTATAGATAGACAAGCAAGGCTCAAAAAAGAATAGGACCTTGTCCAAGATCATTTCCAAAGAAGCAGTTATAATCAAACCCAGGGAGCACAGCCAAATACTCATCTTGATATAATTTGATCGGCATCTAAATTCAGTAAAGACAGCGAGGAATTGCTCTGCTTTACTTTAACAATTGCTCCAAGAAGTAGAAATAAATTGTGCATGAGATGTTTATAAGCTAGCGTGAGTCACAGATGAATGTAAGGTATCGCGGGCATTTTGCAACAAATGATTCATGCAAGAATATCCACCATTTGACCTTGAAAAAAGTGGAAGCTGCCTATGTACATAAGATTGAGATCATATTTATTTCAGCAAAACCCTTCAAGTTTGTTAAGTTTTATACCCAAAGGTTTGGGGAACCTGGCATTTGCTTAGCCTAGCTAGTGCACTCTATTTTGGGATTAATGTTCTCCCTGTTCTAATGAAATTAATTTTAGGTAAAAGGGCAGTCTGTATTAAATCAAGTGTTTTCATTGCAGTGTTGTTTGTCCTCATCAAACTTGCATCCAAATTGGATCCTGGAAAACAAGTCCTTGTAGACCATGAAAGTTTAAGAAAGTTAAAAGGATGTGAGGGTGGTTTTTCTCAAGGAATTTTAAATCCTAACCAGATATGTCACCATTTTCAATTACTGTGGAAACCATATACCAACTTCCCTTCATTCCCATTTATGTCTAGAACAGCAAATTGTAGTTATTGGACCCTACTAATTACTGCATTGAAAATAAGTTACTTAATAGATCTGAAAATTTTATGCAAACAAATATGTGTCTTTTGTGCCAATTTTCTTTTCAGGAGAGGCTAGCTCATTTTTTAAAAAGTATAATAATACCATATGTTTCACAAAACCTCAACTAGGGCTGAAAGTTCATTGTGTAAAGCAGTTTGAATGACAAGATGTTATCTAATTAGGACCATTAGCAAGGAGAGAGCATCAGTGTAAAGATGTCTCCCCAAATCTCAGACTTCAATGCCCATTCTTTCATGAACTCTGGACACACTCACTTTCCTGGCATGTCTTCCTCAGTATGCCATGGCCTTCTGAAGAAACACATTCCAGACATAGCTAACTTTTCTCCCTCAGGCTGGTATCTCCAGATCTGTGCATTTTGTTTCTGAGCTCAGCACTGCAGGTGGAAGTGGCAGAATCATCACGTTTTGTACCTGATGATTTTAATTCATTCGAGCTAGCGAGATGGATCTGTTGTTAAGAGAGCTGACCTTCTTGTGAAGGATCAGTTTCCAGAACCCATAGCAGGCAGCTGGTTCACGCCATGTGTAACTCACCAGATCTAGGGGATCTAATGCCTTTTGGCTTCCACAGACACTTGCATGAATGTAGTACACATCTCATGCAAGCGCAAATGCATAAACACATAAAATACATGTTTAAAAACAAATAAATACTTACCATGTGAAAATGGGCTGATAAATATTTTAAGGCTCTTTTTAAAAGAAATTCCAAATGTGTAGAAAATTTTTTTTTAAAAAAAAAAGACTACTAAAATTTTTCATACAACTTCCAGCAAAAATTGTTCCTTCCTTCCTTCCTTCCTTCCTTCCTTCCTTCCTTCCTTCCTTCCTTCCTTCCTTCCTTCCTTTCTTTGAGACAGGGTTTCACTTGTAGCCCTGGCTGGCCTGGAACTCTCTATGTACATCAGGCTGGCCCTGAACACAGAGATCCGCACACCTCTGTGTGATGGTGCAATATTATGAGAATATCTCTTATTCTAAGAAACTGGACCTTTTGCTGGATCTCACAGCCACTGTTAATAATAAAACTTGAGGTCACTCAAGATGTAAGACTGCTATCCTTCTGTGCACACAGCTTGCGTCTTTAACCTGGTTCTAAGAGAACAATGTAGCAACCCACCTCAGTTGCCTTGTATTTGTCATCAACTTTTACAACTGAAGTTAATGCATAGTAGATATAACTTTAAATTACATACTCTTCCATACCCTGACCCAGTATAACTCATGTATATCAGTTGCTAAAAGCAGCAAATCCAGAGGTGGAGAGCAATCTTTTAAAATGAAGGTTCACCATAAATGTTAAACATAACCTTTAGATATTAGTTGATAACTGCTTGTTATTTGAGTCAGTTGGAGGCAGTGACTTAATCTCTTGTAAAACTCTGCTGAACATTTCTGTAAAGTGCACCCTTCTTTTTCCATGGGATGCCTTTTATACTGTTCAATAAAGACCTTTGTTAGGTACAGAAACACAGAGACATATAGAGACAAACACAGACACAAGGACAGACAGACTCACAAGACAGCCTTTTTCAGGCTCATGTATCAGAAAAAGAACAGAAGACACAGGGACATGAAGTAGAGAATTCAAATACCGACTTTCTCTTAGTTGAATGATTCCAAGAGAAAGTTCTTTTATTTCTTTTCCTTAATGTGACATTGATGCATTGCTGGTGACTGAGAGTTAATCTTAATGTGTTTAATCCTTTCACCTCCGTCTCCTGAGTGCTGGGATTAAAGGCATGGCTACAAAGCCTGGTCTTAACTAGATCTTAACATTGCACGTTTTCAACATACCATGTTTGCCTTATCTTTCTCTCTTTCTTGAAATTTGCCACAGGAAATATGTAATATATATTTATATGTGTATATATTGCATTTCTCTATTCTGCTTGAGAGAAGGTACAGGCTTCATGTTCCACTTATTGCTTAAACATCTTGCTGCTACTTTCCAAGAAAAAGAACATTCTCTAAAATGAATACAGTATAATGATCATAATATAAAAAGTCAAACCTGACACAGGATTATCAAACTCATGGGACCTATTTTAAAATACGCCAGTCGTCTTCAATGTCTACTGCAGCACACATTTTGCAGGCGTAAGATGCCATGAAGATCATGCCGGGATTTAGTTTTCCCATTTCTTTTGTCTCATACTTCTTGAACCTTCCTTAACCTTCACTACATCTATATTTCTTAAAAACATAACCCATTGAATGTTTTCCAGAATTTTTTCCAGGTAAATGTCAGCTTCCACACCATACTCTGTGTGGTGGCATGACGGCCTTGCCAAGGGACCACATTGGCCCCTTTCCCTTCAGCTCCTCCCAGTACTCAATGCTGCTATTTTTGACATCTTTGTTACTTCGTCATGTGCACCCCCATCCAACTCTCCACTCTCCTATAATTAACCCTTTAGTCCTGTGGCTCTAGAAATGATCAAATTCAGACTTTCTGGGCCATTCACATGGACTTTCCTAAACTTTCACCTCCCAACTCAGCCTTCCAATTCCCCCTTTAGCTTTGCCAAAATGGAGTTTCTGAAATTCAAAGTTTCCGAAGACTCTCCTCACCCTTTAGGGATTCTGACCTTCCGTTCCCCTCGGTTGTTTCCAGCACCACACATGCCACACTCATGCTTCATGACAGCCTGTGCAGCAAGGTCAGTTAAGCGTGGGGATTTGCTGTTATTACAATAACTCACACCCTAGATATTAGCATATTACACATAGTAATGATATGAATAATAAGTTCAGAATTTATTAAATGTGCTTGAAAAAAAAACCCTTTATCTTGTCAGTTCACTGCAAGTAACTTAAGAAAAAGGCAATCAGCGAAGCCACCATTCTGTAGAGCAGCCTTTGAAAACACGACTTCGCAGGGGCACTGCTGAGGACGTCTTGCTCACGGTTTCTTTTTTCCACCAGTTGAAAGGTGGCTTCTCTCCCCCGCATTGCTCCTTCTCTTCTGCCAGTCAAATTACTCCTCCTCCTGCACATGTGCACTCTTGACTTGATACTGACCACACAGTGCATCCATTTGCTCGACTGTGATGCCACCATATCTACTGTTCTGCCTCCTTCTGTTCACGGATCCAGTTCCAATGTTGTTTTCTACTCAATGTCTGCCTCCTTCCCTCCCNNCTCCCTCCCTCCCTCCCTCCCTCCCTCCCTCCCTCCCTCCCTCCCTCCCTCCCTCCCTCCCTCCCTCCCTCTCTCCCTCCCTCCCTCCCTCCCTCCCTCCCTCTCTTCCTCCCTCCCCTCACCCTCGTCTTCCTTTTTTTCTGAGGTTTCATGTGTTGTCTTAGTCTATTGGGACTATTATAACAAAATGTCATAGACCAGAGGACTTATAAAACATGGGAATTTGGTTCTTACAGTCCTGAAGTTGAAAGCTCAAAATCAAGGTGTCAGAAGACTCCAGGGTTGATAAGGGTCCACTTCTTCACTTACAGTCAACTCTCCCAGTCAGTGACAGATGACCTTTGACCTTTTAGGCCTCCTTTGTAAGAACGATGATGACTTCACCCCCTTAATCTCTTATTCCTCTGGACAATGTCAGCACAAGAATTGGGGAAGATAATGTTCCATGTTCTGACAATGTTCCATGATGATTCCTTGATCGCGTATCTGGTTCTTTTTCCACATGCTAAGTATCTGGAGCTAAGGAACTTGTACATTTTATAAATGATATCACAGTTCTAAGAACTCTGTGAGCCCTGGTGGTTAAGGAAAAGAACAAGCACAGACCTGGTATTTTCTCCCTGCCTTTAGAGCGCTGTCGGATGAGACGGTTGACGCTGGATACACCTGGTGTTGATGCCACATTATTGACTCTGATGGGAATTTCTACTAAAGTCAACATTACAATGACCTGAAAATAGATCACTTCTCATGGCTCTTTTCTCGTACCACTTGGATATTTTGAAATATTTGGTACAAGTGAGGAGAGGGGAAAGAACTTGACTTTTTCTTTTGAATAATAGCCCAAACCAGTAGGCATCATGCATATTTCCTTCTCAAAAACCTTATAGAATTCACAAATTGAGAGCGTGTATTTGTTGAGTGTGATGAAGCACACCTTTAATCCCAATACTCAGGAGGCAGAGACAGGTGGGTCAGTATGAATTCGAGGCCAGCCTGGTCTACAGAACAAGTTCCAGAACAACCAGGGCTACACAGAGAAATCCTGTCTTGAAAAACAAAGAAACCAAAAAAAGAACAAAACAAAAAGGCATGTTTATATCATTGCTTGGCAATGAGGGAACAATTTGAGGCCTATGTACTGATTTTCTATAACTTGGTAGAATATGTGACTTTGTTGCATTTATCTTTCAGAGAAACATTTGTGGCTGTAGCCACAAATTTTCTGCTTTCTTGTTCATTCAAAATGCTTTCATTATATGTTTTTAAATTTTCAGATATGTTAGTATTCATGAAATTAAAAAGGGAAAATGACAACATCTGAAAAGCACAATGTATCTGTTTCCTCTGAAATAAAATTTCAAATGTGACGGCTAGTCGTAAGTGACTTTGCTACGTAAGTGCATGCTGCTGATCAGCAAACCCATATTTTCATCTTTGGGTAAATACGCAAAGAACATGGCAGTGAGTAGCGTTCTCACACCCGTCTGTGACTTTCATAAACAGCCCTTATCGCGTAGGGGTATTAACCTTCTGCGGTAGAAGTTGTGATTCATTTGACCTTTAGGTTTGTTCAGGAGAATTAGCCAGAAGTTTGGCCTGTGGTACCTGTGTGTTCTCGTGGCAGGTCTTTTTACTTTAACTTGTCCCTGCACCATTTCTGTTGCCTCTGTCAGAAAGCTTGGTCATTTAAAAGGGTCAAAAATTGGCTCTTTCTTAATCAATAACTTCAGAGCATTAACCTTGCAGCTCAGTTCATGTCTCCATCTCCAGACAATGTTTGAGGAATGACCTTACTCTTGAAAGTGTCTTTGAGACCCACTGTTGAGCTAAACTTTAGATTTTTCTTCTATTTAAATGCATCCCATATAGACTATGGTGCAGGACTAGGGGCTATCATTCAGTCGCCTCATCATAAGAAAACCCCTTTTACTGGCTGCCAACAACTCAAGAGCTTGACATACCAAGGTCTGAGGGATTATAGTAGAGTGGGCTTGGACCTGGCAGGAATATAGTGTGCATTTCAGGTTGGCAAAAAAAGAAGTAGAAGAAGAAAGAAGAAGAAGAAGAAGAAGAAGAAGAAGAAGAAGAAGAAGAAGAAGAAGAAGAAGAAGAAGAAGAAGAAGAAGAAGAAGAAGAAGTAGTTTGGGGCTTGATAATTGTGTGATAAAAGCAACATTCCACCGTGTGTGTGTGTACATGCATGTGTATCTGTATGTCTGTCAGTCTGTCTGTTTCTTTCCTTCCCATCCCTTTTTTTTCATTTTCTCCCTTTCTCTTTCTCCAAAATTTGAGGCATTGTCACTGTTCTGTTCTGAAACCTCTTACCCACTGTCAAATGTCAAACCAGTTACATTCTCTGTGGCCCCATAGTACTGATCCAACCATCCAATCACAGCTGGATTTAGGATGCTGAAGTATGTGGTGGCTTGAATCAGCATTACCATACAAGGCCGCTTTGAACTCCTCATGGTAACCTTTTATTACTGTTTCTAAGTCTCCAAGCCCTGCCAAACATCTTGAACTTTGTGGAATGAGTATAAACTTTATAAAGATAAACCTTTGATTCCACTTCAAAATTCTGCTTCAGGATGCCAAAATTATAATAAAATTGCATATATTTCAAAATCAAAAACCTATAAAACCATTTGGATCATTGAGTCCTAGAAAAATACAGTGGTGTCACTGAGCAATTGATAAATGGACAACGCTGCCACGGTTGTGCTGGCTTTCAGAGAAAAAATGGAAACCCTCCGAAACTGCTTGGGCTGTAGAGCTAGCCTGCAGTCTAGGCTGGCTGCTTGCAGATTCCTCGGATATTTAGAAACCTTCCCATTTGCAATCTCAAATATTTGTTAGAAACACTCCATAATGCAAGTGTTTTCCTTGGCACCTCAGCAGAGAGCTTCTTGCTTCCAGCCCACAATCGGAGGGGTTTTGCTAGGAATGCAAAGAGTTTTCTGACTGTAGCAAGCGGCACTGCTGCTGCTGGCCTCCCCAGAGAAATGAACCCACAGTGCAGCAAAGTCCTTAAAGACGTGTGCCCTTCTCTGCGAAGGCTGGTTAGAAGTTCTTGGTAGAGGATGTTGGTGAGAGGGCGAATAAGCAGAACCCGTCACTTTTATGTGGTGTTGACACGGTGATCTGCTGTGGTGTCTATGAAAGGGAAGAAGGTAGCCATGGACGCTCAGCAGGCCATTGTGGCAGGGGGAAGAGGGTTCAGACTTGGGGCCCGAACCCTTGCTAGGATCCCAATTCTAGCCATTTAGTTTGCAGACAGGGCTGTGGCCAAATGCTATCATCCCTTCATCGTCAGTTACTTTCCTGTTAAAGGATGCGAGAAGAGGACTTCTTGTGAGAATTACGTGATCACCTCAAAGAACTTCAGAGACCCATATTGGAGCACTGGACTGAGCTCCTAAGGTCCAAATGAGGAGCAGAAGGACGGAGAACATGAGCAAGGAAGTCAGGACTGCGAGGGGTGCGTCCACCCACTGAGACAATATGACTGATCTAATGGGAGCTCGCCGAGGCCAGCTGGACTGGGACTGATGGAGCATGTGATCAAACTGGATTCTCTGAATGTGGCTGACAATGAGGGCTGACTGAGAAGCCAAGAACAATGGCACTGAGTTTTGATTCTACTGCATGGACTGGCCTTGTGGGAGACTAGTCTGTTCGGATGCTCCTCTTCCTAGACCTGGATGGAGGGGGGAGGGCGTTGGACTTCCCACAGGGCAGGAAACCCTGACTGCTCTTAAAACTGGAGAGGGAGGGAGTGGAGGGAGTGGAGGGAGTAGAATTCTACTAGACTTTCAAAGAAGAGCTAAGACCAGTATAATTCCAGTTATTCCACAAAATAGAAACAGAAGGTACATTGTCAAATTCTTTTTATGAGGTCACAGTTAACCCTGATACCCAAACTACACAAACACACAATAAAGACAACAAAGAAAGGGAATTACAGGCCAATTTCCCTTATGATGCAAAAATAGTCAATAAAATACTGGTAAACCAAATTCAAAAACGCATAAAAAAATCATCTACCATGTTCAAGTGGGCTTAATACCAGAGATGCAGAGATGATTCAGTTTGAAAGAATATGTTAATGTAATCCACCATATAAACAAACTGAAAGATTAAAAAAAAAACCATGATCATTTCTTTAGACATCGAGAAAGCCTTTGACAAAATCCAGCACCACTTCAAGATAAAAGTCTTGCAGAGATCAGGGATACAAGGGACATAGCAAACATAATAAAAGCAATTTACAGCAAGCTAACATCAAATTAAATGGAGAGAAACATAAAGCAAGTTCACAATAATCAGGAACAAGACAAAACTGTCCTCTTTCTCTGTATCTGTTCAATATAGTACGTGATGTTTTAGCTACAACAGTAAGACAGTTAAAGGATCATAGGGGATATGAATTGGAAAGGAAGATGTCAAAGTATTGATATTTTCAGATAATATGATAACATATATGTGACCCCAGAATTTCTACCAGAGAACTCCCGTAGTTGATAGACACTTTCAGCAAAATAGCTGGGTACAAAACTAACTTTAGAAAACCAGTAACCCTTCAATATACAAATGTTAAAGAGACTGAGAAAGAAATCAGGGAATCAAGCAACACACAATATAAAATACCTTGCTGTAACCCTATCCAAGCAAGTGAAAGACCTGAATGATAAGAACTTCAAGTCTTTGAAGAAAGAAATTGGGAAGATATCAGAAGATGGAAAGACCTCCCATGCTCATGGATCGGTAGGATTAATATAGTAAAAATTGCAATCATTCCAAAAGCAATCTACAGATTCAATGCTGTTGTTCATATTTTTTCTTTTACTCTTATACTCTTTGGGATGGGTGTCTCCACCCAGCTCCCAAATAATCACATGAAGGTTTATTCTTACTTATGAATGCTTGGCCTTAGCTTGGCTTATTTCTAGCCAGTTTTTCCTAACTTAAGTTATCCTATTTGCCTTCTATTTTGGGGTTTTTATCTTTATCTATTCTATATGATTGCCTTTACTTCTTACTTTACTGTGTATCTGGGTAACTGACTGTGAGACTTGATCATTCAGGCAGCATCTTGAATCTTTTCTGGATGTAGAACTCAGACATCTGTTCCTACCAGAGATTTCTCAGGTGGTCTTCCTTGATCAAACCTGATTTTTTCTTAATTCAGAATGAATACACAACTTCTCATTTCCTGTGGAAACAAAAACAAAATCTCTTCTCCAAAGTAACATACCTTTTGACTTCAATTTTGAAGTCAAGGTATTTTCAAAATACCTATCTTCAAAATACCTATCTAGGATTAATTCAGCAGCATTTATAAGCAAATATCTTTTAGCAGCTGTTGCTCATTCTCAGCATTCAAACAATTCAAAGAGAGCATAATAGCATACAGTATCAAGATTTTCTGTGTATTTTCCATCTTTATGCAGCTTTATTTTAACCTTTATTTATTTTATTTTTACTTTACTGTTTGAGACAGGTTCTCTGTATATCTTTGGTTGTCCTGAAATCCCTTCTGTAGACCAGGCTGTTCTTTAACTCACAGAGATCCTCCTGTCTCTACCTCCCAAGTACTGGGATTAAAGGTGTGTGCTACCACACCTTGAAGTCAAAGAGGTCTGTCTGTGTTTGCCTCCAAAGCTTTGGGATTAAAGGCGTGTGCCACCACATCTTGAACTCAGAGTTCAATCTACCTCTGTCTCCCAAGTGTTGGGATTAAAGGTGTGTACCACCACATCCAACTACTCTCTTTATTTCCTTTTTATTTTAAGGAATTTATCCTGTTTCTTCAAGCCTGCATATATTTTTTAACGCACTGTAAACCATTTAGAGGTTTTCTTTGTCTTTGAATCTATCTTTACTGTATATCTCTCTTTTTGTGACCACACAAGTCTTTAATTTACCACACAATATAGGCAGGATTAAAGCCGTGGCTTTGACAGCTAGATACAGCCCATTCCTTAGCTTTCTGTGATTCCAGCCTCATGGCAGAGGTACCAGCTGCAGCCATGTTTATCTCCACAACTCTATGGAGTTTCAAGGTTCCTGCCAGCAAGCAAGCTGCAGCATTCTGCTCACAGACTACTTCACCAACCCAACATCAGACAGAAGACCATCTCCAAAATATATAAAAAACTCAAGAAACTCGACTTCAAAAAAGTCAGATAAAGCCATTTAAAAATGGAGTACAGATCTAAACAGGGAGAATCTACAATGGCACAGAAACACTTAAAGAAATGTTCAACATCCTTAGCCATCAGGGAAATGCAAATCAAAATGACTCTGAGATTCCATCTTACACCTGTCAGCATGGCTAAGATTAAAAAAAAATAAAAACACTGATAACAGTTTATGCTGGAGAGGATGTGGAGCAAGGGAAACACTCCTCCATTTTTGGTGGATATGCAAACTTGTTCAGCCACTTAAGAAAACAATATGGCCTTATCAAAAAAAAAAACAAACAAACAGGGAATCGATCTACATCAAGACCCAGCTATACCACTCCTGGGTATATACCCAAAGGACTCTCCATCCTACCACAAGAGCATGTGCTCAACCATGCTCACAGCTGTTTTATTTATTGTCTTAGGGTTTCTAGTGCTGCCACAAAACACCATGACCAAAAGACAAGGTGAGGAGGAAAGGATCTATTTGGCTTAAACTTCCACTTGGCTGTTCATTAATAAAGGAAGTCAAGTATAGGAACTCAAACAGGGCAGGATCCTGGAGAATAGAGCTGATGCAGAGGCCATGGTGGGGTGTTGCTTATTGGCATGCTTCCCAAGACTTCCTCAGCCTGCTTTCTTCTAAAACCCAGGACCACCATCCCAGGGATGCCACCACCTACCCTTGGATGGGCTCTCCTCCATTGATCACTAGTTGAGAAAATACCTTAGAGGTGGATCTCCTGGAGGCATTTTCTCAACAGAGGCTCTTTCCTCTCTGATGACTGTAGCTTGTGTCAAGTTGACACAAAATCAGTCAGCACAACTGAGCCCTTGTAAATTTGACACAAAACACATCACTATTAAGCTGTAACTCTTTCTTTATTATTCATCCCTAAGATCTTAAATACCCTTAAAAGTACCACAGTTTTTACAAATTCAAACACATTAAAATTTCAGTCCCTTTAAAATAGCCATTTTTTTAAAAAAAAAAACCCAAAGACTTTTATTTTCTTATTGATTTTTATTGAGCTCTACATTTTTCTCTGCTCCCCTCCCTGCCTCTTCTCTCCCCTTCAATCCTCCCCCAAGATCCTCATGCTCCCAATTTACTCAGAAGATCTTGTATTTTTCTACTTCCTATGTTGATTAGATCCATTTATGTCTCTCTTAGAGTCCTCATTGTTGTCAAAGTTCTCTGGGATTGTGATCTGTGGGCTGGTTTTCTTTGCTTTATGTTTAAAAACCACTTATGAATGAGTACATGTGATAACTGTCTTTCTGTGTCTGGGCTACCTCCTAAAGGCTTTTAAAAATCAAGTTTCTCAGCTGTAGGCTTTAGTAAAATACTTTATTTCAGAGGTAAAAATCAGGGCACAGTCACAATGAAATCAAATCAAAACAAAATTTCAACTGTCTAATGTTTGGGATTCATTCATAATCTTTTGAACTCCTCCCAAGGACGCGGGTTTTTTCTCTGGCTCTGCTCTCTGCCTCCCACACAGCTCGTCTTCTAAGCTCAAGCACACTCTACTCCACCGCTGCTGCTGTTCTTGGTGGTCATCCTATGGTACTGGCATCTCCAAAACACCGGGGTCTTCTGCGGTGACTGGGCTGCACTTTCACCAATAACCTCTCAAGGACTCTCTTCATGGTACCAAGCCTTAACTTCTTTTGCATGACCCCTTCAGTTCTGGGCCTTCAATTGCTATTGAGGCTGCACCTTCACCAGTCACCTTTCCTGGCTTCCCACAGTGCCAGGCCTCAGCAGCTCTCCATGAACCTTTCATGTCTTTAAATGGAATTCCACCTAGGTGATGCTTACACATTAAATAGCAAGTCTGGCTGCTAGTACAAGGTATAACCTTGGTCATCTCTGGAACACAGCTTCTGTGTTCCTGTGTTCTCAGGAAACATGTCCCAGAAGATTTCACCTCAGTAATGCTGCGCTCTGTCTCTGCCTCTCTCTTTCCTCTCTTCTCCTCTCCTCCTCTTCTTCTCCCCCCTCCCTCTTTCTCTCTTTCAAGACAGGTTTTCTCTGTAGATTGGAGCCTGTCCTGGAACTAGCTCTTGTAGACCAGGCTGGTCTTGAACTCACAGAGCTCAGCCTGCCTCTGCCTCCCAGTGCTGGGATTAAAGGCATGGGCCATCACCACCTGGCTGATGTGGGTCTCTTCTTAATCACTGCTAACATTTTAGCTTTAGCTGAGCACCATCAAGCATTCCATCAGAGCAAAACTTTGCTTTAACAGCTCTGATATCTTGTCAATCGGTGGTTATCTGATGCTTCAGCCCCAGTTAACAAGAACCACAGAATCTTAATTCAAAATAACAAATAGCCCCGATAGAGTCTTTAAACTTCCCTCTGAAACTTCACAAGCCAGGCCTCCATCTTCTGCACTGCTCTCAACATTTTTATCTTCCAAGCTCCCACAGAATATCCCACAGAATTCTTAACACTCAATGGTTCTTCTAGCCCAAAGTTCCAAAGTCCATTGACATTCCTCCCCAAAACATGATCAGATCTGTCACAGCAATACCCCACTATACTGTTAACAATTTCTATCTTTTGTTGTTGTGAAGAGACACCATGACCATGCCAACCCTAATAAAGGAAAACAATCAATTGGGGTGGCTTAAGTAAAGTTCAAAGGTTCAGTCCATTATCACCATGGTGGGATATGGAAGCATGTAGGCAGACATGGTACTGAGAGTCCTACATCTTACAGGCAACAGGAAGTGATCTGAGACACTCGGTATGGCTAGAGCACACATGAGACTTCAAAGCCTGCCTCCACAGTGACACTTTTCCCCAATAAGGCCACACCTACTCCAACAAAGCTACACCTCCTGATAGTGCCACTCCTTTGGGAGCCATTTTCTTCCAACCTACCACTTTCCACTCTCTGGCTTCCAAAGACCTGTAACCATACCATAATGCAAAAACTCCTTCAATCCGACCTCAAACGTCCCCATAGGCTTTCAACAGTCTCATCAAATTCTAAGAATCCAAAGTTCAAGGTTTCTTCTGAGATTCATGTAATCTTTATACCTGTAAAATCAAAATCAAAAAGCTGATCACATACTTCCAACATACAATGACACAGGATATTCTTACCATTCTAAAATCTAGGAAAAGGAGCATAGCAAGGGAACACTGGACCAAAGTAAGATTGAAAATCAGCTGGGCAAACTCCAAACTCTACATCTTCATGTCTGATGTAAAAATGATCTTCAGAGCCGGCGATGGTGGCGCACACCTTTAATCCCAGCACTTGGGAGGCAGAGGCAGGTGGATCTCTGTGAGTTCGAGACCAGCCTGGTCTACAGAGCTAGTTCCAGGACAGGCTCCAAAGCCACAGAGAAACCCTGTCTCGAAAAACCAAAAAAAAAAAAAAAAAAATGATCTTCAGATCTCCAACTCCTTTCAGCTTTGTTGACTGCCTCATACTTCTTTATCTTGGGCTGGTTCCACTCCTTGTTAGCATCTTTCTTCAGCAGGTATCCCAAGATTCTGGCATCTTGGGGTTTCCAAGGCAATCCAGCCAGGCTTCACCTTCATAGCTTCACACAATGTCCTCTCTAGGCCCATTCATGGACACCCCTGGATACTTGCCTGGCGTCAGAGACTTTCCTTAATTGCAAGGGCAAACTTCATAACCACTTTTTTCTTCATTAACGCTAAAGGCAGAACCACGTGGCAAAAGCTGCCAAGTTCTGCTGCTTGTTGGGGGCTAGAACATGCCCCACTTGTTCAATTATATCTTCATCAGTTTTCTGTTTTCTACCTTCACTGCCTAAGTTTGGCTGTCCTCAGATTGGATCTGTAGACCAGGCTAGCCCCAAACTCAAGAGATCTAGCAGCCTCTGCCTCCCCAGTGCTGGGATTAAAGGCACGTACCACCACAACAGACTCTAAACTTTTCCATAGTTCATTTTCACAGATTGGAAACTTAGCTGGGTGGGATCTTGCCCCGAGGTCACCACTCCCTTTATTTTATTTCTTACTCTGTTTATCTGCTTGAACACAGGACTTGGCTTTATTCCACTCCCTGGAGCTCACTTTCTCCTCAAATATATTTTTTGCTCAGCTTGCTCCTTTTCATTGTGTCTTCAGTAGAGTTAACAGTAGTAACCGCACAACAGTCTGTAGTAGGCTGCTTTGAGATTTCCTTTGCCAAGAGAATTAATCAAGAATTCTTCACCTTAGCCTCAGGCACACTTTTCAGACAAGGGTAAAAAGCAGTCATATTCTTCGCCAAAATATCACAAGTATGATTTCTAGGCAACATGCTAAAATTATTCTCCTCTGAAACCTCTTGAGCTACACCCCCCAGCCAGTTCAAATCACTCTCAGCATCACTGCCTTCCATGACCCCACTGGTAGGCCAGTTAAGCAGGTTTTAAAGCATCCCACTAGTTTCCTAACCCAAAGTCCCCAAATTCAAATTCCTCCAAACAAAACCAGTTAGGGCTGTCTCAGTAATACCCAACTTCTGGCACCAATTAGTCTTAGGATTTCAGTTGCTGTAACAAAACACCATGACCAAAAGGCAAGTTGGGGAGGAAAGGGTTTATTTGGCTTATACTTCCACAGTGTTGTTCACCAGTGAAGAAAGTCAAGGACAGGAGAAACTCAAACAGGGCAAGAACCTGCGGAAAGAGGTGATGCAGAAGCCATGCTTACTGACTTGCTTCCAATGGCTTGCCCAGTCTACTTTCTTATAAAACCTAGGACCACCATTCCAGGGATGACCCTATCTCCCATGAACTGGATCCTCCCCCACTGATCACTAATTGAGAAAATACCTTAGAGTTGGATCTCATAAAGGCATTTTCTCAACCGAGACTCCCTCCTCTCTGATGACTCTAGTTTGCATCATGTTGACATACAAAACCAGATGTACATCCATAATAGCCAGAACCTGGGGATAATCTAGATCTTCCTCAAGTGAAGAATGGATAAAAAAATGTAATACATTCACACAATTGAGTATTACTCAGCCATTAAAAACAATGACATCGTGAAATTTTCTGGGAAATGGATGGAACCAGAACAGATCACCCTGAGTGAGGTAACCCAGATCCAGAAAGACAACATGGTATGTGTTCACTCCTAAGTGGATATTAGCTGTAAAGTAAAGGAGAACCACACTACATTCCACAGACCCAGAGAAGCTAAGTAACAAGGAGGGCTCAAGCAGGGGACACATGAATTTCCCTGGGAAGGGAAATAAAATGGACATTGCCAGTGTATGGGGGTTGAGTGGAGTTCTGTAATGTGGTGGGGGTAGGAATGGGATCAGGAGAGATTAGCTGTAGGGAGAATGGAGGGAAAATACTAGTAGAGACAACTGGAATCTGGGGGAATCTCTGGGAGGATGGCCCGCCTATAAGATGTGCTGGGGTAAAAATGGTACAGAAATTGTAGGAGTGACCAATTAATAACTGGCATAGTTGGAGACCCTTACCCTGAGAGGGAGTTCCACCCTGAGGGCCAGGACCCAGAGGTGGGATGCTCCAGAGAGCTAAGATAAAACCAACAAGGAAGAAAAAGATCAATAAAATGGCTCCCAATGATATTCTGCTATACTTATAGATTAGTGCCTAGTCTAATTTTCATCAGAAAGACTTCTTCCACCAACTTATGGAAACAGATGCAGAATCACAGACAAATATTAGTCACAGCTTGGGGAATACCTCCAAAGAGAGGGAAGGAAGGATTGTAGAAGCCAAAGGGGTCAAGAACACTATAAGCAAACCAACAGACTTTTTCTTACCACGACCCAGCACCCCAGCACCCCACCCCCAACCCTGCCCTGCTGTATGCTAGGACCAGTGTTCAACATCAGTTTTAAGCTCTCACACTAAGGCTACCCGCCCAGAGCGGTGAGCCTCAAGGTCCTCAGTAAGAGAGCCCGGCACCCTCAGCCTGGGCTCCAGGGGCTCCTGTGCTCTCTTGGATCCTGCACTGCCTGCCCCGTCCTTCCTTCTGTCCCTGGATCATTGGGCTACCAGGCGGCCCTGTTTAGGTGCTGAGGAGTTCCATCTGGACGGTCGTCCATGTTTGGGTGCTGAGGACATCCAGCTCGACGGGACGGGCGCTGCTTCTACACTGAAGAGATACACCCAGAGACTCAGTCACAGCAAAGACTGGACCAAGACACGAGGCCTCTCCTAGCTCCATTTGAACGAGGAGATGGGAAGGTGCCAATGCAAGATTTCCTCCAACAACATGAAAGGCAACATGACATCACCAGATTCCAGGGATCCCGAAATAAGAAGAATTGTACACCCTACTCCAGAAGAATTAGAAGAAATCGACTCAAAAGTGAATTATATGAAAATAATAGAAGACCTTAAGCAGGAGGTGAAAAACTGCCATAAACAATTAG
The DNA here is from genome assembly GCF_014885135.2 of Alexandromys fortis. Lineage (NCBI taxonomy): Eukaryota > Metazoa > Chordata > Mammalia > Rodentia > Cricetidae > Alexandromys > Alexandromys fortis. The sequence goes on from NW_026067933.1 coordinate 8,831,063, forward strand.
AGATTACAAACAAAAAGGTAGAGGAAATGAATAAATCGCTCAAAGATACCCAAGAAAATCAAGAGAAACAAGAAAAAGCAATCAAACAGGTAAGGGAAGCAGTTCAAGACCTGAAGAATGAAATGGAAGTAAT
>NW_026067933.1:8836694-8921911 GCF_014885135.2 Alexandromys fortis
GGGAGACCGGGAGGGAAATGGGAGGCGGGGAGGAGGCGGAAATTTTTTTTTCAATAAAAAATTATATTTAAAAAAAGTTAAAGAGGAGGGTGTAGTACTGTACAGATTTATGTTTATAGATTAGAATGCCAAAAACTTTTATTACTCAACTTATTGACCATGCTCCTGTATTTCAGAACTGTATATGGTCTTTATAAAACAAATAGGGAATCAAAACATCAGCAGGTGTTTTGCAGCTAAAGGATGGAAGGTCCTGAAAGTGGCACCAGTTTTTTCCATAAAAAAAAATCTTTGTTTGGTTGGTATGAGTTGTGGAGACGGTGTCTTGTTATATAATTCAGGCTTTCGTAGAGTCCACTATTGTCCTGCATCAGCCCCCAAGAGCTGGCATTCCAGCCGTGTACCATCACTTTCTCTTCTAAATAAAAAAAAAAATTAAATGTTAAAAAAAAGAAAACCAACAGAATCAACTAACCTGCGCTCATAGGGGCTTACAGAGACTGAACTGACAACTAGGGAGCCTGCATGGGACTGACCTAGGCCTTCTGTACATAAGTTACAGTTGCATAGCTTGATCTTCTTGTGAGACTCCCAAGAGTGGGAATGTCATCAGGGGATGTCTCTGAATCTGTTGCCTGCTTTTGAGAATCTTTCCTCCTATTGGATTGTCTCATTCAGCCTCAGTAGAAGAGGAGGTGCCTAGTCTCACTGCAACTTGATATGCCATGGGGGGCTGATATCTATGGGAGGAGAAACAGAGGAGAGGGAGTGGATGGGACTGGGGACAGGAAGTGGGGGAGCTGAAAAAAGAGGAGGGAGAGAAAATTTTAGTTGGGATACAAAAACCAAACAACAACAACAACAACAAATCTATAAGTCTTCTAAGAAGTCTTGTAGGGCTGTCAAAAAATTATTTGAATGCCCAAGTGGCAGTTGTGTTGATAAGAAACAAGGGTTGTCTTCCACCTCCCATGAAAACAATAAATCTTACCATCCTGGGATGCACATCTTGCCAAGAAGCAGCTTCCATGACAGCCTGACTGTGCCTTGTCCTCCCATTGTATTTTGTGTGTGTGTGTGTGTGTGTGTGTGTGTGTGTGTGTGTGTGTGTGAGAGAGAGAGAGAGAGAGAGAGAGAGAGAGAGAGAGAGAGAGAGAGAGAGAGAGGTGGAATAAAACGAAAATGAGAGGTAGGAGGAAAGGACCCAAGGTCAGGGAGAATAAGACAAAAGAGGAAAATGGGGCAAGAATGAGAAAACAGCTCATGTTTTCTAGCATGTGGAACATCTACATTTAGTAACATGTACACACACATGTATGATGTGAAGGAGAAGAGAGAGGAAGGGGACTAGTGAGAGCAGAGAGGACCGAAGGGAGAAGGTGACACGGGGTAAAAATAATCAAAGTACAATAGTATGTTATCATGATAAAAAGAAACGAAGACACTACGAGAAGTTGCAAAGGGTGTTTGGTGATGACAGCCAATGCCGGGTGCAGGGCCCTTTAATGAACACAGAATGAAACATGGGAACCACATCCAGAATGCAGTCCCAGATCCTGCAGCAGTCCTGTGCTCTCTGCCAGCTCCTAGCTTCCCTCTTCTCTGCCCCTATTTGATACCCACTCACAGAACTTAGATTGAAAAGAGGGAGCTGTGTGTGTATGTATGTGTGTGTGTGTGTGTGTGTGCGTGTGTGTGTGTAAAACTATGCTGTATGCATTTGCTACACATAGTTTCCAATACTCACTAACTTTCTTAGGGTGAAGACTTTGAAAGTCTCATCCTTCGAGTTTGTCACTTATAATTGAATAGAAGTAGTTCTTCTTAATATTTGACTTAGAAACTCTAACAAAGAATGTAAAATGCCGATTATGACTACCATCATATGCCAAGAATTGATAAACATTGAGGTCAATCACTACATCTTTTTCTCTGTTGGGGATTACAATCAATTGCTAGGGTGTTTGAATACCTGATTTCTATCTCTGTCCTTAAGTGGGGTCATGACATAAAAAAAATTCTCTTGGTGTTACACAAGATATGTGTGAGCATATAACAGTCCCAAACTTGGTAGGTGAAAAAGGGTCATGAATTAACTTTCCCAAAATGCCAAATTTTTACAAAGTCATGGAGGTAGGAGGGGTGTAAACATTTAGGAATGTAGATGACAAGGTGTATGTATGGAGGGGTTGGAAGAGGCTGACTTACAGCTTGATGCTCCTAGTAGGGGTGCAAAAATGCTGTCTTCTTCCTGTGCTTTGGCCAAATAACAAAGATTAGATCAGAACAAGAGCTTCTAAACTGTGAATTCATATCATCTACACCAGTTCCCTAGAAACTTGTTAGGATATGAACCTTTGGGCCATATTCAAGATTTACTGAATCAGAAAGTCTGAAAAATGGAACCCAGTTGTTCATTTTCCAGAATCCTCCAGGAGGTTCTGATGCTAACTCCAGTCAGAGAACCATTGAATTAGATCAAGAGTGAGAATAGACACAGGAAGCCCAGACAAGAATTCACAGTGAGCCTCATGAGAGCGGCTGGTTCAGAAATGAAGTCCTGGCTACAGTGATGGAGACCTTAGGCACAGTCAAATGCAAACAAGGGTTTTATATAGCAAGGCAGTCTGCTTGGTAAGAATGCCTGGGAATTGGATGCACTGTTTTGTGGGTGGCAGGGTATGATAAAATAGCAATGGCCTGTGAGTTAGAAAAGGATCAAGAAGACGGAATAAGATGCTGGGAGGTAACTAACCAGTAACTAACCTCCTTGAAGATGTCACGGTCTCCAAGTCTGAAGTCATATGTCTGCTATCCATTTATCATTGCCTAAGAATTGTGTTCTCAAGTGATGTTGTTGCACCATCCTACAACTCAACACAATCTCCAAACTTAGAAACATGTGAACAAACATATTTTCCAGTTGAAGACTGAATCTAAATAATTAGCGTAGCCATCTCTGTGGATTGAAAATGCAACCATCAGGCCCTACCCCTTGAGATGTGGTCCTGCCTCTGGTCTGCTGCTGCACAGCTGGAGGGGAGGCCCAGCTGAGACTGAACTGACCAGCTTCCCTAACACCCAGACCCAGATCCAGGATCTTGAGTTGGCATACCCCAACACCTACCCCATATATGAGCTCTGGAGCACTGTAGAGGCCAGTCCTGTGGAAGCATAGCCACAGGATCTCCATGACTCTGGACAACAAAAAGATATTCAAGAGGAGTCTTGATGGGGTCTAGTATAGACAGTGTATCAAAAGTCAGAGCCTCTGAACCAGACCAATGACTCATTTCAATGAAAGCTGTTGGGACCAAAGGGTATACTGCGTGATGATAGACCCACACCACAGCACCCAGTACCACTAAGACAGACGAATAAGTGATGGAGAGGTGGGAAAGATGGTGGAGCGGAGTGGTACAAGGACAGCAGGTTGATGCCCAGAGATGCTGGCAAAATGTACTTTTTTTTCAGTCTTAAATTTTATTTTTTATTTATTTAATTTTGTTTTCTTTTGGGGGAGGGTTACAAAGGTGGAGGCTGGGATATGGAAAGACTGGAAAATGGCTGGGATTGGGGTGCATAATATGAAATTCCCAAAAAATAAATAAAATGCCATGTTAAAGAAAAAAAACTTTTTTTTCCCGTTTTTTTGAGACAGGATTTCTCTGTGGCTTTGGAGCCTGTCCTGGAACTACCTCTTGTAGACCAGGCTGGTCTCGAGCTCCTCTGCCTCCCGAGTGCTGGGATTAAAGGCGTGCACCACCACCGCCCGGCTTAAAGAAAAAACTTTAAAAAAAAAACCTGATAGCCTTTTCTCCTTCTCCTGCTGATGTGGGATGTCCTTCTGTATATGTGTTGCTTTTATTGATTAATGAATAAAGCTATTTCGGCCAATGGCTTAGCAGAGTAAAGTCAGGAGAACAATTAGTACAAAGATAGATAGATAGATAGATAGATAGATAGATAGATAGATAGATAGATAGAAAGTAGGAGGAGTTTATGAGATGCCATGTAGCTGCCAAAGGAGAAGAACACCAGAACTTTACTGGTAGGCCACAGCCTCATGTTGATGCACAGATTATTAGAAACGGGTTTATTAAGATTTAAGAGCTAGCTAGGAATATACCTAAACTATTGGCCAAGCAGTGCTGTAATTAATATAGTTTCTGTGTCATTATTTGGGTCTGGCAGCTGGAAAACAAACATGCAGTCTCCATTTTCTGGTTCAGAAAACTTTTGTTTTGGTTAACTATAGACCTAGCTCTTCAGGGATAAATCAGGACAGGCTAAGTTAGTCATACATGTTCTATTTATTTTTACCTTTCATGGGATAAACACATGAGTTATTTGTGACCAACGAAACAGAAAGGTAGGCAAGCCTACCTGGAAACCTATCTGGAAACAATTTGTTTCCTCTTTTCACCCTTATCCCTTATGCTGGTGTCAGGGGAGTGGTGTTAACAAAGTAGCAATTCCCAGGGTGGAAGGCACCATAGGTGACCGCAGAGTGGACAGATTAACACACACTTGTTTGAGCCAAATCTGGTTAGCTGACAGTCTCCAGGACGGTGACTCATTTGTTTTCATTCATTGCCCAAGGCATTCCTGATGACTCACCTTTCTCTAGGAAGCCTCTTGGGAGAACTTCAGCAGGCCTCTAGCCATCTCTACCTCAGGCACCCAGAGCTTTCAGGTTCCTTTGGAAAGCAGACACCCAAGCTGTTTTGTTAGTCTCCTCTTGTGACCCTCTCTCCTCCTGAACTCTTTCCTCTTGATATTCTGAAATCTAACTGTTGGGAACTGAAGATTCCCTTCTACTGAAATCCTCTTTCAGATCGTAGCTGAAATGGTCTCTGTGTTTTGCACTTAAATTTTACTTTTATTAATAGTTCTTTCAAGTAGACACTCTTTCTTCCCCTGTGCAGGCAGGTTGGCTGAAGTGCCTGTGAGGTATGTAGGTAGGTGCCTTCCTCATACATACATTATTTTCTGTACTGATTCCTTTTGGTTTCTGACAGTCACAGTCTTTGAAAGTGTGATAAGGAACTTTAACACCTATTTCTTTTCCAAACATTCAATTCCATTTTGTTTCGAAGGTTTAAAAAGTAATTATTGTTGCCTGATGGCCATGGTGCATGCCTTTAATTGCTGTCCGAGGGAGGCAGAGATAGGTGGATCTCTGTGAGTCTGAGCCAGCTAAGTCTTCAGAGTGAGTTCCAGGACACCTAGGGTTACACAGAGAAACTCTGCCTCGGGAAAAATAATTATTGTGCTACATAGGAGGCTCAATAATATGCTCCCAGCGAAAGGGCAAACTCATTAGTCAAAGCTATTTAAGCATTTTTATAAGTATATGAGAGACAAAAATCCTCTTCATCAAGCTAGAATGTTTGTTACATTGTGTGATAAAAACCCCACATAATAGAGAAAAGTGGTTCTTGGCATCTATGTGTTCCCCTTTTCTGTCAAATTCCAGAATATTCCTTTATATTTTTTTAATAGCATTAGTCTCTGGCTTGTTCTTTCCCGCGTTTCTGTTGTTGCTGTCCTTGTATGAGGACCTCAGCATGCCCATGGGTGTTCAAACAACACTTGTGCCTGACTTTCCCTGTCTTCCTAAAATCCAGTACTCCTGCCCTCCACCTGTCCAGCTGTAACTGGGGAGGTGATTCAATTTTTTTTTTTTTTTTTTGGCCAGGGGTTTGTTTCACCTCCTAAACCCAGAATTTCTGAGCTCTATCATGGCCTCCCCGGTTCTCAGTCAGACGGTATTTACAGAGAACCGAGTCCAAAATGTCTCCATGCAGTAGTGGCTGACTCTGGCTACCCATGGCAACTGGGTAGAAGGTGCTTTTGTTATCGGGTGAAGGTCAAGATATCCTAAGGAAATGCAGCATTGAGGAAAAATCAATAGCAGCCTTTATAAATGTCATTTAAAATACCATTCAAAACAAGGATAAAGGTTAATGGTATTTTGTTTTGAGTGTTTCAAAATATATTAGCAGATTAAACAGGAGCTACAGTGACATGCTCCCCATGACAGGACAGAATAATTAGCTACAGGTATTTAAACATCTGGTAAATATATGAAGCAAAACAATTCTATTAATAAAACCAGAATGCCAGTCATATTGTGTGCTAAAACCCCTATCTCTATAGCCCAGGGAAAGAGGCCTTTTTCATATATGTGAGAATTCAGTAAAGACGAGAGTTAACTGAGCACTTGGATCAGCAGTGGTCAGGACAGGCAGAGGGTGACAGATGAGAAATGGTTCCCAAGCGATTGTTCTGGGGCACAGGGCAGTCATACGTTTCTAGAAGCTGAGGACAAACTCAAAAGACAAGTTCTGATACGCCAGGGCATTTGAAACAAGGGCATTTTGAAACGGTTCTCGGGTGGTGGTGTCTCTTGTAACCACGGTGAAGCTGGGAGAACTCAAACATTCCGTGTTGTAAATTGTTTAAGAATGACTCAGTGCTGAATCTCTTGCCTTTGGTGAAATGCATCTGAAACACTTGAGTCAATTTGGAAATATATGCTTAGAGACTTCAGTCACTGTGGCTCAGTTAGAACCTTTTAAAGAAAAGACAATCTGTTGTCCTTTGTTAAAAAAAAAGGAAGATTAAAAGATAAAAATGACGTGTCACAAATGTGAAGGCCAACATGCTACTAGAGCAACTTGGATGTCCTAAGTGAAACTGAATAACAAAATTCCACCGATTTCTCAAAATTATAATTGTATCTAAAGTTGTGTGTGTTGTGGTTTCCGGTCTCTTTGGGGGACAAGCCACGCCCACTCCCATTACCTGTGACCTTACCGCTGCCACCTCGCCCCTTTTCCCTTTCTGCTCCCTTGGCGTGCACACGTGTCTCTCTGTTTCTTTCTCTCGCTCTCTCTCTCTCTCTCCCCCCTTCCCTCTCTCCCCCAATAAATGTTTTATGGCTATTTTCTGTGTCCATGGGTCTGCTCACATCCGCCCGAGTTGGGAATTCCAGCTGCATGGCTTCCCGCTGATGGGAACTCTGCGGCTGCTCGCTTGCTGCTCAGGTGCTGGACTCCAGAGCTGGCGCCCAGCACCCGCCCGCCCTGCTGGGGATCCTGGAGCTCGCTGCTGCCACAGTTTTTAAGAACAACAATGTGTATGTGTGGACTCCAGGAAGGAGTTCACGATCAACCACTTTTGGGTGGTCTGAGATTCTCCCGCAACGAATGCTAACACTGTTTCATCATCTTCTTTTGAACTTCCGGGACCTCAAGAAGTTTCTCCCTTCTCTTTCCTCATCGAACTCTCTGCTCTCTGCTGTTTAGGGGACAAGAAAGCAAAGGTCACCGTCACGTCTTTTAATAATGAAGCTAGTGGCTTCTGTGGAGGATGAGGACGTCTTTGGCCTTGCCCTCAGCACCAGCAACGGCTCTCAGCTCTCTTTTAGTGAAGTTTTTACTGTTAACTGCAATGATGAGGTTGTCACATTCATGCCATATCAGAAATTTTAAAAAAGAGAAAACCAAAAAACTAAATTCTGCACCTTAGAAATGAACTCACATGAGGGTCTAATGAGAATTTTTTTTATTATTTTACCGATTAACAGCTAATTAGAATAAACCTATTTTGTGTTATTTGAATTTAGAAAAAGAAATGCACAAATCCAGATAAAACTATTTTTTTTTTTTTTTTAGCTTCCAGGGAAGGCTTTAGTGTTGGCGTTTGCAGCAAGAGAACTGTTAGTTAATGTTCTTTTGCTCAATGGTGATCTTAGATGACCCCTGTGAAAGGGGTTGAAGGCCTTCAGTAGGCCCAACCAGGACAAACCTGGCACAGACAGGCCTTGTCCTCCTCCCCCATTCCCTCTTCCTTATTAAGAACAAAATAACAACAACAACAAGCCCATTATCTTGCATTCCTAAAGCTAGCCACTAAGGTCTAATCCCTTATTTGGCTGTTTCCTCCCCTGAGGCTCTCAAAGTATTGAAGTTCAACAATCAGAAGTCCCCTTGTGGTTATTCTAATTAACACGTCCAATCAAAACATACCAACTCATCCTAACATGGGGTTTCCCCTTTTACTTTATTAACTGCCCTTTGCCTATGGGCCATGTGTGTCTACACACACACACACACACACACACACACACACACACACACACACACTCCTCTATCCAGAGGCAGTCTTTTGTCCCACCAGAGCAAATATCCATTCCCTATTTACCTTCTTCTCTTCCCCTTCTCCCTCATCTTCTATCTCTTAAATGTGTCCTCTATTCCCTTTCCTTTGTCCCTCCAGGGGAAATCAATCTTGTGCCGATTCTGGTCCTTTCAAGGGCCATGACCCACAGAATGAGAACCACTGTTCTACAACCTCCTGAGAGGCACCGATAAATCTTGTTTCAGCTTCCTCAGACTTGTGAAATTTGCTTACTTCTTGAGTAATAAGGGTCTTTGCCTCCTTCCTTAAGGGAATGCTTCTATTCAGAGGAAATGGCTATGCAACAGGAAGGGAGCTATATCCTCAGTAGTAGAAGAAAAATAATAGCATAGAATTAGTATCTTACTTTCTTATAAAGAAATTTGAACAGGAGAGACGGCTCAGCAGTTAAGAGCACTGCCTACTCTTCCAAAGATCCCAAGTTCAATTCTCAGCAACCACATGGTGGCTCACAACCATCTGTAATGAGATCTGGTGCCCTCTTGAGGAAGAGACCTGGTCAGTTGACCTCATCAACTTGGACCATGAAACCCAATATGGACAAGTTCAACAGAACCACCAACATAATGGCTGCCCATGCCTGTTTGATTTTTTTTTTTATTATACTCACCTAGGAAGAAGGAACAATTGAAAAATTGTCTTCATGGAATTGGTCAGTTTCTGAGGCTTTTTATCATTCTTTTTCTTTCTTTTTTCTTTTTTTGTGTGTGAGACATTTTCTTAATTGCTAACTGATGTAGTGGGCCCAGTCCACTGTGGGCAGTGGCATTCCTAGGCAACTTTGCCTAACTGTGTACCAAAGCTAACTGAGCAAGCTGAAGGGAACCAACCAGTAGGAAGCATTTCTCAGTTTCCGTTTCTGACAATAGGTTCCTGCCTTTGTTTCCCTCAATAAGGGATTGTATCCTATAAACCAAATGCCCCACAGAAGATGCTTTTGGCAATGGTGTTCCCTAGCGACAGAGGTAAACTAGGCCACCAACTAACAAGAATGTCCAAGTTCCTTGATGACCTCTGAGCCACACGGGGTTCATGACCCTGTATTGCAAGGGCAACCTACAAGTATTCAGGGGAGAGCCAGGCTCAGTGGATCTCTGCCACCCGCACTCTTCATTCGTTCCATGACAGACAGGTAGTCATTTTCTTAGTGAATGGCATGCCTAGTGCCAGCCTTATCTTAGCTGTCTTAGCTGGCGGCACGGGGGCAGTGGGCCAGACGTGGGAAGAGTGTGCTGTGGTAGTGTGAAGGGGGTTCCATTCAACTTTATTCTCAGTCTGCCGATGTCTCAGGAAAGTATTAAATGTTACAAACAAAATGGACTAGAACATATCTGTTACTATTTGGGACAAATCAAGGTGAAGATAAGGGTAAAGCGGTGGTTACAGGGTATTAATATGTAGGATTGGATTACTCCTTTCAACACTGTTCTATGTGTTCCAGCTTCAAAAAGGTACTTTTTATTGTTGGGACTGGCACAATTCAGAGGGAATACAATGTACTCGTTAAGCACTTGTGTACATACTTTCTGTGTGTGTTTGTGTGCGTGCATATGCAATACATAAATCAGTGGCATGCAACAGAAAAACAGCAACTGAAAACGAAACAAAGTAAAACAAAAATCAACAAACATATAAAAACCCAAACCAACAGTCCTGAGTATGAGTCAGACAAAATTAAAACTACCAAGTCAGAAATACTTCAGACTTGGGGAGGTGGGGGAGGGAGGCAGAATGTGTTTGTCCAGCATGCACGAAACTCCTGAGTTTGGTTAAGAGCACAGCAGAAACCAGGCTCAGGGTGCACAGCTAGTACTTGGAGAAAGGCACAAGAAGATCAAGGTCATTTTTGGCTACATAGTGATTTTGAGATCATCCTAAGACACAAGACCCTATCTTAAAACAAAACAAACCAGTTTCAGACTGAAGAAACACACACACACACACACACACACACACAATAATCTAGAATCTAGAAAAATCACTAGGAAATTTATAACATTGTATTTATAGATAGGCACCATAGGGCACACTTGAAGTCTTAACACTTGGGAGGCTAATGCAGGAGAACCGAGTCTGAAGCAGGCTAGTGGGACTACCTTTTGAGGCCCCAGCTTTAAAAAATAATAATAATAAAAAAAGCAAAAAGCAACAAGCAAGAAAGACAGAAAGAAAGAAAATGCCCTCTTAAAACAAGTAGAATGCAATATTTGGTTCTCTTTCTAAAGTTTAACTAAAATAGTGATACCTTTAATGAAAACTTCTGCATGACCTAAGTATTACGATTATGAACAAGTGCTGACTTAAGGCTTCCCAAAACTCCTTCTTTCTCTGCAGGGAGACACTTTATGTCTGTCCTGTCGGGAAGAGGATTTTACTTTTGTCAGGGTATTTTTACTCTTGGAGACATCGCCCCCTGCTGTACTAGATACTTAACTGCAAAACGGACGTGGAAGAAAGACAATTATTAAAAGTGAAAGAGACTTTATTTTGAATAGCATATATAACAGTCATTGCATATAATATTTATAGTGCATAGTTATGTGTGAAAGCATACAAGGGGAAAACATTAAAAACACCCAAGAATGGGAGTGTGCAGGCAAGAAGACAGCAAGCCCAGAGGTAGCATAAGAGAGTTTCCATGGCGTAAGCCTGAAAATCATGCAAAAACTATCGCCAGGGCAGGCAAATGACATCAGCACAAACTACAATTCCCTAGGTATGAAATCTATACATACTCTTTGGATTAAAAAAACAAAACTAAGTGAATAGCCTGCTTTTATCATCTAGACAACAAGCAAAACAAAACAAAAAGTCTAAGAGCAAAGTGCACATATTGTTCCGCCACATACATATAAAATACCCAAGGCCATAAATGGAGGTCACTGGACGGCAGAAGAGAACACTGAGAGGTAAATACAAGGAAAGGCAACGAGGAAGAGTCCCCTTCGCCTCCAGAAGGAGGCGCTTCCGAAGGCTTAGGCGTTGGGACACCCACTACGCAGCACCCCGAGTGTCTGCAGAAGGAACTCACTGCGCATCACAGCGTTCAACGAGTGTCGCATCAGGCAACACCTAATTCCTTTACATTTTCCACGTGAATCAAAGCATAGGAGTCAACACGCTCATCTCTCCCAGGACACTAGCTTTTAAGTGATATATATTATTTGGCACTAAGGGTACGCCGTTATAAAGATCAATTAAATTCAAGCTTCCAACTCAAAGATTTCATGTGTGGAAATAAAAGCGACAGTTCTTCATTGTTCTCTCTCTATATTTTTTAATCACATGCTTAAAGTAGTAATTTAAAATTAAGACAGACAAAATTCCTAAGGTTAAAAAAAATATTGGACAAAATCTTTTGGTTTGCTATATAGTTTTTTTTTTTCTTTTATTAGTTTTTCCAATTGCATTGTATCATGAAATGCAGGCCATTGTGGATAGCTATGGCCCAACACTGCTCGGTGTTCTCCTCCTAGGACATCAGCTTCTTGCACTCCACGGAGCAGAAAACCATTCCTTCTACGGGCATGAACTTCTGCCCGATAAGACACTTGCTGCAGCAGGAGCAGAGGAAGCACTCTGTAGACGCGTGCCAGCTGAAGCTATTGTAGGTCACTCTCTGCACTTCCGGGTCGATGGCGTTGTGGCAGCCTTGACACACCTGTGTGGGGATAAAGTCAGCAGAAGACCATTAGAGACCAACCATGTCAGCCACACTGGCACCCAAGGGCAAACGGAGCCTGAGTCTTCAGATGGTAAGTTTGAAAAGGAATAAAAAATAGGCAAGTGACAGCAGCATCTTCGGGAATCACTGAAGTCAGCAGGGATCTGTATATGCTGAGCCAGGTGAGAAACAGCAGGCAAAGGCAAACAGGTGGAAGCCGCTCCTAAGCTGCCCCCTATGGTGTTACAAATAGGATGTTACTGCAGCCAACCCAGGAGCACTGCATTTGGTTCCAGTTCATTAAAGCTTTGAAGTGGTAACATCATACCTATGGCATGGACATGTCATGCCTATGACATGGACATGTGATTATTAAGGCCACTAATCTCTAGAGAGTAGGAAATTAAAACCGTTTTTCAAAGTAATTAAGGATTCAATTAAAAATACTGACAGTACTTGAGAATAATTAGTTCACACCATAAATATAGCTCCGATTAATTAGTTTCCATTTTGTCATAATTTATCTGTCATCTAGGCCATGGACTTTAATACTTTCATCCCCTGTACCACTCAGCTTGTGTTCCATGGACAAGGTCTCAGGCTGGGCCCAAATTCTCCACACTTCTCCTTCCGCCTCCCAAGTGCTGAGATAATGGTTGGGCGCCATCATGCCTGGTTTATGTCTGCAGTGCTGGGGATCAAAGCCAGGGCTTCGCACACAATGCAAGTACTGCGCCAACTGAACTATAGCCCCAGGCCGCCCTTCAGTGCCCTGTGTGTTATACTCAAATATACAAATGATGCAGACACACTCATACATACACACACAGCATAATATTCTTCTGAACTGAACATATGTATGAAGAGAGCAAATGATATTCTGTATTATTGCAGAAAACTTATTCAAGAATCTTAAAACCACCTGTGCACTCAGGGCCTTCAAGGGTACAGTATCCTTTACCATAATGGGCCTGGCAGGATATGTCCTGTGTTCATAAACCTCACATAGCTCAGAGAGCTGTTTACTTCCATCCTTCTTGCTTCTTTTATTTGAACACGAGATATGAGGTAGCTAATTCTTTTGTTTTGTTTTGTTTTTTTTGTTTTTCGAGACAGGGTTTCTCTATAGCTTTGGAGCCTGTCCTGGAACAAGCTCTTGTAGACCAGGTTGGCCTTGAACTCACAGAGATCCTCCTGCCTCTGCCTCAGTGCTGGGATTAAAGGCGTGCGCCACCACTGCCAAACAAGGTAGCTAATTTTATTCGTTGTAAATGGCTCTCTCACAGGTGGACCCCGTGAGCCTCCCAGATGTGAATCCTGGGTGGCCATGGGATCCCAGAGCACATGGAGACAAACCAAACTAGGTATCTGGCCATTTCACATCTTCTCCCAGTTAATGTTTATCTCAGAAATCCTGTTTAGACTGAGGATATTTCTTCAGGTCTAAAAAATAACTGTTTTCTCTGTCACCTTTAAAATAATAATAAAATATCTATTCAAATTAACCCCGTAAGGCCAATGATCTCCAAAGATTTACATCATGTAGCACACTACATGCACAAACATCTTTCCCCTTCAGGTGGGATAAAGATGTCTTGTTTTAATATTAGGTAAAGCCAATGGTTCACTTTACTGAAAAAGTAACTTTTCTAAAAGAAACAATGGCGTATTATAAAATTAAATGATTAGACATTCTTTTTTAAAGTGGATAGAAAACACATGAGGCAATGAGTCAAGACTGAAGATGGCAGACATCAAAATTTGCCTTTTTGTCAAAGCACCATACTTTTAGAACTACATATGGGTACATATTTTCCTTTCCCAGGAGTTTCCCCTATGTAATAGCTTAGAGAGACCTTAAACTAAACTTAAAAAAAAAAAGGTAGGTGTCTATCGTTCTGATATTCCTGGTTTATGAGCCAGACTATATATGGTCATCTTTTCTCCCTATATCTGAATTACCATCTCTTGGCCAGCATGCAGCAGCAGCTCTTGGGAACACAATGGATGCAATAAGAAACACACTTGCACATTAAGCACCTGAATGGTCCACACAATAAATCTAAATATAAAGGTCAATTTTTGTTGTACTACATCAATTCCACGAGGGTTTAAAAAACAGTCACTGTGTCATTTCCAGGGAGTAAAACAAGGTCCTAATGGGTGAGTTAGTAATATATACAGAAACTATTTAATTTTTTTCAGTGTATTCATTTTAGTATTTTATGTGCATGAGTGCTTTGCCTGCAGTATTCGTCTGTGCATCATGTATGAGTCTAGTGCCTGAAGAGGACATCAAAAACCCTGGGACTGGAGGTTCGGATGATTGTGAGCTGCCATGTGGGTGCTTAGAAGTGAACTTGGGTCCTCTGGAAGAGCAACAAGCTCTCAAAACTGTTGAGCCCTCTCTAAAGTCTCCAGAAACCATTTTAAATAGAATCTGATCTATAGTAAGAATAAATCCATTCATCGTAAGAATTTACTTTTCGGTTAGGAACTTATCAGCAAGCACCATATATAATCTACATGGCAAACACAAGGTAGAATGAGCCACCTTGAGGTCCCGGCTGTCATTGCATTTGCAGCTTCTGAACTGCCTGGTTTTAAACAGCCCATGAAGGAACCACAAGCTTTCTTTATACAAGGTTGGCTCTTGGCTTCCCACTTTCAGGAGATCAGAAGAGAGGCGGACACTGAAGTCAGCAGACCGACTGAAGTCAGCAGACCGGCTGGGGCCAGTGTGTCCCCCGCGTTGCTTACCACGGCATGGTTCTTCACGTAGCAGGGCTTGCACACAGGCTTGTCGCTGACCATCACGTATATCTCTCCCGCCAGGATGTTGTCACAGTCAAAGCAGCAGAAATGTTTCAGGTGCCAGTTCTGATTCTCTGCTTGGGTATATTCATTGCTGAATATCAACTGGCCAGAGGAGAAAAGAACAGCCCATTAGTCATCTCCTTCTCTAGACCACAGTGACAAACCCGGGTTCTCTAGACAGGCAGTTAAATCAACAAGGGCGGGTGCCTTCTTGGGGTTCGATATTTGAAAATGGTAACATTACGTCTGAATTTATTATTAAAATCAATTGGTTTCCGATGGTCTTTGGTTAGTTTACTCAGGACATGCAGAGTGGAAAGTAACCAAGTTTCCTGCAAGTTTAGTGCTTGGTGAATGCCTGTTGGCTGCTGGCTGAGGGAGCCAGGAGCAGCACCAGGGAGAGGCTGCAAAGCGGGTGAGCCCTGGAGAACACACCTCGTCACAGCCAGCACAGCGGGGCTTCTCGCTGTCACAGTAATGGCGGCCACAGTACAGCTTCCCGTTCTTCCAGAAGTAAATCATGTCGACTAGGAGTTCGCCGCAGGTGCTGCAGATGAAACAGGCCGGGTGCCAGAGTTTATCATAGCCAGCCCTTTCCGCGTAGATGGCTGGGTCTCCTTCCTTCATGGTCTGTTTGCAGTAGTAGCATGACTAGAGGAGAGAACCCGAACGAGAATCGTCAGAGCCCTGGTGCCCCAGACCCTGCTTCAGGGCATATCAAGCAATGGCTTCAAGAGAGGCCATTTCTAAAGTCTGAATCTTAGGTATGGTCTTACAAGCAAAACTAGATTAACCTAAGCATAATTCATTCTTATTTATGTCTAAAGATAAGCTCTGACTGAATTTGAGGCCCGTTCCATAAGGAAATTCATACTTGTTACTGTAAACCCAGTCAGAACCCATGGCTGAGGTGGTGCTAGGCAGGAGCTCACTACGGTTGTCCAGCGGCACTGATCCAGCCATACATTGCCTTCTACACGTTCCTGTTTATGCTCATAAACAAAGGCTGCCCTCGGCCTTAGTCATGGCGAAGATTCAGACAGCTCAGGGAGCTGAGGCTAGGTGATGACGAGTGCCCAGCTCCAAAGAGAACATTTAAGGCACTCAGGGAGTATCTAGGCAGAAGTGGGAGAAAGCGTCTAAGGACTAGAAAACAGAGAAGCGAGGGCTGTGAAATGCCTTCTGCACTTTTCCCATGCAGTTAGGATCACACAGTGGTGGAGGCTGTCTGCACTGGGCCTGCACAAGATTGGGCCAGTCAACAGTCAATCACGCATTGGGGAGGGCCTCACAGGGGGCATGACTTTCTTGCTGAACTATGGGTTACTGATGGATTCTGGGGGATGGGCAGCCATTGTCTTCATCTGGGTACCCACTAGGCTCCAAAGCAGAGTTCCAACCCCAGGGCCACAGAGTCTTGGTGAAGCTCAGTAAGTAGATCATAAAAACGTTAAGATACGAGTGTGAGAAAGAGACATAGGGGCTTAATGGGCGTGGGAGGAAGATAAGAGAGGGATGGGACAATCAGGATATATTATATACATGTGTGAAATTGTCGAAGCACAAATTGACTCAAACTTGAGAAAGGAACAAACATTTCATTAATACGGGTGTTAATAAAAAGTTCAGCAGGAGTTGACAGGCGCTTCCTTACTATGATCTGCATGTATTACTATGATCTGCATGTATCACGGTAAGATACAGAGACCCAGTGTATTTGCTGAAGTCAGTTAAGGAAGCTGATAGTAATGTCATCACCACTCAGTGTTACGTTGATGATATTAGCCAATGTAATAAACTACAGAAACATTTGATATATAAAAGATAACTAGTTAACATAAAGGTTATGTTTAGAAGAAAATGTTGGGCTAGAGAGATGTCTCAGCAGTTAAGAGCACCAGCTGGACTGGGCAGTGGTGGTGCATGCCTTTAATCCTGCACTAGGGAGGCAGAGGCAGGAGGATCTCTGTGAGTTGGAGGCCAGCTTGGAATACAAGAGTTAGTTCCAGGACAGCCAGAGCTATACAGCGCAACCTTGTCTCAAAACAACAACAACAAAGGGCACCAGGCTGCTCTTCCAGAGGATGTGGGTTCAATGCCCAGCACCCACATGGTATCTCACTACTGTCTATATCTCCAGCCCCTGGGCATCCAAAACCTCTTCTCGTCCATGGGCATTGTGGATATATAGTACACAGATATACAGCCAGGCAAAAATCACCCATACACACAAAAATAATAAATAAATAGAACGTTCAATTTTTTTTGAAAGAAACAGATGCTAGGTTGGTATGTTATATTCAAGTAAGAGGCCAAGGTAAAGCCAACTACTGTGACCACATAAACTCAAGATTATTCTTTAAAATAATCAGAAAATGTAGCTTCAGACAGACCTCCCAAACATAACTCTCCCAGCTCAGTCCAAACTGAACTCTGACTCGTTTTCTTTCCCTTGTTCATTCCTTTTAGAAAAAAAGCGTTCTAAGAAAGGAAGCATCCACGAACGCAAGGCAACAGTCCGGTTACTCACATACTGGGTCTTCTTGGGCGCGGCAGACTTTTCCTTGGGCAGCACTGTGGCTGGAGTGTTTCTATCCCCAGCAGGACTGTGCAGCTTGTCACCCTGGGCGTTCATCTCAGAGGGGAGCTTCACGTCACCCACCCCCAGAGCCTCGCTCTTGTACTTCTTCACAAACTGCTCCATCTCCTTCACTTCCTTGGGTGACAGCTCATGGCACTTAGACGGGTCCTGGTCATGGGCAGGGAGCTGCTTTGCCAGCTGCTTCTTCCGGTACTGTGCCCCCTCCGAGCCTGTCACTGGCTGTTTCTCTTTGGGCAGCATCTGCATGTACTGCCTGGCCTGGAGTGCAGGGAGGTGGGTGTTAAATGGGGTTAGTCAATCTTTCATAACACACCAGAAACAAGTTTACTCAGGAAGGGCAGTTCATCCTTCGCTATAAACAACTAGAGACAGTAAAACATAAAAAGCAGGTTTCTGTGAACATAGAAACACATTTTTCTCCATGAAATCAGCCGCCTCCATCCAGTTTTCAGAACATTTGCATCGCGACTGTTTAGCTGTGCTGAATCTACAGATGCGTGGCTATGAGAAGATTTTGGGTAGATCACTGTGAGTGCATGTGGATCAGTGGCTCTTTCTGCACATACAAACGTCACTGTGAGATTTACTGTAACGGTGACCTATTGACCTTGCAATGCTTCATCCACTTGTCATAATAATGGAAGAAGCTTGATGCAAAATCACATTTTTTTGCCTTTTATAGTAAAAGAAATATAATGTTGGAGCATTTTTCTTCAGTTCTAAATAAAGTCAGAAGTGCTATTATTTATTCCTCCTCATCTTGGGAAAAGTTTTGTGAGTACACCAGAAAATCGGGCAGATTGATATAAAAACTCTCAATTATTTTAATGATTTTCACATAATTACTAAAATTGTTAGAAAGATTCCTTTAAAATCAGGTAAATTAGACATTCAAAAAAGTATAAGAGTTATCTAGACTCATATTTTAAAATGTAGTAATCAGAACCTAAAGTCTCTATAATGGGAACTCAAAGTAAACAGATGAGTAGCGGTTGACTCTATTACAGAAGGAAGTACTAGGGTACTAAGTACTTCCTAGTTCCTAAGTCTAGCAACAACAGCAAGAACAACAAAAGTCTCCTCCCTCATCCTCCTTCCCCCAGTACTTACCAGTGCCTGGTTCTGGACCGGGGGAGCCCACTCATAGGTAACAGTGTTGATGGAGACATTCTTCTTGGCAGCAACCGGATTGGTCAATATCATAACATTGCGTTTATACATGGGAATTCCATCTGACTTCAGCTTGGCAATCAGGGTGGTGTACTTGGTGTCTTCAAAGAGTCTCCCCACTTTCCGATCCTCCTCGGTGCTCAGGAGGACATCATGTTCTTCTTGTCCGCATTTGCAGTTACGGCATATTTTTCTATGATTTGGGGGAAAGCAGAAAATAACCAACTCCACCTAACTGGTGACAACTACATATGTGCAGTCCTTCATGGCTCATAAAATACTTTAGAAGGTATTATATATAATAATATAAACAAGAAAGTACTTTCTTGCATGGGGAGGGATGAATATTCATAACTTAAGAAAGACACATGAAAACACATCCTTGCTTTATTAGACTTCGACAAGCCAGGCTATAACTAAAAAGTGCATATTTGAGAGGGCCGGTCTAAGGATGACCCATGTGGCATCTGTTCCTCACACCGTACCCTCTAACCAAAATAAATAAACACATAGAGCTGCCCAAACTATCACAGCAAGAGATGCCACATCCCCTTCTTCTTCCTATAAGCTGCCCTAGGTGACCTGGGAAGATGGTTCACTACTATACAAAATCATGCAGATCAAGAGGTTCGAATCTTCGGGTTCATTTGAAGAACTTCTGTGAGACTGCCCAGGCTATCAAGAGTACACATATCTGAAAAGCCACCAAGTATATGAAAGGTGCTGTCCGGAGCTACATGTTGGAGTCTGTAGGTGCACCCAGGCCAAACAGTGGGGCTGGACATAGGATTGGTGGCGAAGAAAGAGTGCTGAAAATTTGCTGTACATGCTTTCAAATGTAGAGAGTGGTGCTGAACTGAAGGACCGAGATGTAGGGTCTCTAGTTACTGAACACATTCACTGGACAAAGCACCTAAGATGTGCCAAGGAGCTCATGGCCGGATTAACCCTCCCTGGAAAGGAACAAACTGTTCCAAAGTCAGAAGGGGGAGGGTGCACAGAAGAAAAAGATATCTCAGAAGAAACTGAAGAAGCAAAAACTTACGACATAGGAATAAACTCAGCATAAAATAAATACAGATAAAGATAAAGTGTGTGTATGTGTGAAAGAGAAAAAGAGAGAGAGAGAAAGAGAGAGAGGAGGTGTGGGGAGGGAGGGAGATCTCACATTCTATTCATTACCTGTTAATATTTCATTGTCTTTCCCCAAGCTTTTTTTTTTTTAATAAGTAGGAGATTTATATTCTTTTTCCCATAAAAGACCAAGATCCTACGTTTAGGTCTATAGCCTTTCTCAACTTCCTTTCCTCTCTATTCCTCTCCCTTTCCTTTCCATTTTCATAGTTTCCCCATTCCTTCCTTTTATCTCTAATTTTTTCAATACTTGTCTACCAGCTGTCATGTATTCTATTATTTATAAGACAAAAATGGCCTGGTATTAGGTTCTGGCCAGCCAGGGCTACCTATAGACACTATGACTCCAAAATAAGACAAATGAATCAATAATCCATTGGCCTCGTGATGTTCATTGCCGTTTAAGAACACAACCATGATCCACTTATCTCTCTAGCATCAGACATTCACTCATGCAACCTACATGTGTGTCCATGTGTCAAGCAGCATGCTTGAGTCCAGGACCTAATGAAAACCACAGATTTAACCTTTGTTATTGTTGTTGTTGTTTAGTTTTTTAAGACAGGGTTTCTCTGTGTTAACAACCCTGGCTGTGCTGGAACTCACTCTGTAGAGCAGGCTGGCCTCGAACACACAGAGATCTGCCAGCCTCTGCTCCTAGTGCTGGGATTAGGGCATGCACCACAACTGCCCGGGTTGACCATCTAAAATCTACTTCCTGGTGAGATGATTACACAGACACACAGAGACATATTTTAATTGCATCTGCCTTAGGAATGGAAAAACAGACTTCCGTGACTAGAATTTTCACTTCA
This sequence comes from Alexandromys fortis, assembly GCF_014885135.2. Lineage (NCBI taxonomy): Eukaryota > Metazoa > Chordata > Mammalia > Rodentia > Cricetidae > Alexandromys > Alexandromys fortis. The sequence continues at coordinate 8,857,105 of NW_026067933.1, forward strand.
ACCTGGTAAGTAAAGGGTTAGAAAAGAAAGTGGCATTTAAGTTTAGAGATGAAAGCTGCATAAACCATAAGTATGGGGGTGTGCAAGTGTGTATCTGCGGATGGGGAAAAGACAAGAAAAGGCTCCCAACACAGGAATAGAAAGAGGAGTATTTGTAGTGGCCCTATAGGAGGAAAGAGATATTCACATGGGTCCCATACCAGATGAGCCTACCAATGAATGAGTGCGAGCAGATGAGGCTCGAGATCGAGACAGGCACGAGACACTTGCAGGTGTGTGGTGCAGAGTTTGAACTTCATTGTAATAGCATTTACGAGTTATGGAGACACAGAGAATTAGAAACATGAACAGACCTACTATTTCAAATACCCACACAACCAACCATGCAGAGACTCGGCTAAAACGTACTGGAAGACTATGTGTTAATGGTGCATTGAGTTAGCAGCGGTGTGGTTTTTAACGACAGCACCACAGTAACTACTTTTAATGTAACTCCTATGTTTGGTGGTCTGTGCTGTGCCATGGGTAAGATATACTACAGCTCTCACTAGGGCATTAGAGAACGGGATGAAAAAGAAGAGATTTCAGATCCTCTTACAAGCAAATAATAACTAAACTCTGTGGTTGATTTGGGATTAGTGATATTCTCTCAAAAAAAAAACAAATTTTGGTAATGAAAAAGATGGTAAAATTAATGTTGGATTCATCAAGATTAAATACAAAAGAGAAATAGATTTGAGGTAAGGAGTGGGAAAAGTTGAAAGGTTGAATATCCTCAGGACTAAACTACTGTGGGATTTGGATTGCCTGTGATATGGGATAATGATATTAAGTAAACTACAATAAACAACAATCTAGTGTTAACCTTCTGGTGAAACAAAATGCCCTCAAATCTTGAGATTCGGAGAGCGATGTGAAAACTGTGTCAACCACCTTCTCCTCCTGGGGGAAACATGGCGGGAAAGACTGAGGAGCAGAGGGTGTCTGGCAAGGACCAAACTGGGAAAGGTGACAGAGGAGGTAAAGGGACAGGGGAGCTCTGTGGTATTAAAGTTTTAAGCTTGGATGGAAATACGGGGCAATGAAATCGATCATTTCAAGAAGCATTCTGCAACCTTAGATTACTCAGGAGGCCAACACAGATGCAAGTTAGGATAAGACACTGTTAACCATGTGCCAAATCACACAGATCGCTAGCAAAACTTTAGAGCTTAGCCACTCATACCAGAGAGGACCAAAGTACAACTACAGGGTGAAGAATTCCACCCAGGAAAGCGTGGGAAAAGGTCAACTAACTCTAAACCATGAGGGATAAAGACAAGAATGACAGGGGGACTAATCATGTGAATGTGACTACTGGACGCTCCCGACATCTCTCTTGATCACCATCGGTCTTTGTCTCTCATCAGAAGACTGGAGCAGACGCTGACCCCTTCCCTTCCCGATCTGATGTTTATGAGAGGGAGGTGGTGAGCTGGGATGGGGAGTGTGCCATAGGGATGTGAACCACAGCTGGTTCCACTCTCTTAACAATGTCTTTCTGGTGTTTCTGTTTTCTTAAGAACTAATAGCATGACTGTCCAAAGAAATAAAAATCAGGAGGAAAAACACAAATACCCAATCCCAGTCCACCAAATACTGAGCACACATTTGTAGTTAGTATATTAATTTTAAGATTTGAAGCTAGAAACTAACCCTACTATCTACAATTCTATTCATATTTTCCTGTAGGTATTTATTATTCGGAGCACAGAGAAGAAAATCAATGAAACACAAGTAATCAGATTCATCAGGAAGGAAAGAAGGTAAGAAGCAAGGAAGGAAGAAAGGAAGGGAGGAAGGAAGGAAGGAAGGAAGGAAGGAAGGAAGGAAGGAAGGAAGGAAGGAAGGAAAAATGAATTTTGGAGTTGTACCCTGATGCTCTGACTGGCCACATAAAGGTGTAAAGCATTAGCATGAAGAAGATTCTAACTGGATTTCAGATTTAGAGTTGAAATTTTATGCCAGAACCAGGAAAAACAAAGCGCTAAGAAATAAATGGATGTCTTTGCCAAATAACAAATTCTTATATAATTATATGTTTTTGTGGCTCCAGTGTTCTTAAAATTCTTTCTAGTACATGAACTGGAAACACTAGGCATGCTGTGGAGAGAAGAAACAAGAGAGAAAGGAGAAAGGGAGGGGAGAGGGAGAGGCGAGAGACAAAGCGGGGGCAGTTATGGGGGTGACTTTTCTTGTACACATCTTGGTCAGGAAACTTTATTTGGTAAAAAATATCTGTGGAGAATTAGTGTATTTTATTATAGCTATAAAAGATCCCTTCTTCCCTCTGGTTATCTCATACCCCCATCTAGTGGAGTGGATCAGATCACCCATCTATGGTGTGCTCTTCACTCGCCTGCAGTTATCCAAGGGAATTATCCACAAAACTATCGCATGGTGCTTGGATCAAGATTACAGCTACACCTTCTGGAGAGGGAATGAGGAAGAGGAGGAATTTAGTTCTCAAGACTGGTAAACAGATCGTTATAAGCCAGGGCCTATGGGGTGCAGCCTAGCAATCAGCAAAGTGACTGCTTATAGGAACAGGTATATAAGGTGACTCAGACTTTGGATTTGGTGACCTAAGTTTGCACCGGTAAATATGTGTACTATAAAACAAAAAGTTTGTTTGTAATGACCACAAAAGACACAATAAGGGAAATGAAACTTGCTGGTTTGTAAATATGAGTTTTGGCAAACTATGGGTACAGGTCCATTTACTGTGAAAGTTCTAAGTAACCAATGAAACAAGACCCACCTTTATAGCAGTTTTAGCATGTGTGTTTGGTCATCCTTTGGAGGATTCATTGTTTTAATGAAGCATCTTTTTCCTTCCAACCCCTTTACCTACCCAGTATACCTTAGCCAAGCAAATCCTAGCAGGCTAAACAACACACCAACAGCTATGGTGAAGAAGAAAAGAAATATGAAAGTGTTGTGTTTTCCTCAGTTTTCTAAGTAGAGAAAACCTGGGACGGAATAATGAAGAGTTTTAAACTGGGACCGTTGTCTAGCTCTTCCGCATTCCCACTGCCATGGGGATCATCTGGGGATGAACACTTGGCAAGAGATGACTCAGAAAGGGCTAGTTGAACACCTTCTCTGATGGACCGCATCACTGCACAGCTGGAGGGAGCATACACTCCCAGCTCTTCCAACTGCAGCTCCATGCCTGCCTACAGTGAAGAACCAGGGACAGGCCACCATAGCAGCAAGCCACCCTAGAACACAGGCAGGTGCCAGCAGCAACGCGGAGATCTCTGTTGCACTAGTTGACAATAATTCTTCAATCATTTCCTAACAATTCTCAGAGGCTAGCCTACAGAGTCAGATGCATGGGGAAATAGCTGGTGGGATTCAGAATTAAGCTGGTTAAAATCTTTATTTACTTAATAAAAAAGAGAGAAATAGAAGGTTATTTTTTAAAATTAGGACCTAATACACACACAGAGAGAAAGAGAGAGAGAGAGAGAGAGAGAGAGAGAGAGAGAGAGAGAGAGAGGTATAAACTCCACAGTTGATATTTTTACAAAATAACTTGAGAGTTCTTTACTTAAATCCAAGAGAGAATGGAATTTCTAAAGCCTTAACAAAGAAAAACACAGAAATTTATGGTTTCAAGATGAAAGCAGTCAAAAACTTCAATTCACCCTCCTGAGCAAGAAATGATTTTTGTACCATGATTCATAAAATGATTATTTTTCCATTGCAAGCGGTGGAACCTGGAGAGCTCTGGCACACTGCCAGCAGTCCTGGTGATATAAGACAAGGCTATGCAACCACTACAAACCGTAATTTAAAAGGCTAGAAGCTGCCCTTTTGGAACAGGGATATACATGTATGGGCATGAGTGTAGGCCTCACAGAATCCAACACAATGGTTACTCCATTTATGGTAGGGAATCTTCAGCTTTCTACCAGCTTTAAATCAATCAGAAATTCTGCAGCATGTACACGACGATGAAGGAATTTCACCTTTTGTAAAATGCGGCTGTTTTAACATAGGTAAGGCAAAAGTAAAATTCCATTGCTTATATGATGCGTGAGTGATTATGGTTGTAAAGATCTTACTATATATTCAATATGAAAAAAAATTGGCTATAAATGATTTAAAATCTTGGAATTGTTGCCAGACAGTTCATAAATACTTATATCTGCATTTTGCTGAAAGTGTGTCCCATAAATAATTCATATTGGATAGAGAGCAACTTTCTTAGTGTCTAGTTTTCCTCTAGTCTTGGACTCTCTAGCACCTTAAAGGAGGGAAGAGCTCCCAGATAAAGTATGTCATTGATCGCAAGGATGTCTGTGCCACCAAAATCACACTGCAGAGCAGACAGCCTGATGAGGCTCAAAGTTGCCTGGTTGTGGGAGTGAACATGTGTTCCCGTTTTTAACGCAGCCTGAGGAGGACTTTGCCAAGCTTTGGAGTCAAGTTCAGCTCTGCCTCCGTAAGCCATGGCATTGGTAAGGTATTTATTTACTCTCCTAAGTATGCTTCCTCCCAGTGGGTGTTAGGAAGAGTCGGGGGCATAACATGCTGTGATAGGCAGACTAAGGCCACCCTAAGGCTTCATCCCTGGTTTTACTCCCCGAATCTGATCACTCAAGCCCGTCAAAAGGAATGGAAACAGAATCAGAGAGACGAGGGACACAGAAAGCTCCTAAGCACTGTTGATTGAAAATGGTAAGGATTGTAAGTCAAGGTATGTGTGTGGCTTCCACAGGTGACAGCAACCTCATCTGAAAGGTAACAAGGAAATAGGGACCTCAGTTGTCCAACAACAGCAAAAATCAAATTCTACAAACAGCAGGACTGAGTAATTAGATACAAACCAAATCAAACCAAACAAAACACACCAAGACTTTGATAGTGGCCTTCTGAGATGCTAAGAAACAGAATAGCTATGCAGCTATGCTGTCCCTTCTCCCTGTAAGTATAAGAACCGAGGCTCAGTTAACTCATACGTGGTGTTTTTGCATACTCAATTTGTGGTAAGCAATTACACAGAAAAAAAAACCATCACATTTGTGGCATACAGAAAGGGTTCATAAATTATNCATTATAACATTTTTTAAGTTTTGCTATTTAAATAAAGCTTGACAAACCTCTATAAGTACAAATAGCTACTTTTAGTTTGCTATAACTTTTGTGACTCATTCTCAACTTCCATTCACCTCTCGGATCCATGCATCACCTGCAACACTCTGTGTTGTGCCAAGAGGCTGACCATATAAGGGGGGCTCCCCTGTCCTCAGCGATGAAACAATGCGAGGCACTAGCCAGAGGCTTATGAGTAAAGCCTGAATACGCTGCAGTATTCAGGAGAAATGATCTCTAACTTGGGAATGTGTGGAAACACAGGAGGGAGGGCCACAGATCACATCGCCCCCCTCCAGTCCATATGCTGGACTCCCACTGCCTAATAAAAGCCCGCTTAAAGTTAAAGCTTCAAGGGGGGGGGGGGACTAGGGATCAATGAGGTCATAGAGAAAGGGTCCTAATTGGATAGGACTGGAGGGCATACATAACACAAGGACGACTCTGTCCCATGTATGTGTGTGCACATGCATACATGCACTGGCCATGAGAATGCATAGTGAGAAAGCGACCGCCTACAACCCAGAAAGCAGACCCTCGACAGACTTCACAGCTTTTGCAATGGCTGGAGAAATACATTTGTACTTAATCCACCAGATCTGTGCTGTTTTGTTATAGCAGCTGGAGCTAACTAATACAGTGGGCAACAGTAGTGCATGATCTAAGAATTTCTGTTTCTAGTGCTGGGAGGTAGTATCTTCCTAAGCACGGACATACGTGGAGAGAAATTCATAGAACTTGGGGAAATAACATGGAATAAGTAGTTGGGAGTACATGATGCTCAGAAGAAGGAGAATGACTGGATAAACAAGTAGGGGCCAGACGCTGAAGTCTGCCAACAAAGGTCAAAGAAGGTGATGAAATGGATAGGTCCGTGTGCCCAGAGGATTCTTAAACAACGAAGACGTCCACAGCAGTACTACCAAACCATTTTCAGCATTCCATTCTGTGGCTACAAGGAGGCTGCGTAAAGAGGTACAGACCTGAATCCTAAATGTCAGGACTGACGGTGACGATGAAGGTGATTCAGTGGCTGCAGACCCTGTGCCTCTGGTTTGCAGGCAGCATCTCTGTTTGCACTTAGGACCTCTGGTCTGGACTGTTGCACTACGACTGTACCAAACAGGAGCTAGAGAGATGGCTCAGGGGTTAAGAGCAGTTGCTGTTCTTCCACAGGGCGTAAGTTCAGTTCCCAGCATCCACATGGATGCCAACAATTGTCTGCAACCCCATTTTCTGAGGATCATACACCCTCTTTTGTCTTTTGAGGGCACTAGCCACACATGTGGCGGACAGACATACATGCAGGCAAAATACCCATAAACATTAAATAAATAAATAAACAAATAGTACCTTAAAATACATTTAAAAAATACGAAAAACTAGTATAGGTCAATGGCATCTGCCTCTGGTCTTCCAGTTATGGAAGCTGGGGACCGATGAGAAATCATACCACAGAAATGTGTCTGGACCCCTGTCAGGAGAATGACAACATCACTAAGAAATACCATCTGGCAGACCATACAGGCACCAGCTGGGTTGGAGGCCAACCTCTAATATTTATGACGCTTGGACTCCAAGTCTCTGGCCAGTTTATCAAAGCGGCCTGTGTAATAAAGGTAAAGAATTGATTTTCATGCCATGGAGGTCTGCTCTTGCCTGGCAATGTTTGAAGATACGAAAATATCAGACGATAGCGACCTGAAGGATAGAAATGACCCAGACAAAGAAGTTACTCTAAACTAGCCTGGTTTACAGAAGAGGAAATCTCTCTTAGGAAGGAGCTTTACAAATCTCATGAGCAGTTTACAGAACTGCATAGCTGACAGGATTATTTTAAGCTTGAAAACACGGTGTCCAGCAGGGGGCGATGTGTCCCTCCACAAATCAACAGTAGTCATAAAGGAAAGTGGTGCCGAAAGTCAGGTGAAATGGTCACCCACCCAGATTATCTTCGGGTTCCTCACTCATGGGTTCAATAAACGGAAAGAATAAAACAAACAAACATCTGCTGTTCTTCCCCAAACCGTACAACAGAGCAATTAGTCACTGACAGAAATTGGAAGAAGTGTGTGGCTAGAACACACAAGGCTTTCATGATGAGATCTGAGCATGTGTGCTTCTGACTTTTCGGTAGTACGAGGAGATAACCTCTAATACTAAGAAACTATTTCTGCTCAATGATACTATCTTTGTATGTCCCTACAGACACGAGAGCTATGTTAAGACTGGAATTTACAAACCCAATGGAAAATTCTAAGTAAGTTCTTTGAAAATAAACAACAAAAATAAAGAACAGAAGCATTACTTCTGGAAATGGTCAAGTTTCTGTTGCCATTGCTTTTTCAGACATTTTTGTCTATTTCCTAGAGCTTATTAAATATGCAAGCTTTTAAAGGAGACAAATATGCCAGATTTTATTATGTCCCTCTCCCGCTTACACTGTATACAGCCATAACAGATGTTGAGACCTTTTATTCTAGTGTTGCACGGTAACCCGAGGCATGGAGGTAGTCACTAAGTGGTCAGTTCAACATGGACTGGGCCTACAGTTCAGTGGGGAATGTTTGCCTTGCCTACAAGAGGCTCCAGATGCAATCCTCAGCATTTAAAAAGAAAACATTGCCACACAGAGCAACCATTATCTACCGATAACTGATTTATATTTTTCTTGACAATATTATGCTGCCTCTAACTTCCAGCAGGCATGTGGAAGAACTCTGATGTTCTTTGAAGGAGCACGCTTCCATTTTTAGATTTGCGGGCTACAAATAAGATCTATTCAAAGTATTAGTTTTGTCCTTTGGGTACATGAGCATCATTCAAAAATCGGCAACTTCTTTTAAAAGGCTCAAGTTCCTGGAAGTTTCTCAGTAACAAATTGACCCGAGAGAAGGTTTTCAGAACAAACTTAGTGTTACTTCCTGACCACGAGGATATGAGCCCACAACTGATGCACACTGATCGGCCTGCAGAGGCAGGCTGAGCCATGCGGAGTTGACTATTAGTCCCAAATTAATTAGCAGTCCTCAGAGGGATTACTGCAAACTCCCCTGCCACTCAGAAAGAGCATATTCCGTGGAGATGGTGGGGAGGCAGAAATCAAGCAACTCTTCCTACGATCGTCATGGCCCAACCCACTCTGTCGTACTTCATGACGTGAACGTCGAACAGTCTCACTTTTACTAACTTCTTAGAAAACAGAAGCCCCGCAACTAAGCAGCTTGTCAAGAGTTTGTCACAGTGCACGCACGCTGTCCAAGGGGCACTGCCCGACAGGAGAAAACGCTGATGATACTACGGTAAGTTTCAAGAGCTCACCTCCAGCCGGGCGATGGTGGCGCACGCCTTTAATCCCAGCACTCGGGAGGCAGAGACAGGCGGATCTCTGTGAGTTCGAGACCAGCCTGGTTACAGAGCTAGTTCCAGGACAGGCTCCAAAGCCACAGAGAAACCCTGTCTCAAAAAAAAAAAAAAAAAAAAAAAAAAAAAAAGAGCTCACCTCCAGAAGTGCAGTTCAAACCCTTCACAGTTCTCTTTGCATTTCAGACAGGGGGCTCCAAATCCTTGCTCATGACCTAAGCCCATCTGTTAAGGAGGAGAAAAAAAAAGGGAAGCTATTATTATGAATTTGAAAAAATTTTAAAAATTCAATAAACCACACTTTTTAATTCCACTTAACACTCTTGTTGATGTAACTCTCAAACAAATCTTTTATGGGTTTCACATTGTTCAGCCAACGAAGGCATCAAGTATGTAAATGGAGCCTGCAAGCCTGTGCACAGCGTACTTTATGTTCTCATTGCTTTTGTCAGGAAAGGAGAAGAAGCGAATACAACTTGCTAGAGACTACAAACACTGAAAGGCACAAAACTCATGAATTTACATTTTGCCCATTATGTGCCCAGAATACCTCAAATACCGGCAGAGTTCAAAGGGCAGAGACTGGAAAGTGAATAAATATGCGAAAGAGTTTAGGAATTACAATTAAAATATTATTTTATATCATGAAAATACAATCAAAGCAACTATAAACATTTATTGAATACCTGAAGCAGTATTCTTTATTTCTTACTACTGAATTAAAATCTTACAAAACCGCACAAAACACTCAGGAAGCAGGCAGCACTATCACACTGTTCTCTCTCTCTCTTTTCTTTTCTTTTTATTTGTGTGTGTGTGTGTGTGTGTGTTTTACAAGAGAGGGTTTCTTTGTGTAGCCCTGGAGGTCCTGGAACTCACTCTAGACCAGGCTGGCCTCGAACTCACAGAGATCCACCTTCCTCTGCCTCTGAGCGCTGGCATGAAAGGTGTGCGCCACCACCACTGCCCAGTGGTGTTCTCTGTTCTTTAAAGATGATTTCACTAAAACCCTAGAAGTTTTCAGAATTTGCTCCGGATCAAAAGGTCAGCACATTCCAGAGCTTACCTGGACACCTCCACCCTGAAAACTACCTCTCACAGTACCTACCCAGAGGGGTTATGAAGGCTGCCAAGAAAGAAAAACAGTCAACAGGCTTGGCCAACTGTAAATCTAGATTTGACAATGACCAGCCTGGAGAGACAGCAACGATGGCACAATTGTGGTACTTTTATATAAGGGTGAGGAGCAGCTGTCTACTTGGACTTGAACCAAACAAGTATCAACAGCTAAGAGGTCATGGATGCTAGAGAAGACTACTGCCACTTTCCTAAAGCGGTATAATACTGAACTGTAGTCTAAATGCATACATAACCTTGTACCCAAAGGAAAGGGTATCTCTCAGCCCTCATCAAAGAAGTGTGTTTTTGTACTAGATGGAAACTATTATGGAACAACTGACTTTGGGGTATGACACATCTACAATATGGCTCAGGGAACACCGAGGGTGTGGTGAGACACTGTATGAGCCAGAGGACCAGATACTTGCAGCTGGATAGTAACATCTGGAATATGAAAGGGAAGCTGTATCCATGAACTCTCAACAATATGGTTGCCTAAATGACATGTTAAGTAGGAGATCGTTGAACTCGTAAGAACACTAAGATACATGCTCCCATGTAGTAATGATGATGATGGAACTGAATTAGACAGAGATTCCAAACACACACACTTTCATCTTTTCTGAGTGCCAAGACTGAGTGGAGGCACAAAAGTGTCCCTCATAGAGGAATTAAGTAACTAAGGGTGGCGAGAGATCACACCAGTATATACCGTGTCCTTCTGGGACCCAAAGAGAAGAAGTCCTAATTAAAAACAAAACAAAAATAAAGACACCTCGGGAGGCAGAGGCAGGCGGATCTCTGTGAGTTCGAGGCCAGCCTGGTCTACAAGAGCAAGTTCCAGGACAGGCACCAAAGCTACAGAGAAACCCTGTCTCGGAAAATAAAAATAAAAATAAAAAAATAAAGACACCTAGTTTTCAGAACCTCTGCTATCAACTAAAGTCACGATACTGAATTTTGGGCTGGCCATGAACTTTTATTGCCTATGATAGAAGTTCTTTTACATTTCCACAAGCTGGGTTACAGAAATTAAAGCTCACTGACACCCACCTGAAGATCTCTATCTTACATCATAGGGGAAGAATTTCTCTACTCCAACTCTCTTCTCCAACCTCAGTTGTGATAAGCAAGCACAGTAGCACTCTAAGAAATGACATTAGTGATCTCCACTCTCATTCCATGTTCAGTAGATGTACCCACTGCCGGACTGAGTTGTAATGTGGAATGCAGTTCTAAAACCCAATACAACAACATTGTCGGTAGCTCTACAAGTGTGCGATGAATTTCTTCTGATCTGCTCCTCACTGCGGTGTCTGGCAATCTTGTCAGTCTCCTCTCGAGAGTCCAGCCTAACCTAGATGATGGAAACCATACTAATCCTACTTTATAGAGAAACACCCACCCACCCCTGACTTCTTTAAGGTCCACTCCCATCTTCTAATGTACACTGTCAGAAGACCTGGGCTTCCCAGTTCCTTTGAATTTCACTTCATGATCCCTATTTTTTCTAAATCTCCAGAAATTTCTCTCTCTCCTTTACTTTGTGGTCGGTATTCCCTGAAATCTAAGACCCAGAATCCTCATCACACTTCTTCCCTCCTCTTTGTCCCCAGCAAAGACCACTCCAACTGGGCAGAGTCCTGCTTTTCACAGAAAAGATGATCGTTATTTTTAGACACCTAAGTCCTACAGGCTAGTTTCTGTCCGGCTCTCCGTTCTTGAAAACTGATGGGGAGAAATTTTAACAAATGTGTTGTCTAAGGATACTCAGGATGCAGGTCTGTGTGACTATTATCTAAGGATACTCAGGATGCAGTCTGTGTGACTGTGTTATCTAAGGATACTCAGGATGCAGGTCTGTGTGACTGTTATCTAAGGATACTCAGGATGCAGTCTGTGTGACTGTGTTATCTAAGGATACTCAGGATGCAGTCTGTGTAGGATGGAATGGAGGAGTGAAGTGGGGAGGCCTAGGTGTTCGCTCCTTCTCAGCTGAGGCAAACTGGCCACTTAAGACAATGAAAGCCAGATCCTTCGACTCATATGAACACTATGATTTGTGTGATTACATGTAATAGTGATATAAGAGTTAGCTTCACCAGTTATTAAGAAAATGATGTAATTGTATTCTATAAGTGTGAGAGAGTTAACAGAAAACTGTGAAGAAGAAAGATCATCCAAGAAGAGTCAAAGAAAGTGTGATTTAGTTCCACAGTGTCACCAGCCACATTGAAAGATTTTATAAAATCATTTTTCTCCTCTTGGTTTTGTCTAGATAAGGAAAGGATTGAATCAGACTGACTCCAGCCTTTTTTTTTTATTTTAAAATTAAAGTTGTAAATCAACATGTTGGGTAACTTTATCTATTGTTAACCACTTGTCAACCTATCAAAGCTAAATTGCTAAACATAAAATGATCATTTGAGAAATGTTGAAACAGGAGCGGCGGCAGGGCTGCGTCCCCGGCACCCGGCCGCCCGCATGGCTAGCTTATGCCCAAAATAATTACACGGAAACTGTATTCTATTAAACAATGCCTGGCCCCGCTAGTTCCAGCTTCTTATTGGCTAGCTCTTACATATTGTTCTAACCCATTTCTAATATTCTGTGTAGCCCACGAGCTGGCTTACCAGGGAGGATCTTAACCTGCGTCTGTCTGGAGCCGGAGAATCATGGCGACTCCTCTACTAAGCTTCTTTTTCCCAGCATTCTCTTCTGTCTACTCTGCCTACCTAATTTTCTGTCCTATGAGGGCCGAGGCAGTTTCTTTATTATTAACCAATGAAAGCAACAGATAAGATACAAGACCCACCTCCATCAGAGAAAGGCAGTATATTAGCAGCTCATTCAAGCCACAATCATTTGGACCTCAGTCTGCAACGTACGTGGAGGATACAAGCAACCCCAGTTGTGAGTGGCACTGTTCGGTTCTGTCATGCATCACCATTTCGCCAGCTATGTGTGACGGAATTCCCTGTAGAATCAACAACTGGTGCCTAAGAACACATGGTTCTCATAAGCACACAAGTTCCGAAGCTGTTTACTTCATATAATTTTAGCAACACATTCTGGCCATTGTCAATAGAAGGATATGACAGATTAATTTTTCTTTTTCATTGCCCAAGCAAATAGGTCCTCTGGATTGACTATATTCGGAGAAATCATAGCTGGGCTTTGAGAATTCCATCAAGGTCTTCTAAGAGAACAACAGTCACTCTGTGGCAGCTATCCCGAAGTACTAGTCACAGGTAAGTAGCCATAACTGTAGGCTCCAGAAACACAGCTTCCATTTCCATGACCTGAGTCTCCAAGCCCCTGCTTCCCTCTGTTTATCTTAGAGTTAGAAATGGAAATGGCATCAATTTCTCCATAATCATAATGTCAAGAAACCAGATATGTTGGCAACATTTCAAGTGACCCTCTTGATCCAGAGCAGAGGGATCGCATGTCAGACACTTGAAAGAGGAAGGGGGTGGGGAAGAAGGGTATGAAACATCTGGTCTTGCAAACATGGTCTGGGTTGATTTGGAGACAATTCGGATCTGGAAGATATTATACAGTGTTCAGGGTGAGGTCATGTGAGCTGCGCTGCCTTATAACCAACTTTCCCTGTGGAGCAAGTGTTCCTAAGATTGTTTAATCACGTTGGAATGAGGCTTCCTGAGGAAAGTGATACGGATATGAAATACACATAGTCTATGTTCTCTTCCATGTGTGCATTGTTTACTCACATATACGAAACACAGGCACACATACATGCAAATGTATACAAAGACACACATCTATGTGTGTGCATGTATTTATATTATAGTCACAGACAAATGAATGGCAGTTCTAAGCAATGCTTCTCATAGAAACAGAGTAGTTTCTGTGAAGCTCCACCTCCCCTTTCCAATCAGTAAGTCTTGACTCTTCTCTGACGCAAGGTCTCAAACTGCTGGGACTGTTCGTAATCTCTACCATGATAGGTATACATCTTCCAAAGGTAAGAAAACAGGTAAATTATCCATAGTAAAACCTTTAGGCTTTTTTTTTTTTAATTTAGAAGATCAAAACTTCCTATTTTCACCCATTTCAAAATATATGAGAGAAATACTAGAGCAAGGGTTGTGAGCAGTTGCCTCATCACCTCACTGAGAGCGCAAAGTCTTCTCAATCCATTGCAGGTACACTTACTGTGGGCCAAGCCCTAAACATGCCAGGTTGCTCTCTCCTCCGTAGCCAGTATCCATGATCAAGCTCTTGACACGGCTCTGTAGTGCCACACTCTGATGGAGCCCTCCTCCTGTACGTCATCCAGCTGCTTCAAAAATTAACTCACCACACAATGCTCCTCTTACCAAATACTTTTAATGTATAATGAATTCCTCTTTTCTCCAGTGTCAGAGGAGTCACTTTCAAACCCACCCTGCCTCATTTCTTCCATGTCCCCTCCTGCAGCAGACGATAATTAAATATCAGTGGAGCTGCTAAAGCCGAGAGAAAAACATCAGTATCTTACCCCAAACAAATCCCACCATTTTTACAAGAATGTCCCTGGAAGGGATTAGGACAGTCACAGCAACAGCCCATACTTACTGGGTGCTCCTGCTGCCAGGCATGGTTCCGTCTCCCATGAATCAACAACTCGTGGGACCCCTCTAACAGGCTTAGAGAGCACGTCAGGCACTATAGATGCCCATATTTTCAATGACTAAGTGACTCGGGATGTAGGAGGCACACTATGAATACGGGTACAGGGAGTGATCACTGGCACCTTGCTTCATCTCTTTAGTCAAATGGCCACATTAAAACAGAATTTTGCTTCCTCCTTACAAATAATTTCCTTCTCTATATGTTGGTTGTTCACTCTGTCGGGACCAGGAAAATCTCCCCAAAGTCGGGACAGAGGATAACTTTCTTTTAAATCCTCCAAACCCCATCCTCCTTCTCAAAAATATGCAAGCATATACAACCATACATATACATACGCAGGTATAAATGCTTATAAAATACTATATACAATACCAGGATTAATTCATAGGAAATTACAGTGATATATTTATGAGAAAATCTCCACAATTCTATAACACATGAGGGTTTTCTTTTAAGAACACAAAGAAAAAGTAGAAAAGGTTTTGTGTAAAGGTCTGTATAAGATTTCTTACAGAAATCCACCTGAAAAAAAAAAAAAAAGAAACAGGGCCTTTGTCTGAGAATATTACCACATAACTAAAATTAGGGAGCACTTATGGCCAATCATCCTTATATATAGTGTTAAGTGAGCATTCAAAGGCCAATTTGACCACAGAATAGTATTAGGGACAACATAATTTAGGTTTCATATATTTTGGGTGAACAATTAATAGAAAAATTGTCATATATCTCCTAAGTTTAAGCAGCTTCCTTAGAAACACTTTCAGTGAATATTTTTAAATTATATTTGTTATGACCTTTAATAGATGTCCTCTTGCATAAGCTTCACTAAGAAAAGGCCTCCCCGTGAATCTGTTACTTTGAGTAAACCCAATGCAAGCTGTAAAGATGCCACAGTTAATAGCACTATCATTGTTGCTGAAATCACTTCTTAATTAAGATTGGTTCCACTGAAGGACTCTGCCGTGGGAAGTGCTTAAGAAACATGTCCTGAAAACCTTCTCTTTATTAGCTATAAAAGGGACTTTCAGAATCTGCATCTGTGGGAGTTCCTCAGGAGAAGGTGGATTGCAGCAGACGTTCCTAACTTGATCTTGTGTCGGTCACTACCTCCACAGCTGGCTCCAAAGAGGGACTACTCAGACAGAAGTAGACTAAGAAGCTTTATGAAGACAGTGCATCCCAGAATTTGAATAGTGCCCCCATTCATGATATGTGTGAGGTCTGTAGTGTAACTGCTTCAGGAGTACTCCACTGTAACACGTTAGTAGGAACAGGAAAAGGTGACCACACAGTCAAATGACTTACTGGCCCCCGTTCCCCGCCTATCTCTTTGGAGTGTATGTAGAAACAAGGGAAGTACAGGCATGCTCAGTGGGGTGGAGGAGCCAATCTGAGTTTCTCCCTAATGGGAGAGGAAAAAAAGTTGAGCAAATGTCCTCATGGTGTACGTGCACATCCTTTGGCTATATGCCCAAGAGTGGTATTGCTGGGGTTTGAGGTACACTGATTTCCAATTTTCTGAGAAATTGCCATACTGATTTTCAAAGTGGTTGTACAAGTTTGCGTTTCCACCAACAATGGAGGAGTGTTCCCGTTACTCCACATCCTCTCCAGCATAAGCTAAAATTGGTTTTTTGATCTTAGCCATTCTGACAGGTATAAGATGGTATCTCAGGGTCATTTTGATTTGTATTTCCTTGATGGCTAAGGATGCTGAGCAATTCCTTAGTGTTTTTTGGCAATTTGAAATTCTTCTCTTGAGAATTCTGTTTAGATCTGTATCCCATTTTTTAATTGGATTATTTGGTATTTCAGTGTCTAGTTTCTTGAGTACTTTACATATTTTGGAGATCTCTGCCCAATGTGGGATTGGTGAAGATCTTTTCCCATTCAGTTGGCTTGATGACTACCTTGATTGTCATCATAGAAACTGCATCCAGAAACTGATGAAAGTAGATGCAGAGATCCACAGCTAGCAGGGGGCCGAGCTCCCAGAGTCCAGTTGAAGAGAGGATGAAGCAATAATATGAGCAAAGGGGTCAAGACCAGGATAAGGATCCCCACAGTAACAGCTGACCTGAACTAGTGGGAGCTCACTGACTCTGAACTGACAGTGGGGAAACCAGCATAGGCCCAAATTAGGCCCTCTGAATGTGGGGGACAGTTGTGTGGCTGGGGCAGTCTCTGGGACCACTGGCAGTGGGACCAGGATTTATCCCTAGTACATGAACTGGCTTTTGGTGGCCCATTCTCTTGGGTTGGATACCTTGCTCATCCTAGATATGGTGGGGAGGGCCTTGATCTTGCCTCAAAGGGATGTGCCATACTTTGTTGACTCCCATGGGAAGCCTTACCCTCTCTGAGGAGTGGATGTGGGAATGGGGTGAGTGGAAGGTGTGGGGAACAGGAGGAGAAAAGAGAGAGGGAACTGGAATTGGTATATAAAATGAGAAAGAGTGTTTTTAAAAATAATAAAAGTTTTTTTTTTAAAAAAAAAGATGAAGAAGAATAAGACAGAAGCTTTGGTTCTTCATAAACCGTGTTCATTGTTTACTGACTATTGTGGGAGGACTTCCCCACTGAAGGAAACACATGGGCAGCCTTGACATTTGCTTACTGGAGAAAATGAGGACATTTTCAAAGCATACATATACTTTCTGTTTATAACTGCAATCAGATTTCGATTGCATGCTAATTCAATTTCCCTTTATCTTGGCAGAACAAGGAAAGAAACTAAAATGAAGTGATTAGCGGGCCCATTCCCAAGTCACCTATAATGTTACTCCGACTCTCTCCTATGCACAGAATACTATGGACAGCAAAGGTTATTCAGAATGAGGAAGGCCACCAGCAGACTCTGCTGGTACCTCTCACTGCAGGGCGGTAATCAGACTCCATCCCAGCAAGAGATAAGTGCCATACTTTGGTTCCTAAAAACCTAAAAATCCACTCATCCCATAAAGGCAGTTATTTATTCTGTCCTGTCTGATCATAATAGTTTGACCATGCTTCCACATCTGTGTGTCCTGGGGTCAGCAGCCACACACCAATATCCACATATGCTTTGTGCAGTTCAGGACAAGTAGTTCAGGGTAGCTTCTGTTGAAATTGCTCACCTGTTTCTCATGGTCTCTCATTTTCCTCCAGACTGACCTGGGCTCCTTCCCAGATAGGGCTCCAAGGCAGCAGGGAGAGGCAAGCAAGGTCTCTTAAAGGCCAAGCCTGGAACCGACTCTAGCACACCCAATACACCCCAGTGGGCCAAGTAAGTCCCATCACAGCACGGACTGGAGGGCGGGAGGGGCAGATTGCAATCTCATGGGAGGAGCAGCAAAGACCTATGGAATTCTTGCAAGTAACCGAAGAAATTGAAGATTCTGATTTAAAAGACATGCCAGTTCGCTACCTCGACACTTGAAAGTGTGCAATCGGTGGTTCATTACGAGAACTTAACCCAGCTACGAAGAGGAAGGCAATTAAATCCAGCGATTTAACATACCCCAGGTTACCAAGCTTTAATGGAATCTTTCTTTGTGGTCAGGAAAGCACCAACCTGCAAAAACGCGCTGACAGTATGTCATCACAAAATTCTTGATGATTCTATCAGGTGTTTATTAAATGGCATGATGATCTCTGTATGCTTTTCATCCCTCTCTAGATTGGAACCATTGATGATGGTGATGATATATTTGTTTTCTATGTGTAGTCTCCAGACATGGTGCTTTAAATGTTAGTAGCACTTAGCTGGCACTCGCAGTAACGCAGACAGTTGAGGACAAGGGTAGGGTAAGGTTTAGAGGGTTAAGTAACTTGGCCAGCTGTGTATAGAGAGAGAATTAACACCAAGAAGAGACTCCGGGGTACAATACAAACATGATACAATCCTGGCTCTCCAGACCTTTACTTATCAGTGCTGAGCATCCTTATCAGAAAATTTAAAACATTATTGAACACTATTAGCAGTTCATAGGGCAATTAAAACAGAAGAAGAAGAAGGGGAAGAAGGAGGAGGAGGAGGAGGAGGAGGAAGAAGAAGAAGAAGAAGAAGAAGAAGAAGAAGAAGAAGAAGAAGAAGAAGAAGAAGAAGAAGAAGAAGAAGAAGAAGAAGAAGAAGAAGAAGAAGAAGAAGAAGAAGAAGAAGGAGGAGGAGGTATCAAATCTGGGATTAAAACATACAAGTGGGAACACCAAGCTCTGCAGGGCTTCCTTTAAACCCCCATATTACAGAGAAGAGTCTGGAAGTGGTCAGTATCCTCTGATTGAATTCATCTGGTCAACATAAGGTATAAGGCTTTGTCTGTGGTGTCTTGAAGAATGTGGGGTTGGGGTAAATATGTCTCACCTCCTGTCCCTCCCCTTATAGTGGGTCTTTTCTCTTTGCATCCAATTAGCACTAACAAATTCTAACACTCACACCAAAGCATGAACATTTCTGTAGCATATTTTGGAATTTTTATAGTGTTTAAAAAGTCAGACTTTGTAACCTCTCTTAAAAACCTCAGGCAATTTGGCATCTTCCACAGAAATAAGTTCTACATTTCCTCAAGCAACGTGCAAGAAACACAACCCACTTGGGAGGAATTTGGAGAGATCTGTGTCTTAAAGCTAGCAGGAAAGTGGCCAGATTAAAAACAGGCCCACTGAAAATCAAGTAAGTCACACTAAAAAGATCTTAGTTTTCTTCCACAGGCTTTTAGAAGATCCAAAGACTACCTGCCCTCTACTGTTCCAACCCTTTACTTCAAGTGTTCCATGACTTAAGTGAGACAGATCAGAAGGTGACCACCTTCTTTAAGGATATTTAGTCGGAAGTTAAGGATTGTTCGATAAAAGTCACTGAAAATGTTAAATTTTCTGTAAGATCTCATGTTCTTCCTCATCATGAGTAAGCCTGTTGGGCAGTTCCGTTGCTGGATGGCCACTTGACTGACAGCTGTCAGGTACTTTCCATACCTCTAACCTCAGTGGTGCTGGGTAGAGAAGGGAGTGAGCAATCAAGGGGGGAACAGAGGTGACGGCCGACTACAGAGCTGTGGCTGTGCTTTCATTGTTCCAGAGCCTACTGGATTGTGGATGTGCTTGCCGATGTTCCAGAAGATCTAAGGGATTAGAGCAGCCACAGCTTCAGCCCCGCCACATTCAGGGGACACCGGAGTTATTCAACTCCCATTCAGACCCAAAGGAAGTTCCTTGAACTCCTGTCCTGACAGGTGAGGCTGTTTTAAAAGCTAGGCATGGCACGGTGGAGGACATCCGTGACTCTTCGGACATAGAAAGTAGAAAGTTGTTGACATTCTTATTACCGCAGTGCTCGTCACCCTGGGGCAGTTGGCAAACCATGACTCACCAGTCCGTTCTGAGACAATAAGGAAGTGACCACAAGGTCATCATTGGTAACATAGAAAGTTCAAGGTCATCTTGGGCTACATAAGACTCTATGTAGAAAAATAAAATTAAGCATAGTGATTCATATCTGTAATCCTAGAACTTGGAAGGCTAAAGTAAGTGGACCCCCAGAAGTTCAAGGTTAGTTTGGGCTAGTTGGGGCTAGTGTGAGACCCTATCTCATAAAAACTAGACACATATCCAAACATACACCCTCATAGCTTCTCACGAAGACTGAACTGATAACAGAGAAATGGAACCTATCAACACAAAAACACGTTGTTCCACACTCATGGAGCACTGCAGTTGCCATGGCTACCTCTCCAACTGCACCTTTGCTTTAGGAGACTGATTATGTCATTTAAGCTTCAGGTGACCCTGCTAAGAACCCTGCAGTATGTCCCTTAAGTTCCCACTGTGACTGGGAGGAGAACCTAGCCCATCCATGACAGTGTCTGCGCAGGGTTTGCTTGCTGCTCTCCCATCCCTGGCAGCAGTCCAGAGCAGTCCGGGAGAACCCTTGGACATTTCCCACTGATGCTGTAGGCCCGACTCCAATAAGGCCACATGAAGAGGGTTTGGCAGTCACTTGTAGTCTTTGCTACAGGTAGAATGAACTACGCTGACGACTCAACAAGCTTCCGGACCCAGGCGTACCCAGCAACAATCTGAGAGCAGCTCAAGAATGACAGACAAGCAGAGAGGTAAGAAGAGCCACAGAGAGCCGTGGCTGTGGAGTGAGGGTTGTAAAGACGCAAAGCTCTTGAAGAGTGTCAGGTCCTGGGCCACCCGGAGAGTTCCAGAAAGCCCTTGGCTGCTGTGGAGCAATGAGGCCCCTGAGTAGCTCCTCATTGTCACTGCTGGATCCCTGACAGAGTTCCAGAAAGCCCTTGGCTGCGAAGGAGCAGTGAGGCCCCTGACTAGCTGCTCACTGTCATTGCTGAACCCCTGGCAGAGCGCACACAATACAGAATAAGGTTGAGGATCCTAAGAACCCAGGGCTACAGCTGCGGACCCTGGGTCTCACTTTGCCTATTTATCTTTGCAGAACAAATAAACCCTTAGTTTATAGGAGGTATAATGAAGACAAAAGCATGGTTGTGGGGTGATGGCAACCCCCAGCTGTAAGCTGAGTCCAGCCAACACCCACAACGTGGAATGCCCTCCTTTTACAGGTAGATTGAAGCCGCTTATCAAATTCGAATCAAAGTTAGAGCAAAGGGGCAGAGATCCAGAGCAGTGAGCTAGGCTGCTTCAGTAGCTTGGCTTCACATTTCAATTCAAACTGGACCTTGGGAAAACTGCAAATTGCTGGAGCTTCCATGCCCTTGGCTTAGCCTTAGAAGGGTCAAAAAGCAGCTGTTAGCAGTGAGAACGCCAAGGAAGCACCTGCTGACATTCCACTAGCCAGCACCTTTGCTTCCTGCTGCTTGGTCTGCCTGTGAACTGCCTTCTTTGCCTAATGAAATGCTCTTTATTGTCTAGGAATTGCTTCCTCAATAGAGTACTCCCAGGCTACCCAATTAAAGGGAATTAATTACTTTTGCCCACGGACTCAACAACAGTTGTTTGCATTCCTAGTGTTGCTGTGCTCTTCAAAAATGTGGCAGTTGGCAAACCATTACTCACCAGGGCAGTCTGAGACAAATAAAGACGTGAGTGTGAGCAACAGGAGCCAGTAAGCCTTTGACAATTAAAAAAAAGAAAAAAAGAAAAAAAAAACAAAACAAAACAAAACAAAAAAACACCATTACCACCACTACCAACAACAACAAAAACAACTCAGTGTTTTTATTTGAGTAACTCATTTTCAATCTTTTTAGATAATTATCCCATGATAAATTTTTCAAAGTTGTTCCTTACCAGGAGAAAGAAACAATATTCTTACATTCATTCCAGCCTAGCCAGCACGGTGGCAAATTTACGTTTCTCTTGCCTCCCTCTCATTCCAGGTCCCCTGTTTTTCTTACCAGTGCTGGCACCCTAGTGTTCTAAACTACTTAAGTTCAAGAGACATGGGCAGGACTCCCCGTTTAGAGTCTACCATCTTAAATGTATACAAAGCATAACTTTTTGTGTAGTCCTGGCTACTTTTATTGCAGGTCAGAGCCTCATAACAGACAAAACCAGACATTCTACCATTGTGACTCATCCTATCTGGCTGTCATGAAGATGTGTCCATATAAAACCAAAAGTCTACCTTAACATCTGCGTGACCTTATTGCAATGGAACATAATATCACTTTCACATCAGACACAGCAAGAAATTCTTGCGGCTGCGGCTTTGAGAGCATCCCAGCCCAGTGTTCTCTGCTCCACTGGCCACTGTTCAGATAAGAAGCTTCGCAATAAACTCCCTGAAACTCCTTTTCATAGTTTTGTTTAGGGTAGTCAGAGTGTTACTATGATAAACACAAGCTCAGACTCTCCCCGTTTGAGTCAGTGCTTCAGTGACAAAGTATGCCTACAGTAGTAGCCTTAAGTCACTGAGCAGACAGATCTCTGCGGGGCCCCACCGGCTGGCTTCAGGCCAAACACGCTCCACCCTTAAGCCTTGGCCAAACTCGGCCAAACCCCATTCTCAGCCGCCTGGGGGAGATGAGAGAAATTGTAGTTGGTAAACCAGCCCTTTTACTGTGGGGACCAAGGGAAAGCAGGGAGAGCTAGGACATTGTGATCACAGATACCTTTTTATCTCTCTAGGCAATTACTGAAACAGGAAGGTAGGTGAATGTGAAACTCGGAAAATAAAAACCAGATCAGACTGAAACTGTTTTATAGGAGAGCTGAAGGCTGGAGTTGGGTAGCTGAAAAAAATGTTTCCACTCCTAATACAGGGCTTGACTGCATATTTATTCCAAGACCCATGATACTGTTTTTCTTTAAAATCTTGCAAATGCTCTTTTGCAACCTATTTCGAATTTGATTGGTCTAATTTATTTCTCCGTTTCTGTGTTTTTTTTTTTTTTGAGGGTTCCTTAATCACAACCCATATAACTTTTCTGAACATTTCACCATCTTATAAAAATGAGTTTCCTATATGCCCTGAACATTGATGACCTAATGAAGAGACTTTTACGAAATCACAATATCGCTGAGCAGCGGAGGTATACACCTTTAGTACCAGCACACAGTGTGTGTGTGTGTGGGGGGGATCTCTGAGTTTGAGGCCAGCCTGGTCTACAGTGTGAGTTCCAGGAAAGCCAGGGTTACAGAAAGAAACCCTGTCTTAAAAGAAAAAAAATGGCAGTATATGCTAAACCAAAACCAAACTTTCTGAGCACAGCAAACTGGAACCCAAGGCTGACTCCCGCAGGGCATTTGTAATCAAGAAGAGCAAATGTGGTTACCAGAGAGGTGCAAGGATACAATTAGATTTTATTTTATTTTATTATGGTTGACCTACATTGCAATATATAAAATCGCTTTACCATTTTCTTCCTTAGTGGCCATTAAGATAAAAGAAATAAGAATTTCAAAGTTTGAAAGATTAGTGATCGCTAAGACTCATCCCAAACTTCCCCGTGTTAGAAATCCAGTGTGCTAACCTATATAGGCTTCTCCGGAGGCTGCAATCGGTCATTTGCTTGTCTTTATTTGTTTTTGCTCTATCACTCTTTATATGAGCGTAAACCTATGCCTTTTCTGTTTACTGCTAGACAATAAACATCCTGCACCAGCCCTAGATACCATTTTTAAAGACAGCTTTTAAGAGACAAGTCTTGTTTGAGGGACATGATGATTAAAAGCACCAAGTATTCCTTCCCTTTTCGCTTCTTTGGTTTCTCCATACACTAAGGAACATAACACTTCTTATGTGAGCTCATCTGCCCCGTGGAAGAGCTTCCTTTGGAAGCCACAGATGTACGAAACAGTTACACTGTGTACATGTGCGTATGTGTTCACAGGCACATTTGTGGTCTACGTGGTTTTTAAAGCGGCATGGAACTTGGTAGACTGTTAACATAACTTTTCATAGCCAGGGATTTAGAACCTTAGAAATAATCTCTGTCAACAACTGAGCTTTCTTCTCACACATAAAATTGAGATCCAAGGTGGTCACCATAACAAAAAAAAATAGTAGACCTACTATAGCCTAGTGTGATTGGAAAAGATGCTGATAAAGAAACAGGAGAAAGTCTGGGTACACCGGTACTCTCTCCAGACATAGACAAACCTGGGCATTACTGACCTTTCCTAATTTCTAAGTACACTGTGTGGTTCGGTTTGTACAAAGAACTCGTATTCAAATTATCAGGCAGCCAAGTGCTCTTCGAATTCTCAGAGAACGAACACAAGGTGTAGCACCAAGAAAGCCCTACTTAGAACGCTTTTCCGCACAGTGCCGGCCCCTAATGTTAATTCCATTCTCAATATTTCCCTAGCAAGTTCAAGAGACAGCTCTCCATTTTGGTGTTTCTCACTGCCTTTTTAAACTAGAGTTTTTTGTAAGCAGGAGGGAAATTAATAACTTCCTCAGCATAAGGAGCGCCCTGCTATTTTCATTTGTTCTGGCTGGCCTACTATGACTACGCCTGTGAAACGTGGAGCGTCTGCTATTGCAAAATACATTTCCTACCCACAGAGTGTGGAGATTTCTATCACATCTGAAGTTCAGAAGGTAGAGACCTCCCAGCGCTCATCAGGATCCCTGTAGATCCCGATGCAATGTCTGACTTCCCAAAGCAGAGAGCCCAACACAGGCCACCTACTGCTCAGGATCTCATTGAAGAGGGACAAAGGAGCATGACTCCCACCCAGCTCCCAATACAAACTGAGAAGTTGGAAGAATTCTAGAAGATATGGTGGAGAATGCTATTCGAATTTCTTTGCCTGTAAAACTCTCCCAGAAATTCCTTTTCATAAGCCTTTTATGTTTTGTAGACTTTTATCTGTCAGCTAACACTAATGGGTGTACATCAAACACTGACTTAAGCCCACACCCTGAAAACCAGTAGAATAGTTGGTAATTTTATTTGTATAAAAATCACTTCTTCAAACATAATTTCTTTTTTTTTTTCCTTGCCTTTTTTATTTTTATTTTTCTTCCCAAGACACAGGGTTTCTTTGTGTAGCCCTTGCTCTCCTGGCTCTGTAGACCAGGCTGGCCTCAAACTCACAGAAATCTTCCTGCCTCTGCCTCCCTTGGGAGATGGACATTCTCCCAAGGTAATCATTTCCCTATGCTTGTATCTAGATGTATAAATGGAAAAGAAGAGCTGAGGAGCAAAGTGTATTCATGGCTCTCTGTTTTCTGACCGTGGATTTGCTCTGACCAACTCTATCATGCTCCGAACACCTTGACTCCCCACCATGATACACTGAACTCTTGACCTATGAGCCAGAATAAACCCTTTCTGCTATATTATTTTTGTGGCAGCATTTTACCATAGCAACAGAACGAGAAACAAAAGCTAAGCTAGGGGCACTTTACTTTCTTCTGTGGTTTCTGAGTCAGAGTGTCTACCTTTAAAGACAATCTCCCTTTACTCCAATTCGTGTCGATGGCATTTGAGGAAAATGTGTTTCCAGTGCTCTGTGAACAAAAACTCCTGGAAACAAGCTGTGTCTGCAGAATGTGATTGGCTGATTAGAATGCCACACTATGGAAAGATACGAATGTTGAAGCCCCTACCCCAACCTAAATGCCCGAAACCTTGCCTTATCTTGGGCTAGTTCTAGCCCTCGGGAACAGCCATTCCCAGCCCATCTGAATCTGAACTAACATCTAATAGACAGAAATCTTTTTGGAATCTGTTAACTTAGCAGATGACTAGCTTCTACCTACTCAAAAAGCTAAGCATGCCACCAGACAGCATCTTACAGTCTCGGGTCTACAGAAACGGCTCAACGTCAGGTCATCAGACAGTATCCTGAATCTCCAGCCTACAGAAACCTCCCAACATGATGTCATCTTTGGCCTAAAGAAAACCTCCCTCATCTTGATATGACTGCATCTCTGGCATATTTTAAACTTGCCTTGATTTATGACTGTCTCCATACTGTAAAGTTATAAAATATCATGAAAGTGTTTCCACATTGGAACATGGAATATGCAGTAACTTAAATCTGTATTCCTGGGCCATGGTCACTCAATATAGCTCCAGAATAAGCGCTCGCTCTCTCTCTCTCTCTCTCTCTCTCTCTCTCTCTCTCTCTCTCTCTCTCTCTCTCTCTTTCTCTCTCTCTCCTTCTTCCTCCCTTTCTTTCTCTTTCTTTCTTTCTTTCTTTCTTTCTTTCTTTCTTTCTTTCTTTCTTTCTTTCTTTCTTTCGAGAGTTATAAGTTTTTTGTCAACATTTTTTCCATACCAAGAAAGGATTCATGCAGAGTAGCTAACTAGATTTGAGGGACAAAAGATTCCAATATACTTACTTTTTTTTCACTCAACTAAGGGGCTACCTATGAGGAAAGGCTCATTCTCATTTCCAATGCAATAATCTCTGTGGTTCTGAATCTTTTCCAGCTCCAGTCACTTGGACTTACTATCCACTTCTGGATAATAATTAAAGCTTTTTAAACAAATCTGAGTGCAGGGAGGGACTTTTGTTGCTGTTGTTAGTGGCTTTCTGTATATAAGATGCATCTCGTTCTTTTTAAAGTAAAGTTAACGAAACAAACAATTTCAAGAAAAGCATGTAAGATGTTTGGATAGATTTTAAGAATGAGGTTTACAAAATATAGTAAAATCAAAGCCCGGCAGCAATTCTAGGCAGTATACTGGCAGTCCCTGAAGTCTCTCTCTTTGGTATCTTTTTAAGAATAAAAGCTGATTTTCCTGGACAAAGTGGCACCAAGGGAAAACAGCTGGTGACGGGCCACGACTGAACATGAAAATGAGGCTGTTTCTACCTCTCAGAGCCATTGTTTATTTTTGCAATCAGACACAGATTTTTACTTACACACAGAAAAAGGGATGCAAGAGGCAGGGACAGGGTCCAGCTGAGTGTTTCAGAGGACAGGGCGTAAACATAAAAGTCAAATTCTCATCTAAAATATTGTTAAACCAAAAGTCTGTGTAGACAAACCAGCTTCCGCATCCTAGCAACAGCTCACTCGCCTTAAACAAAACAAAATATAGCAAAACAGCAATCATGAAACCCAGAGGGCCCATGATAGTGGTGTGCAATTGCTAATCAACCCAAGGGCGAGTATATGGAGAAATCTCTCCTTTAATCAACCAAACCTCTTAAAATAGAGTCACCCACCTAGGTCACTGAAAGGTAAAGACTGCCCTCTTTATTTCTTTTTCCAGGAGATGCTAATGGGAAATAAATAGCATTTTCCATCTGCCTGGGGAAAATTCCTTCTGGAGTCAACAATGAAATGCAGGGGCCTTGAAAGGGAAAAATACCACACTTCTTAAGCTACAAGTCAAGTTGACTTCTATTTAAATGCCTCTGTATTTCCATTTCCAAACTGCCTTTGTTTGGAAAGTACATCCAAATTATGGCTTTTCTTTTGTGCAACCTAAGAAGATCTGATGGGGAGGGGAAAAGTCTTGTAATCTTTCTTTCTGTTAAGTGTATTTGAAAGCAACTTCTAAATAAAACCATTCTTAAATGTGTTTCTTTTGAGATTACGGCTTAAAGGGTAAAATTGACTCCAGGAATCTTCAAAGGGCTTTGCATTGGGGAACCTTTTATCCAATCCATTAAAAAATAGCTTAGGAAGGTAGATCAGGGACATGGTTGACAGTCAAATGGAACACTTTTTGGATGTCTTAGTCATCACTGAGAGAGGACCCTCTGAGCATCACTGGGAGCAAGAGTTTCATAAAATAGGATTTATTGATGTTATTTCATTTTCTTTAAACTTCTGAAATTTTTGTTCTTCAGGTGGGATGGGAATGAGTAAGCTTACGGAGACGGCTAAGGCACTTGGTTGAAAAGATATCCTTTTAAAATAAAGGGCGAATGGAGGGGGATAGATACACCGTATTTCAAAAGAATATTTATTATAACCCAGACTGCAGGAAAGTGCTTTGAGATATGCACATTTTTTAACCCATTGCAAGGAGAAATAACTCTTAGTTTTGGACTTTCCTCTAAGAATTATTGTCTCAAAGATTGCCTTTTTTTAAAAAAAAAAAATAGAATACTTTTAAAAAATAATCTTTTGGTTCACAGCAAAGATGAGCGGAAGCTCAGTTCCCTACTGGTCTTTTCCCGACATGTCCAGCCAGTCCCTCATTATCAACCTTGTGCTCCAGCGATGGCCATTTATGAGACACACGGACACCATCACCAGAGTTCAGAATCCACATTGGAGTTCCTTTCTGATATTTTATATCCTGTGGGGTTTGACAAAATGTACCAGGATAGTATTATACACAACAGCGTCATTATCCTCTGATTTGCCTATTCATCCCTCCCTACCTTCAAGGAATTCACACTTTTACAGAATAGCTTTCAAATCAGTATTTCTAAGCAAAAGTACCCTCCCATTTGAGACACATGCCTGAAGTAGCTCTTCCATTAAAACTCAGTGAGTTCAGTATTCCTAACAGGAGACTACACAGCCCATCAAATGTTTTCTAAGAGGGAAGCCTGGTTAACCAGAAAACTCGTTAAGAGAATATATACTAGACAGGAAGAGACAAGAGTGTATTTTATGTTTCCTGTTCTGGACTTCCCTTCTGAGTGCTGATTTTAATCAGACAGGACCAGGGAACTGTTTTCTAGGTTCAAATATCTATTTGTCAACTGCTTCCTACCCTCATACTTTATATTTGCATAAATTTTAACAGTCCAATTTTTAAATGGGTACAAAATAGAAATTCCCTTTTAGAAGATGAACCGGCAACTGTAAGGTAGCAAGAGAAGAAAGTTTTCTCAACTTTTCTTTTCACTCTTCACAACTTCCTTCCCTATTAGATAAAAGATCACTAGCTTAAATTTACTTCAAAGTAAACAGGCGCAATTCTTCGGAACAAGACCTTTAAGGTCGACTGTTACAATAGAATGTGACGTCAGTGTTCTTTTGAGTCATAGTCTGATCCCCACCCCTTTCTCCCAGGCGACCTGAGAGATTCCCCATAATCTCGGAGCTCCTCAGGTAGCGCTATTAGCCTGGACACCAGGAACAGTCATGAGGGTGTTCCCCAGCACCTGCAACAACCGCTGTTTGCAGCTGGCGGCCAAACATTTTAGAGGACGTTTTTCTCAAGAAGGAGACAGTATTTTGGCATTCAGGCCATCAGTGAAACACACACACACTTCCCCCAAAGTCATCACTTCACAAGTTATCAGCAGGCGCGGGTGTGAAGGAAGTGTCACTAGTCAGCAGACACTTTTAGAGAGCCTGGGGCAGCCAGGTCGGGGCTGCCAAAGCCACATCATCGAACCACATTGGCTCTCCAGAGCGCAGCTTCCCTAGACAGGAAGCAGTGTCAGTCACCGTCGCCCAGACCTCACCCTGGGCTCTGGGGAAGGCGTGGCTGAAAGGTTTTCCGGAAAGTTTCAGGCGCGGTGACAACGGGTCGCAGGGTCCCGCCCCAAGGCGACAGTCTCTCAAAGGTCCCGGGTCGGCGGGGTGGTCCTCTCCCCGCACCTACCGGGATCTGGACCCGGAACACGGGGCAGCTCCCGCGCTCAGGTGAGGCGACCTCGCCCACCACCCGCGCCACTCACCTTCTTTATTTTGGTTTCAAGGTCCATGCTGGGCGTCGGAGGGGCTCGGTCCAGCGTCCGCGATCTCCGCTGCGGAGACTCGGGCGCCGACGCTGCAGCTACACACACCGCGCCCTCGAACTTCCGCAGCCCGATTCGGCTGCGGCTGGGACCTGGAACAAAGAGGCCCTGGCAGCCAATGGCAGCGGGGCAGCGCCAGGAAGCCGCCAATCAGCGCGCGCCGCACGCACCTTAGCGGCCGGAGCAAGGTGAGAGGCGGGGCAGCGAGGGGGCGGGGCCCTGCGGAGTTGCCCGGTGTAAGGGGACTCAGTTTCCCCAAAGCCTAGCGACAGTTTGGGGTAGCAGGCTTGCGTCCAACTGAAGACCAGGCTCAGACCTTTCCATTTCGGTGGGTTGTACTTGTATGTCGCCGGGACTTTTGATTCAGGCCAAGAGGAGTCATTCCCCCAATACCAACTTCTTGGTTGATTTTTAGGGCAAAGGAGCCACGGAGCTCCTTCGGCATACCAGGACATAGCAGAAGCCTGATAGTCAAGCCTTGATTTCACTGCTGAATTGTGGAGATGTCCCTTTCTCAAATGTTTTTCTCCGGAGTCCCGAACACTGCCGAAGAATCCTCCCTGACGCCCCACATGCCAATGAAGATTGCTACACTGTGAGCAAGTGAGGCTCACACAAACGTATGCAGAAGTGAGTGGTATATTTGTTTGGGAAACAGAAGCTTGCCTTTTGTGCCTACTAAGTGTAATAAGGCGAGGCTGCCCCTGCTTCTCGAGTAGTCCGGTTTCAAACGCCAGTCTCACAGAAGCCTGGACCACCGGAAGCAAGTCGGTTTCATACCCTCATTCAAGAGCAGTTGCGATGAAGACCCTCACCTTGGAGAGACTGGGGTGGTGTGTAGGGATTAATTCCCTGCACACATTTTGCTGGGAACCGAAGGCCCCAAAGACATGTCAAATGTCTTGGCATGTTTGGCGACAGAGCTCTGGCTTGAGTCACAGTAACTTCTCCGGGATGTGGACCTGAGGGAAAGAAGCGTTTTGATTTAGGCAAATCAACGTTTTCTTTAATTTTTTTAAATTACGCGTCTATGAGTGAGCACGCGCAGCTGTGCGCACAGGCTCACATAGTGTCCAGAAGGATGGCTGGGATATTATGGGGTTGGAGTTACCAGCAGCTGGGAGCCTCCTGAATTGGGCTCTGGGATCTGGAATCAGGTCCTCTGTAAGAACAGCAGGAGCCTTTAATACTTGAACCATCTCTCCAGCCCCGAGCAGTTTTCTTCAGTTCCTACTCAGAAAGTGTTAATGGCTAGGTGTCAGTTAGTGCCCTAATCTGGCATCTACATTATGCATGTATATATGTCTCTCTAAATATACATTTAATAATAAATATAAAATCTCCATACAGTGCACATACTTGAACCCTGGTGTCGTTTCATTTTACCTCTGGAAACTTGGCAATTAGACCACTTCAAAATTCACTTTAGAGAACATTTTCTACACTTTTACTTGATAACTTGTTTAACAGTGCTTAGCAGAGCACTGAGTTATCAGAAGAATGTTTTCCATATCTGATTAATGAAATGACCAAAACAGATTGTGATCATTTTTTTTTCTTTTTATTCAGCTGAAGTAAAGCATTCTAAGTCATTTCCCCAAACAATGGGGGAAGATGTGGGCCTGCAGAGTCTGTCCCTTTAAGTGCTGATGCACTCTGACAGGTCTACCAATGACAGTGTTTGCTTTCCCAGAAAGCCAACCAATAGAAGATGTCCAGTAAATCCGCTTAGAATAAGGCATTAAGCAAATGTTGTGACACAAACTGGGGGCCCTTTTTATGTGAAATAGCAGAGATGACACCAAGAAAAATAATATGGAGGTGTTAGTTGTTTTGGTTTTTTCTTTAACCATCAAATTTTGTCTTTCCCCTCTCCCTTGCAAGCCCTCGCAGTATCACGTGGTGTGAGTAGCATTAGCAAAGATGGTGTTGGGATTCAATGGTTTCTAACTGGATTCACCATTGTGCCAACTCTGGATTCTTCCAAATCGTTGGTACATAATTTATAGAAAATAAAATGAGGTAGATCAATGTTAGAGTTGAACTGAAGTCTGCAATCAGTTCTTTGAGCGTTAAACAGCAGAGATGCCAAGGAGCTTGAACAGGCATGTTTGATGATTGGATACAGGTGGTGGCAGAGGACAAACAGACAGGACTTCCTAGCGTGATCATCTCTGCTGGAGATCGAGGGGGAAGAGAAGAATACATAAGACAGGGAAGGGTTTTATGTATTTGTGCATTTGTCACTGCAGAGATGGACTCGTAAAGGTATGGAAATTGGGATGTTGAAGTCAAGCATCAAAATATAAAGTTTAGGGTTAAAGGCTCTGCTCGAATAGTGACATAGGTAAGCTAGCATCCTACCTGGGTTAATTAAAAGTCATGGAGACAACCACAGCTTGGGGGAAGAGTAAAGTAAAAGCTATGAAACACAACTAATAAGCTAGACTGGACAGGACCAGCACAGAAAGGAGATGAAAAGCTAGGCAAAGAGTGCACAGAAAGTAAAGGAGTCAAAAATCTATACAAGCAAGTAAGGCAATTCAGGGAGGGTTAGCTAACAACATGAATTATAAGGGTCAAGTGTGAAGTACACTTCACAAAACTCGCTGATAATTTTTGGGGAGTGTGTGGTGAATTCTGGGGCAGGTATTATTTAATTGTAGTTCCCTTTGTGCCTACTGAAGTACTGTGGTTAATGTTTGACTTGGCTCTACTACCGAACTCATGGAAAATCTGCCAAACCCATGACCTTCTCAGGCAGAAAAGAAATCAATCAAATAGAGAAGTGAGTATACTGGGATTTGAAAGTCTATCCTTAGAAAAATAAGCAAACAGTCTAGATTTTACACACACACACACACACACACACACAAACTAAAAAGTTCTTTATGTAATCTAAATGTAGTATTTTTCCACTTAAATTTAGTGGGTTACAATCTCGGATGAGGGAAGTGGATGAACCATTCTTGTAACCTTTGTGATGTTATGGGAGGGTTACACTGAGCAATTTAAGCATGCCTGAGATGTTCCTTTGTCCTTAAGCTGTGTACAGATTAGCAATGTGTTTTCCGGACAGGGAGGAGACTTGTAGGAGTAACAAAACTGTGCTGGTTTCTGGAGCACAACCAAGCTCAGGGGAGAAGGTGGTATGGGTGTTTGCCAAAGCTTCCCAGAGGCGTATTCCTTGGCTGAAGATTAGTGTATTCTAAGAATGTTTTGATTAGTTCTTCGAGAATTTCATATAATGTATTGTGAACATACTCATGCCTCCTTCTATATACGTTCTTTCTTTAGACCCCGGCTTTGTTTTTTAATTATGGAAGCTTGGCCTTAGCTAAGGCTTGTTCCCAACTGGCTCTTAATACTTAAATTAACTCGTTTATATTAATCTCTGTTGTGCCACATGGCTTGTTACCTCTCTGCAGTACCATACATCCAAGTTGCTCTGTTCAGCTGGCGAATCTCCCACCTTAGATTCTTTTCCAAAGTTCCTATCTCTGCACAGGGAAGTTCTGGCTATCCTTTCCAACCTATGATCATTCAGCTCTTTATTAAACCAATCAGAAGGTACCCTAGAAAGGTGAGGTAAAACAGAGACATGTCTGAACACAGTGTACAGAAAGACTATCCCAACACTCTCCCCTTAACTCCCCTCCTACTACCACTGGCTCAGCCTTCTCCATCTCCATTGAGATGTTTGTGTTTGCCAACTAGACTTAGGGTTGGGGCCCTGGCATGTAGTAGACTTACCAGGGATCAGATCATTAAAGGAAAATTGACTTTTCCTTTCTTAGAGGCTATCAAAAGCCAATAGTTCCTCAACTAATGGTGGAATACCCCCTAACCACTGTCTCATGCTTGGATTTTGTTTAGCTAGAGCTTCTGTTGTAATTAAACACTTTTTGATTGCAAGTAACAGAGAGGCAATGAGTTCTATTTCACGTGTACCAAATTTGCAAGGCCGGTGGAATTTGGGTCTAGTAACTAACAGAAAGGGGTGGGGCTAAAGATACAGATGTTGTGAACACAGGCCTACGTGTGTTTGCATATGGGGCTGGAGAGATGGAACTGTGAGTGATTCAGACCACTTCCTCCTCTTCAGAGGTCCCGAGTTGGTTCCAAGACCTGCTCAAAGCTACTCCACCCATGTGTACATATAATAATATACATATTAAACACACCATAAATGCCAAAAGGAATTCTTGGAAAATTGTCTGAATTAAATGAGGTGAGATTTCAAGATAATGATGACTACATCTTTCTCCTCAGTTGTTACCATGGACTCTGTAAGCCTCCACAGACAAGTTAATCATTGCTTGACACTTGTCACAAGAATGCTCCTGTGAGCCTGGTATGGCTGTTATGACACATTAGCAGCTTGCATAGCATTGCAGGCTGTCCCGTAGGAGACATACCTCAATAGAAAATAGGCACCCATATATCTCAGAACCAACCACCATGTGGAATGCTTTTTAAACTGCCCAACACTGGCGATTGACTAGTGAGTAATGGTTGAAGCACACAGTAGATTTAGCCCAGCTATGAAACTATGGTACTCAGGGGTTTGGGTAACAGTTACATCATAGGACCAAGGGGAACATGAAATTGTTCCCACAACCATGAAAAATTACCATGCACAGAAAAGAGAATATAAAATGTCAGTAGTGATTTCTCTTTGGTTGGTGAGTCAATTGTCTTTTTTTCTTCCTTTCAAAACATATCCCATGAAGTATATCATATATTCCTTAATGAAAAAAAACCGTATCTCAATAATGTATGATCTAAAGCATTTGGAGAAGACAAGGCAGTAGCAGTGTAATCTTTAATCTATATGAAAACATTTAGAGTATTTATAAATTTACATTTTACCCTCTTCGTAACACTAGCCATACTTCATGTGCTCAGTGAGGAGAGGAAATCCCCCAAACACCACTGTATTTCTCAACACTTCATAGAAACAAAGACTGGGCTCTGTGAAGTTCACAAAAGTTTTCTAGACCTTGCCTTACTGCAAGCAAACAAAAAAAAAATGAGTGATACATGAAAATGAGCTGCAGTAAATTCCGAAGGCAAAATGCATTAAGTTCATCATAAGAAAAAATAGATCAGGAAAATATTCCTACAGATGATAAGGGCACAGCAAAACAATGAGCTGTTATTTTAATTTAAAACAGCTTTTACATTTACTGATTCATTTAGCTTGTGGGGATGGAGTGGGCATGAGTGCACAGCATAAGAATGAGGATCATAGGACAACCTGCTGGAGTCAGTGATCTCCTTCCATCTCAGAGTGCCTGGGATAGCACTTTGGTCTTGAGGATTGGCGGTAAGTGTCTTTTCCTGATGAGCCATCTTCCCAGTCAGTGATCTATTATTGTAAACAAGATTAAAGAAATGAAAACCTTGATCTATGTAAAGCATTATATGAATTATAATTGTAAAACCTTAGGCATAATATGGTAGAATATTATTTTAAATAGGCAAAGATGTGTTACATTTGTTTATGCTGTGGAATATTACTTTAACTGAGTAAAGGTATGCTACATTTGTTACTTCTGCCTTTGTTAGCAATGTAAAGATGTGTTACATTTGTTTAGGCTGAATTTGTTTAATTATGTAAAGATGTGTGCATTTGTTTCACCTTGCCTGCCTAAGGCACCTGATTGGTCTAATAAAGACCTGAACAGCCAATACCTACACAGGAAAGGAACAGTTCAGGCTGACAGGAAGAGAGAATAAGTAGTAGAAGAAATCTAGGCTCAAGAGGAGGAGAGAATGAGGGAGAAAGAAAGGGACATGCCTAGGGCCAGCAGCCAATCAGCTGCCAGCCAGTCCTGGAGAAGCAGTGGACGTAAGATACACAGAAGGAAAGAACGTTAAAAAGCTCTGAGGCAAAATGTAGATAAAGAGAAATAGGTCAGATTAAGTGTGGAGACTCAAAAATGTGAGCCTCTTCTACCTTATTTGAAGGTGAGACTGGAGTTGGAGCATTGACGACTGTGACTACACACCCTGACCTAGGGTGTGGCTGCTTGGTGTTTTGGGACATTAAGAGGTAGATCTGCTCCACCCAGACCACAGGTCAAAGAATTCAAGCATACTTTTGCTCCTTCCTTTGAAATAGGTTTGACTTAGGGAGTAACTGCCTGCAGGATACTTGATCTAGGGTGTATTCACTGCCCAAACATCTAGTGCTTCGCTCAGGAAATAATGGCTTCATGTCTCAAGTATTGGAGCAAGTAACTGTTCTGGTTGTCCTTTGTATCATGCTAAAGCGGTCTTTTGCCTTCTTTCCCACTTTTGTATTGGGGTCTAAAAGTGTATAAAAATAAGTGTGGGTAAACTCAGCATTCAGTATTCACTGAGTTTCCCTCCTGGTACTATCCTATGTCTCTTTTTTATCTCTGTTCTTCCTACTAAGCATTTTTTCTAATCTAAAATCTATGAACCCACCACGGCTAGGATTTAGGTAAAAGTCACCCCCAAAAGGCGGCTCCCAATAATTAAGTTATAAGAACTAGAAAAAAAATGCAAGCCTAAGATAAGGCCTAGCATTCATAACAAATAAGAAATCTCCCTGTCTTGATTTAGGAGCTGTGTGATGACCCCAACAGAAAAAGCCTGTACAGCATGCAGTGATAGACCTCAGCAGGACAAACTTTAAGATATATAATACTATGCCAGTGGAGTATAATGTGAAAGTTTACAAGAATAAAAACCTCATGCATCTAAGAGCTGTGGAAAGTAGGCTGAACTCGGAGAACTCAAAGTGAGGTGAGTGCTGAACCACTGAGCCATATCTCAGCCCTTTTTCTACTATTCAGAGACAGGATCTTGCCCCGGGTGGCCTCCAACTTACTCTGTAGCCCATAAGAACCTTGAATTTGCTATTCTCCTGTTTCTGCCTCCCAAGAGGCTGGGATTACTAAAGTTACAGACGTGTACCATCAATCCCAGGCCAAAGAAGTATATAAAAATAAATTTTTATGAGGCTAGAGTATTATAGTTAAAATAATGAATCCCGACAAAAGGCAATGAGGTAGAAAAGAAACGTGTTGGAAATAATTAGAATCCCAGGAGAAGGAAGTCGAACCAAAAGGACAGATACCCAAAACATAAATCAAGAAAACTTTACCAAATGATAATAATAAAAATATTTAAAGCTAGATGGAACTAGTACAATAAATAACCAAAAATATCAATTCAGAAAAACCACCACAAAGAAACATCCAAGGTGGATGTATCTTTGAACAGTGGGGAAAATAAATTATTTGAGTGTCGGGATAGTTTGAGAAAAGGCATTTGATTTATAGGAGAATGGAAACTATCATCAGTCTATTCTACAGCAACCCCCAAGACCAGAGGAAAATAATACGACATTCAAGCAAGATACTGTGAACTCAGCATGGTTATGAACTTTCAAGCATAAAGGACACAAACCTGGGTGGTGACTCAGAGGTAGAGGTTTGTGTCTCATAAGCCTGGTGACCTGAGTTCAGTCCCTGGAGGAGAACAACTCTACAAAGTTCTATACACACACACACACACACACACACACACACACACGGGTCAAGAGAGAAAGAAGAGAATAAAAATGTTTACTGTCGTCCAAGAACTTAGGAAAATTTTTACAAGCATTTCTTAGGAGCCTGTACAGAATGAGCTCCTAACAGCCAAGGTCTTCGGGAGAGGCTGACATAAAGAGAGAAACATAAAACACCGACTTCCAAGACTGACAAGAAGAGAAGAGTACACTAACCCCTTGACCTGACAATATAGATGGCCTACACAGCAAGTGGGGATACAGTATATAGAATCATAACAGAGCTCTTAGTATTCATGTTGCTGATAGCATTACCATCAATCTGCTGTTATTTGTACAACAGGTAGATATTGGGATCATCTAATTTTGTCATTTACTGCAACTTTAATAAATGAGATTCTGTGGGTGGTGTTGGCACATACCTTTAATCCCAGCACTCAGGAGCCAGAGGCAGAGGCAGAGGCAGAAACAGGTAAGTCTCTGGGTTTTGAGTTCAAGGCCAGCCTAATCTATAGAGTGAGTTCCAGGACAGCCAGGGCTATCTTGAAAAACAAACAAAACAAAAAGAAAAGAAAAGAAAAAGAAATGAAATTCTACTTGTTTCAATCTACATACCTAGAGAGACTAAGTAACAAAGAGAGCTCTAAGGGGACTTATGGATCTTGCTGAGAAGGAGAAGTAGAATAGATTTTTGATGGTGGACTGGGGGTGGGTGAGGACGAGAACGGGAAGGATCAGATGGGGTGGGATAGAAGGAAAGACTACTGGAAGAGATGACTGGAACTCTTAAGGACATTTTAAGGGTGATGTAGAAACCTAGTGTAATACAGACTGCCTGGAATCTATGATGGTGACCCTATTCAAGATTTCTAGTAATGAAGGACACAGCCTGAACTGGCCCTCTCCTGTAACCAGGCAAGACTTCCAGTGGAGGGACTAGGACACCAACCCAGCTGCAAAGCCTGTGATCTACCATCTGTCCTGCCTACAAATGTGCTGGGATAACGGCGGCACAGAACTGGTGAGAGTGGCCAACCAATGAGTGGTCCAGCTTGAGGCCCGTGCCAGGAGAGATCCCACACTCTTCACTGCCCGATTGCCGGGAACCAGAGGTTGGATAGCCCAGAGACTTAGGAAAGAACAGAACATGTCTGAAAATAAAAAGTCCGTGAAATGATTCCTAATGATATTTTGCTGTATGTGTAGACCAGAACCTAGCACAATCAGCATCAGAGAGACTCCATTCAGCAGCTGATGGGAGCAGATGCAGAGACCAACAGGCAAAAAAAAGTAGGTGGAGCTTTGAGAATCTTGCAGAAGAGGGCAAAGAAGGATTGAAGGCACCATAAAGGTCAAGGATACACAAGAAAACACAGAAACAACTAACCAGGGCTCATAGGGGCTCACAGGATCTGAACCTACACCGAGGAAGCCTGCATGGGTCTGACCTAGGTTCTTTGAATACATGCTGTGGTTGTTTAGCTTGCTGCTCTTGTGGGACTATTAACAGTGGGAACCATGGCTATCTCTGACTCTTTTGCCTGGTTTGGAACCTGTTTCCTCCAACTGGGTTACCTCATCCAGTGGGATGTACCTACTCTTTTTATAATGTGAAATGCCACATTTGATTGACATCCCTGGGAGGCACACCTTTCATGAAAGGAAAGGAGTAGCTCTGGGGGAAATGGGAGGGACTGGGAGGAAAGGAAGGAGGGAAACTTGCAGTTGTGACATAGATATAGTAAAATAATAAATGAAAAAGAAAAAGAAAGAAATGGGATTCTATGTATGGATTTTAAAAGAAAAAGCAATTAGCATTTGACAGTTAACTATCTAACTTCTCTGGTGTGCACTGGTTTTATTCCCACAAAAGGCTTACAAACAATAACCTATTAGTAAAATATATTCTTAGTGCACAGATTATGAATTTGAAATAAAGCATTTCAGTAAATGAAACGTAGGACTTCTTGAAAAAAAAAAAAAAGACTGACCCAGAAGAAAATATCCAGGATAAGCTGAGAACATTTCGTAGAAGAGAGCTGTGAAAATCCTCTGGGGTCATTTCAAAAGAAGTCAGAAGTGGGGGGGGGGGCTGGAGAGATGGTTCAACAGCTAAGAATGCTTGTTCAACAGTCATGAGGAGCAGAGTTCAGATCAGCTAACAAGTCCAGGGTCACCATCACTGCTTACATAGCTCCGGGTCTGAGGAGAGTGGAGGCAGGAGGATTCTCCTGTGGCTTCTAGCTAAGCTGAAAATGGGAGCCTTGTGTTCAAGGATGAAACTCTGCCTCAAAGAAATAGACAGGGGGATAGGGGATAACACAAGAGAGTCTCTTATGGCCTCTGTGTGTGGGCATAATGCACCTACATATATGTGAAAATATACTCATGCAAACATACACATGGAATATACATACACTTAAAACTGAGTCTGAAGCCAACTGGGAGTATCTGCCATAGGCCAAAAGGGTCAGTTTGACCTTTAATAATGACCTTAATTACAGTAGATTGAATTCATCAAATGTTTTCCAATCCAAGAATCCATTATATATATATATATATAATATGAATATATGTACCTATGAATGCATATATATAGGTATATACAGGTATAATGATACTCATATATATTGAATTCTAGAGAATGCTAGGGAACCCAATAATCATTAAAAAAATCAAAATTGTTAATTCAGGATTTATCCACCCTTTCTGAAATTTTCAGTATTCTATAAAACTAAATATTAAAGAGCATGTTGTAATGTTCTGAACTAATATTGAAGGGACAGAAGATCATTACTCCATAGCATGCAGTGAGAAAGGAGCATCACCACCAACTGCTGCCATCACAAAAGAGATAAGCATGTCATGTGCATTAAGGGCTCCCAGAAGAATAACACCCCAATATGGTCTAGTTTTCCTTTACAGCTTCTACTTGGTAG
Organism: Alexandromys fortis; assembly: GCF_014885135.2. Taxonomy (NCBI): domain Eukaryota; kingdom Metazoa; phylum Chordata; class Mammalia; order Rodentia; family Cricetidae; genus Alexandromys; species Alexandromys fortis. The sequence goes on from NW_026067933.1 coordinate 8,896,930, forward strand.
GAAATAGCTTGGGTACAAGAAAATATTATCCTGATTAATGAGTGCCAATCCAGTAAAACCTTCACTGTGGAAAACTCTACAGAACAGATGACCTGGTGTTTCAATGGAAGAATTACAAGGGGAAAAAGTAGTAAGAGAGAGAACCTATGGATTAAGAAATTCGCCGGGTATTGGTGGCACACGCCTTTGATCCCAGTACTTGGGAGGCAGAGGCAGAGGCAGGTGGATTTTGTGAGTTTGAGGCCAGTCTGATCTACAGAACAAGTTTCAGGACAGCCAGAGCTAAACGGTGAACGTTTATCTTGGAAAAAAAAAAGGAGAAGAAACTTTAAAACAGCATATCTTAGGGCTTTTATTGCTGTGAAGAGACACCATGACCATGACAACTCTTATAAAGGAAAAACATTTAATTGGAGTGGCTTGCATTTTCAGAGGCTTAGTTCATTGTCATCATGGTGGAACATGGTACAGACACACTTCTGCTGGCTATATTTTGATATGCAGGCAATAGAAAGTGTTCTGTCTCACTGGGTGTGACTTAAGCATAAATGAGACCTCAAGCCCAACTCAAGCACTTCCTCCAACATGACCACACCTCCTAATAGTGCCACTCCCTTTGGTGGCCATTTTCTTTCAAACATGCACACAGCATTTTGCTTGTTTGTGATGGACAACACCAAAATGAGCATCTACCATGTAGGAAACTCTAAAAGAAAACACATGCTTGCCATGACACTAAAAAGGAGGGTGAAAACTGTTTTGAAGACAAGAGTTGGATTCCTTTAGTATCTGGCAAACTCCTCCGAATAAGTCCAGAATAGTTAGTGGAAAGCTTTGTAACCAAAGATAATAACTAGTGCCAACTATGTCCATTCTCTGGTGCACACCTTAGTCCATGCATACGTTTCCCAAACTTCTCTCCTCTACTTTTTCAAAATATATTAGTCTTAGGATCAAATAAAACTCCTGAAACCAGCTCTAAATCCAAACTGTCTGGATGACACAAGTTTATTTGATTCATGTGTGACTCAATTCTTTTCTGTTAATTTCACACATCTTTAATCCTTGTACTTGGGAGGCAGAGACATGTGGATCTTTGAGTTCAACTCCATTCTGGTCTACACAGAGAGTACAATGGCAGCCCAGTTACACAGAGACACACTATCTCACAAAACCAAAAGCCAAATCAAAACAAAACAAACAACAAAAACAAACAGAAAAACAAAACTAACCAAACAAAAACGTTACATTTATTTTTATTGTACGAATGATTTCGAGGAGGAAGATATGGATGTGTGTGTGCCACTGTGTGCTTCTGGTGGTAAAAGGTCAATTTACAGAAATCTGTTCTTTCTTTGAAATTGTACTCAGATCATCAGGTTTGGTGGCAAGTAGCTTTACTCAGTGAGCCATCTTTCCATCTCCTAATAAATCTCAAAATGACTCAAATAATATAAAATGGATTGTGGTGGTTTATACTAGGAATGCCAGAACAAATGACTACAAATTGGGTAGCTTAAAGCAACAGAAATGCATTTTCTAACAGTTCTGTAAACTGCAAACACAAACATTAAAGTGTTAAAAGAATCATCTTTTCTCTGAAGATTCCAGGAAGGAATTATCCCTTAGGCTTCCTGGTTTTGGGTATGAGTTGGCAATCTCTGTTATTCTCTGGCATCCCTTCAATTTGTCCCTCCCCCATCACATGGTCAGCTTCTCTTTGTGTATTCTTATGGTCAAATCTCTTTCCTCTCTTTATAAAAACACAATTCATTGGCCCACCCACATCTGTGTGATCTCATCCTAACTGAGTAAATCTGAGAAGACTATTTCCACATAAGGTCACATTCTGAAGTTCTGGATGGTTATGAACTATGGAGGTTACTATTTTACCTACTGCAAATGAAACTGGCTGCTGTTGGGTAGAACAGTGAGCAGGCCAGACAAAATAAAGCTCAATATAAAAAAAAACAGGAATTTTCTATTCTTTTTCACATAGTCCTACAGCAAAATCATACCCTGGAAGAATGGGAACCTCAGACCTCACTTAAGCTCCAATGGAGCTGATTTCTTGGTCTTATATTCTAGATACAATGCATCTTCACTCCAGAAGTTTTATGTGTTTGAGTGGTTTGTTTTTCCTTGTGTGTTGTCCTTTATGATAATCTTCTACCAAGAAATCATTTGAGCTTTCCTTTATGGAAAGCAGTTCTTTGGGGGTGGGAGGAATGAAATATTTGGGATGCTATAGGGAAATGATCTATTTTCTTCTTTGGTTGAACTTAAAACCTCTCATTTTTTATTTCAAGGAAGACTTTAATCATTCTGCCTAGAAACAGTTGACATTTATTATAGAAGGCTATCCTGTGTATAGTAGAAAGTGTAACTGCATCTCAGAAGTCAACTTATCAGATGCCAGTAGCATCATACTCTAGTTACAACAACTAAAATTGTCTTCAGATACTGGCAAGTACCTGCTGGGAAGCAAAATCATTTCCAGTTGAGAATCATCATTGCTGTACAGGATATCATAATCTTTTGTCTGGTTTTGTATTATCAGCTGCGTTCAAACAGTAGATTAGAACCACCAAAAGACATCTGTCTTGTTCAAGCTCTGCTGTAAGAAAAGAAAGGAAAGGACACCTTGTCTACTGGCAGTACTTGCTGCTGGCTCTGCTGAGCTGCTGCTTGAGGGTGCTGCTTGACTGGCAAGTGATACTCTTTCTCCTCCAAGGTTCCTAAGGGTATCTGGGCTTTTTCACAACATGAAGGCCTTAAAAAAGAAAATATTCAAAAGAAAACATCCCAAGTAAGTGAAGTGGGATTCATGACACACTAATGATCTGCTTCCCCCACCCCATATTGTCTCATCCATGGTGTTTATTGTTTGTGATAATCATAAAGATCTGGCCATGTTTAAGGGGAGAAGACAGAAGTCCCCCACCCCAGTTTGATGGATGTCAAAGAGAAAAGAGTATAAGGAATGAGAGAAATGTGATCCTTTGCCTCCTCGACTGTAAACACAGAAGCTCACATTCTTCCTGAATGTCAAATACTGTAACATTTTTGTCCTAAGTTCCTTAAATTTCTGCATCTCAAGTTCTAACATGTAATGTCCAAGTCGAGCCTGTGTGTAACTCAGGTGTGGTTAATTAGCTGAGGCCCTCAGAACACGATTCTGGATTGGAAGGGCTCTGAAGTAAAAGGGAAAGTCATCTGATGGAGGAGGTACTTTCATTTAATAAAGAAACTGCCTTGGCCCATTTGATAGGCCAGTCCTTAGGTAGGCGGAGTAAACATAACAGAATGCTGGGAGAAAGAAGCCGAGTCAGTCAGTTGCCATGATTCTCTCACTCCAGACAGACGCAGGTTAAGATCTTTCCTGGTGCAACACAGAATATTAAAAATGGGTTAGATCAATATGTAAGTGCTAGCCAATAAGAGACTGGAACTAATGAACCAGGCAGTGTTTAAAAGAATACAGTTTCCGTGTAATTATTTTGGGCATAAGCTAGCAGGCGGCCAGGAGCTGGACGGCAGGAAAGCGGCCCGCTCCACTTACTACAGTCATCTGTCCTTCACACACACACATACGCACACACACATGCACACACACATGCATGCACACACTCACGTGTGCACACACACACACCACACATTTCACTGAGACAATTCTAAAATTTCCTTGCAAAAGTGGATGCAGCAGTCACTGTTCCATAGCAGTTCTGAAATCCAGCAAGCACTGTGCTGCTTTCTTAATGAGCACCTCTTCCTGCTCTCTAGATAGTGTCAACCTGATGGGCTGGGGGTTTTTTTTATTAAATTTTTTTTATCATACAATATATTTTGATCATAGTTTCCCCTCCCCCATCTTCTCCCAGATTCTCCCCCTTTCCCTGTCCACCCAACTCCAGGCCTTATCTCTCTCTCTCTCTCTTTAAAAAACAAATGGGCAAAAAAATAAAATAGAATACGATAAGAAATAAAAAGGAAAATAAAACCACAAGAAACACACACATACGTACATATACACACAAAACAAAATCTCATAAACACACAAATTCAGAAACCATAATAAGCAAAAGACCAGTAAGACAAAAATAAAAGTTTTCAGACAAAGGAATAGGAGAAAAAAGTATGCAGATACACCACTGAGTTCATTTTGTGTTGGTCATTTACTAATGGGTATGGGTCCCTGCTTAAGTGTAGTTAATATACCCAGTGAGATTCCATAGGAGAAAACTGAGTTCTTTGCAAGAAGTTGTCTGTTGGCGATAGCTCCTTGGTTAGGGATAGGAAATTATATATACATCCCCTTATCAGCACTGGGACCAGTCTGCTTTAACTTGTGTGTGCTGCCACAGTTTCTGTAAGGTCATGTGTGTGTGTCAGTCCCATTGTTTGTGGAAAGCAGTTTCCTTGGTGTCCTCCATCCCCTCTGGGTCCTGTGATCTTTCATAATCCTCTTCTGCATAATTCTTGCTTTTGCTCTCCGAGTCATTCTTTTTCTAACAAAAGTACTCGATTTCTCATGGCCTTACTTCCTGACTTCAGAAGTCAGGGGTCAAAGTTCTCTGTTTCATCCTTTGCTGCTACTTCAGAAACCTTGCAGATCTTGTATAACTAATTCTATTGGATCCAAGCCACACCCTCAAGTCTCTTTCAGATTATCTGTTTCTAGTTTGTGTTTCCAGTGCAAGACTTTCACAGACTAGTGCATTTAATTGTAGCACAATTAATAAAAACCCAGAGACAGATATTGGGGTTCAACCTGAAGGTCAGAAAACCAAAACAACCAGCCACTGGCTCTTACCTCTGCCTCTGTCTGAAATGGCGATCCTGCCTCCAGAAATCTCAGAATGAGACTGTGTCCGAGACCTTTCTCCTCCCATTTTATATTCCTCTCTAGATCTGGGATCAGAGGTGTGCACTACTACTGTAGGTTTCTATGGCAAGCTAGTATGGCTACTGGGATTAAAGGTGTGTGTCTACCTGGTCTGCAAGGTTGACCTGTGGGGCTGTTTTACTCTTTGATCTTCAGGCAAGCTTTATTTATTAAAACATAAATGAAATATCACTACACTTAATACTCTTGGAAACCCTTTCTTTTGGATGCAAATTATCTATAAAGCACACTCTTATGATCCTTGAGACTCCTTCTCCCTGAGTTACATAGTGTTAATATTGGGTTAGATATTGCTTGCTTCTTACTGAAAACATGTAACTAACATCTTGGGTTTAATTTTGTTCTGAAGTCACTTTTTAATTCCTAACTTAAAAGGCATTTGCCATGTGGAAATTCTTAGTATAAGAAACATAAAATCCAAAAATCTAAACACCAACCAAAGAACGACAATAACAAAAAGGAAGGCATTGGTGGTACATGCCCTTGATCCCAGCACCTAGGCAGCAGAGGCAGTTGGATTTCTGTATGAGGCCAGCTTAAGAGTGAGTTCCAGGACAACCAAGGTTACATAGAGAAACCTCATTTCAAAAATTTACACATCCTCCCCTCCTCCCATCCCCCTCTTACCCTCCTGCTCCCCCTCTCCCCCTCCTCCCTCCCCCTCCCTCCTTNCCATTCAAAAATTTACACTTCCTCCCCTCCTTCCATTCCCCTCCTGCTCCCCCACTCATCCTCTTCCCTCCCCTTCCCTCCTTAAGAGAGGGCAGGGAACTCTGCCCTGTGGGAAATCCAAGCCCCCCCCCCCCATCCAGGCCTAGGAAGCTTTGCATCCAAATAGACTAGGGTTCCAAAAAGCCAAGACATGCAGTAGAAACAAGTCCCAGAGACTTTATCAATAGCTTCTCGGTCAGCCCCCATTGTCAGCCACAATCAGAGAGTCTGGTTTGATCACATGTTCCTTCAGTCCTGATCCAGCTGGCTTTGGTGAGTTCCCATTAGAACAGGCACACTGTCTCAGTGGGTGGACCAACTCCTTGCAGTCCTGACTTTCTTGTTCATCTTCTCCGTCCTTCTGCTCTTCAATCGGACCTTGGGAGCTCAGTCCGTTGCTCTTATAATGGTCTCTGTCTCTATCTCCATCTGTCGCTGGATGAAGATTCTATGGTGATATTTGAGATAGTCATCAGTGTGATAGTGATAGTGGCAAGGCCAGTTCAGGCATCCTCTCCTCTGCTGCCAAGGACCTAGCTGGGGACATTCCCGTGGACACCTGGGATCCCCTCTAGAGCCAAGTCTCTTACCAACCCTAAAATGGCTCCCTTACTGGAGATATCTTTTTCCCTGCTCCTATAGCTGCCCCTTTTCCATTTCCACCCTCCCACTCCCCTAAGTTCTCTCCAGTCTTTCCTTTCTCCCTTCTCTCTCTCCCTCACCCTTTCCCCCATTCCTACCCCCACCCTTACCCTCATCCCCATGCTCCCACTTTCTCCCCTATCCCCACTCCCCCCACCATCTCCCCCCCACACCCTCCATCTACTCCTCAGAGATGTTAAGACTTCCCATGGGGTTTCAACAAAGTCTGACACATCACTTTGAGGTATGACCAAGGACCTCCCCTCTATATCTAGACTGAACAAAAAGAATGGGCTTCAAAATGCCAGTTGAAGCACTGGGGATAAATCCTGGTCCCATTGCCAGTGGCCCTGCAGACTGCCCAAGCCACACAACTGTCACCCACCTTCACTGGGCCTAGTTTATTTCTATGCAGGTCCCCCCACTATCAGTCCAGAGTCAGGGAGCTCCACTTGCTCTTGTCAGCTGTTTCTGTGTGTCTCCCCCATTGTGTTCATGACCCCTTTGCTCATATTATTGCTCTTCCCTCTCTTGGACTGGTCTCCAGTGCTTAGTCATGGATCTCTCTATCTGCTTCCATCAGTGGCAAGATGAAGGTTCTATGATGACAATTAAGGTCGTCATCAATCTGATTACAGGGAAAGGGCAGTTCAGGTACCCCCTCTACTATTGCTTTGGCTATTAGCTGGGGTCATTTTTGTGGATTTCTGAGACTTTTCCTAGTGCCAGATTTCTCACTAGCCCCATAATGGCTCCCTTTCAATTAAGATATCTTCTTTCATTGCCCTCTCTCTCTGTCCTTTCCCAATCTCAGCCATCCTATTCCCTCATGTTCTTCTCCTCTCTACCCTTCTGCCCTCCCCTCCCTTTCTACCCTCCCTCCCTCACTATCATAGGTAGTGAGAATCATCCAGGTGACACACTGGATGTAATAGTCCAATTCTGAGCAATTTTTTTTTATCATGTGTATCATTGTAAGCAACAGTCTTCACACAGTTGCTAATTTTAACCTATGTCCTTCACTATAAATCCGTAACATGATTTGATTATAAAAGCATTCCTGAATGTTATTGGTCCAGTTGCTGAATCTTTTTTTTTTTTTTAATGCCTCTCATAGGCTTCATGGAAATCTCAGACAGAAGAAAAACCTGCTTCTGTTCTGGGGCTTTAGAAGGATGATTTGAAGCCTAGTCGAGAAAGGCCACTCCCTCACTAGTTGGACAAGAATTACTTAGTTGACAATGGTTATATTGTCTTCTTTCTACATGAGCTGGGTTCTAAGATATGCCTAGAAAGCAAGGTGAAAGTGCCGAGCATCTTCTGCACGGGCTTCAACAAGCTCCACTTAGAATCAAAGAGAGCATGGACCACACTGTGCCGTAAAAGAAGCATCAATGTCATAAGGTAAAAATGCATGATGGGAAATATTTTGGTAACTATATTTTCTATGTGTGTGAAGTAGAATTTTTGTATTAGTAGACTCAATCTCATAGAACCGAGTTTGTGTCTTTTTCTGCCTTCACTTTCAGTACTTTTAAGACTGAAGTCCCAGTTACAGACTGAGGTCATAAAGACCTCACCATGTCCCTTGGCTGACCCATTGCTGTTTTTTTGGACTGAGGACTTTTTAAAAAAGGAATTTGGCAGAATTTGGTGACTCATGCCTCTCCGAACCTTGAAGAGATGCTTCAGACCTCATACTGAATTAGTATAGGACAGTATTCAGCCTTTGTAATTTACCAAGATGCATGCCTTTTAACCCTCCATTAACTTGGATTTCTGGCCGCAGGTGGAACGGGCTTTTCTTAATGGAACGGTTGATCACCTGAAGGATTTTTTTTTTAAATGAGTGTCTTTGTAATCGCAGCTCTTCTTGATCTTGTAACTTGTGGATGTCTATAAGAAGTCGCCAGCACATTCTACACCCTGACACTAGGTTTAGAAAACTCTTAAGTACACAGCCTGGGTCCTAAAGGAAGAGTGGAATGAGATTTAGCTCACTTAATCTTTCAACAAGTTATTATCTCGTGGAAGTGGCCTGCCCCTTACACACGCTAAACTAATGTGTGATGTCGGTCTTATCTCATCGCGTGGCAGGGGCACAATCTGAACTGATGTAAGCCAGCTGAGTGAAGTACTGTTGGCTGTATGTAACATTGCAAGCAGTCGTAGACACCAGAGGAGACTTGAACACCAACAGAACTCACCGTTTCTCTCCCTCCCTCCCTCCCTCCCTCCCTCCCTCCCTCCCTCCCTCCCTCCCTCCCTCCCTCCTTCTCCCCCTCCCTCCTTTTGCTACACCCAGTGCTCTTCTCCTAGACCAGAGGCCCTGTGTCACAGGAGAAAAGGCTACAGCCAGCTTGGGTCACATCTTCCCCAAGCATGTAGAAAAAGCTCCATCGCACATTCAAGGCTGAAACGGCTGCTAATGATCTGAGATCCACTGCAGTGTCTCAGTGTGCCGAGGGTCACTGCTACCAGGAGTTAGTTCTGGTCTTTAGAACCTGGAGGCAAATGGTGGCTCAAAATCCTCATTTTCTACTCTAAGAACAAAGTCCTTTTATTTGTTTTGATTGAGGAGACTCCATACTACTGCAATATATACTAACATTTATTTTTAATAAGAACTCAGAGCAAGAAATAATTTCTTTTAAATTGCTGGGTTAGAATAGAAGCAATGTTAAAAAAAAAGCAAAAAGGAATAATGTCTATTTCTCTTAAGGCAGGGAGGGGAGCAGAGAAAAAATGTAAAGCTTAATAAAAATTCAATTTTAAAAAAGGAAAAAGGAAAAATGTTAATATTAAATATTAATAATAATGGTCAATATATGTTCCTCCTTTTATAAACAATTTGAGAAATAGAATTATAAAACAAAAGCATAATACATACTTTGGGGATTACTGAAGCAATTGGCTAGGAATCTCTGTGTGCCCTGGAAGTTCTCATTATTTTTAAAACAAATATTTCCTTGTGGGTAAGTGGGGTGAGTGCTTAGTAATATTTGTGGAATTACTGTCTACAATCCTGTGTTCCCTGGGTAAAATAATATCTCTTATAAATAAGTAATGAGGGCTTTTGAGAGTTTTATTCAGTAATCAAAATAACTATGGAAATATTTCGAGTAAAAATGAAAATTTAAACAAATGTCACCAAGTCATATATTCTCTTAACTATTGTAGAAACTTATTTTCTAAATAATGCAGTTATAATTCTTCCTGTAGGAAAAGAGTAAGCACAGTAAATCAGCATACAGAAATAAAATCCGGCTTGAATGTTGTAAAACGTCCTGGATGATATTGTTTCATTGTTTCAAAACTCAAAACTCATGAATATTTCAGTTCTATATTAATTGTACATGAACCCTTGACTTAATTGTGTAGACCACTTTTAGAAAAATGGTAATTTTACTTGTAACAGAAAGTTTTTCCATCTATAAACTTACCATAAAATAATTTTTTTATATATTTATTTTTTATTGAAAATTTCCACCTCCTTCCCTCCTCCCACTTCTTCCCCTCCCTCCACTCCCCCTCCCCATCCTCTCCAGTCCAAGGAGCAGTCAGGGTTCCCTACCCTATAGGAAGTCCAAGGTCCTCCCTGTTTCCCCCAGGTCCAGGAAGATGAACATCCAAACAGACTAGGCTCCCACAAAGCCCGTCCATGCAGTAGAATCAAAACCCAGCGCCATTGTCCTTGGCTTTTCCGTCAGCCTCCACTGTCAGCCACATTCAGAGAGTCCCGTTTGATCACATGCTCCATCAGTTCCAATCCAACTGGCCTTGGTGATCTCCCATTAGATCATTCCCTCTGTCTCAATGGGTGGACGCACCCCTCCCAGTTATGACTTCCTTGCTCATGTTCTCCCTCCTTCTGCTCTTCATATGGAACTTGGGAGCTCAGTCCACTGTGAGTCTCTGTCTCTATCTCCATCTATCGCCAGATGATAAATTTTCTTTCTTTAAAAGGATATCATTTTAAACATTGTCTTTCTTGAGAGCACAGTATGCTGAGGTTAATAGAAAATACTTTTAAGATTGCCTCTTTACTATATATAAATTTGAGTCTCTGGTAAGCCTCAGTATGAGAAAAAGTTGCTAATTTGTTTATCATGAGTGCCATCGCCTTAAAAGAGGACAGGTCCAGCTTATTGGTGACTACTTTAGTGTAGGTCTTAATGTGACATTTGGGGAAGAAAGAAAATCAGTTAAAGTTCAGAAGGAGATGTGGATTCCACCCACTTAAAACTCAGGCTTTTAATCCCTGAAACCCTCTGGGAATGCACTTTGAAAGGTCTAACATTTGCCTCTACCATACAAGGATGTAGAAACTTGTAAGGCCCTGCCATTTAAGTATATGAATTAGTCAATATAATGATGTGAAAGATATGCCAAATAAGGCCAATTTGTCCTTTTGGGATTGCTGAATAGTAAATTGCACAAATCTCTCATCATATTGCATATTTTGATTTATCACAGAAATTGAATCATTGTTCATACATACCTGATGCTCCAAAAATATTAAGGGCAAGTGAGTTAATTGATTTGGCTGATTCTTTTCTTTTATTTTAGGGGGTCTGAGGATGGTGGTGTTAAGGTTTAATGTCTCTGTGAACTTAAAAACTAAGAGTAAGAAATATGTGTGCAATTTATTTCGTCCTCTTGGTTCTACTTTTGGCGAATTAACTAATAAAAGGCAAATAATTAGTTTCATGGTGCATTTCTTCATATGGTATGCATTCGTCCATTGTAAAACAAATGTTAGATTCATGGGCAGCTAGGAACAGAATTATTACACAGGATTGAAGGGTTTAGTTGCAGCAGCATTAGAACTAGTTCTCAGTTACAATGGAGAACATGGTGGAGAGAGGAAACTAGGGCCATGGAACAGTAAGGTAGGGCTAGAGTTCATGAGATTTCCCAAGACCAAAATCTCAGTGAGGGTCAGTATGCTGATTTTCAAAGACAAGTTATATTTAAAGATCATGCCTTGGTTCTATGCCATGTAGCATGTTTGAATTCTAGGGACAGGGTTGAAGAATCAGTAAAGAGGACTGAGGTATTTACTGAAATTGTTAGATGTTTTAATCATGGTAAACAAGGTCATCTGAAAAGGAATTGTAGGCAACGTGCTCCTAGAAGCAGCACTTATTCAGTCAATAATTCAGATAAAAGGCCTCAGCCTCCTAGAGTATGCAAAAGGTGGGGGAATGTTGGCATTGGACTTATGAATGCAGATCAACAAGGGACATGCAAGGTATTCCTTTGCCATTGAGAAATGCCCTGACGGGCTTCTTGCAGGCCCCCAAATCAAATTTTGCTCATTCACTCCACTGCAGCACCTGAGAAACCCCTCCCCAGAGCAATTAAAAGATTTAATACCTGTTGTTTAAAGCCATGCTGCTCTGGGTGACAGAAGAGCATCAGTAGATAAAATGAGATTTTCAGGAGAAACCGTAAAGCAATTATTTTGGTGAGCTTCTATAAATAATCAAAAAACAAAGCTCAAGACACAAATAAATAGCATAAAAATGGAGGTTTTAGTAGCACAGGTGTAGCCATAGCAATAATTTCAACAAAATCTTGGTATTTAGGTAAATCTCTTCAAAAAGTAAACATTCAGTTTCTAGGAATTGAAAGTTTATGTCAGGTAAAATGAAGTACAAGATGAGTTGAGTGTACAGGGGAGAATGACAGATAGGAAAACCAAAACCATATGTGGCTAGCATTGTAATGAATTTTTGGGGACGTGATTTGTTGAGCAATAAAAAAAAACACAGATTAACATTCCCCCAATTTCAAAACAAACCATAAAATAAGGAATGCTTCTGAGAGAAATATTAAAGGGTATTATCAAGGATGACCACAAACAATTCAAGTTGTACATAATCAGGACACAATAGCTGCTGGTCTATTGGTCTTTTAAAAGTATCAACAGCCCTACCTTTAAAATGGTTAACTGACAAACCTGTGTAGGTGGAACAACGGCCTTTGCCATAAAAAAAAAAAAAAGAAAAAAAAAACAGACACTAGAACAAGTGTTACAGGACCTGTTAAATGTGCAACATATTGAAGAATTGACAAGTCTTTGGAATTCTCTAATATTTGTTGTTAAACAGAAATATGGGAAATAGAGAATGTTAACTGATTTAAGTCATAAATAATGTAATTCAGACAATGAGCTCTTTACAGCCTGGAATACTCTTGTACATTTTATTACCTAAAGACTGGTCTAGTGATTTATTTAAAAGCCTGCTTTTTACTGTATGTTTACAAAAACAGGATAGAGAAAAATTTTCCTTCACAATGTCCACTTATAATAATTCTCAGCTTGTTAAAAGATACTAGTGGAAGATTTTTCCACAAGAAATGTTAAACAGCCACTTATGTTAATATTTTGTACGACTATTATTTAAAAGAATTTGTAAGTAGTTTCCTCTATCTATAAATTAACAATACATGGGTCATATCTTATTGGCTGATCAGGACCCAGATACTTTAGAAAAAGTGTATGATGAAGTAAAGATAAGTTTGCCTTGTTGGGGATTACAGAATTGCTCCTGAAAAGAAAAACACAAGAGGAGATTTTATCGAATATTTAGGGTATAAAATAGGTTTACAGAAAATCCAACCACAGAAAGTATAAATCAGGAGAGATCTGTTATGAACTCTCAATGGTTTTCAAAAATGTCTGGAAGATATAAACGAGGTACAGTTGAAACTGGATTTACAACTCAAGAACAAAGTAATTTATTTCAAACCTGACATTGTGATAAGGACTTAAATAGTCCAAGAAATCATCAGCTGAGGCTGAGAAACAATCGACTTCTGTATAAAAGAAACTACATGATCACTTGGGTCCGGAACTTGATTGCATTCTGGTTATTTTGCCTTCTACTCATTCTCCCATGGGAATTCTTATGCAGAGAAAAGATAATCTCTTAGAATGAAGACTTTTACCACCCAGAGTAAAAATTAAAGACCTATATAGAAAAGATTTCTGAATTGATTCCGAAGGGAAAGTTGAGACCTCATCAGTTAACAGGGAGTTACGTAGCAGAAATTGTGGTACCTTTATTAATACTGAAATTTCCTCATTATGAACAGAAAATGAAAATTGGTAAAGGGATTGCAGTATTTTTGGGGGAAAGATTAGTAACAAATACTCCCAAAGCAAGAGAGTTTATAAAAAGAACTATTTTTGGATTTTCCCCCATATAATAAAGGGTACCCAATTTCTGGAGCCCCTACTCCCCATACCAATGCAAATAAGTCACAAAAGGCAGGTTATCAAAGTAAATAAAATGGCTCAAAACCCTTATGACTCAGTTCAGAAATCAGAACTGTATGCCAGTCTTACGATATTATTAGATTTTTCAGAAACTCTTTTTTTTTTTTTTTTTTATTTTCGATACAGGGTTTTTCTGTAGCTTTTAGTTCCTGTCCTCCTGTCCTGGAACTAGCTGGAACTAGACCAGGGTGGCCTCGAACTCACAGAGATCCACCTGCCTCTGTCTCCCGAGTGCTGGGATTAAAGGTGTGTGCCACCACCGCCTGGTTTTGTCAGAAACTCTTAATGTAGTTACTGACTATCGATGTACAGAACGAACTGTTTCACATATTGAAATTGATTAACTTTTCCCAAATGATTCAGAATTAACTTTTGTTATTTATTCAACTACAACCATTAATCTGAAAAAGAAATCATCCCTTATATTCAGCATATCAGCTCCTATATGGGTCTACCCAGGAACTCTAGTACAAGGTAATAATGAAATTTACCAGCTGTTGGTAGGGAATGTGCTAGAAGCCTCAGAATTTCATGAGAAATACCATGTTAAAGAAAAGGTCTGAAGAAAGTTTATCTATCACTTAGCAAACGAGCCAAGGAAATTATAAGGAAATGTCCTACTTGCTCTTTTTAAAATCAAACTCCATTTCTTGCAGGAAGTAACCTGAAAAGTAGTCAAAGAAATGAAATTTGGCAAATGGATTTGGTTTCTTTTTCAGTTTGGAAAATTAAAATATGTGTAGCATACCATAGATACATATTCAAGGTTTTGACTGGCAACTGCTTGGAGTTCTGCACCAATCTACTTACAAAAAGGATATGGGCATTGGAGAACCTCCATATGGAGTTCTCTTTCATTGTGGCAAAGCTAGTCATTTAGTTATTTGGACAAGAAACTCATTGCCTCAATGTTTAACAGTATATTGGACAAACAAAAAATGAAGGAAAAAGACTGATAAAATATGCCAAGATGTGATGGGACAATCCTTCAAAATTCCTGTTTCATAGAAATGTCTGCCAGATATCCTAGGCCTAGAGGTTGACAATGGATACCCCAATTTTGTAGAGGAACCTCTGGTGACTGTCCAGGCAGTCAGATGTCTCTGTTGTTTCTATAGTTTTTGAAGTTGCTCGCTCTGCACTTTCTGTTTATGCAGGTAATATATCTTTCTGGGGTCGTTAATGGAGTTGAAGACTAGATAGTTACAATTACAGTTTTTCATAGGTATGATAGAAAGTAAATTAGGTACAGATCTTTGGACTCATTAAGATAGAATAGATAATAAGGTAATTTCTCTGAATTTGCCAAATGCAAAGCAACTGGATATTGTAAATGTAATTTTTACTTGATAACTGTTTTTATTGTATATAGTTTTACTATATTAAAGTTAAAACCTTTCTTTTTATTTAGAGAAAAAGGGGGAAATGTTGTGGAATATTTGTTTAACTAGGCAAAGATGTGTGACATTTGTTTTGTTGCGTTTGCTTACCATTGTAAAGATGTGTTGCATTTATATTAATTAAATAAAATTAACTTGAATCTGGATAGGTGGGGTTACCAACTAATTGACAGGAAGTAACAGGGAGGAGCTTAGCTTATGTATTTTTAATTGACACAAGGTAGAAGGAGCTATAGATGGTTTGTATCTCTGCTAGATTTTCATTTTTGTTATTTCTCAGACTGAATCATATCAATGTTGTTATGCCTCATTTCTCTGATTCTGTCTTCTGTCTCCCAGAGTTCTCCTTCAACACCTCTAGAATTTCTCATCTTATAATTTCAATGCTTTTATATTCTCTACTTGGTAAGACATTGTTTCTATTTTACTTCTTTTGTTCCTTCTTTAGATATATTTTCCTATCATTCTTCTTATCATCTTTAAAACAGAATATGTGAAGATTTGTTTAATAACAAATTAAACAAAGCACTATTGTTTCCTTGGAGTAGTTTTTATTCACCCCCTTCTGCCCTACCATCACTTAATATGCCTCATATTTTGTCAACAACTCGAGATTTTAATCAAAGAACATAAAAGACTCACATATCAGATTTCCTCTTCCCAAATGGTGTTTGTTGTGAACTTAGTGAGCTCTCTAACTTATTCTTGTAAGCTCTGCATTCTTTGTCACACATGAACACTATATCCTCTACATCAGTGATTCTCAGCCTTCTTCATGGTGCAACTCTTTATACAATTCTTTATGTTGTGGTGAACCACAAAGATAAAACTATTTTTTTTGCTAATATACACTCTAATTTTACTGCTTTCATGAATTGTAAATATCTGATATGCACAGTATCTAATATGAAATCCCAAGGGGGTGGTTCTGCATGCTTATCTTGGAAGACATATAATCACCAGAGCTTTGCTTACATTTTTGAAATCCATTGTCCACCAGTCATTACTGAGGATCTCTGCTTCTGACAGCCCTCCTCTAACATGTGACTCAACTCTGTTGTAGAATTTCCTCTCACTTACATGACGCCTCAAGGTTAGCCAGAATTTAAAGCTTAGAGCCCTCTCAACTTTGCCCTGAGCATTCATATAGCAATGTGCATGTGTGTGGCCTTTAGAATTCCCAGTTATACTCCAGAGCTGTGTATAGACAACTTTGGATATCTTCTCAAGTTTTCTCTTTCAAGACGTTTGGTTAGCTTATTCTTTCTCTCAACTGTTCTTCCTTAGCTTCAAATAGACAGCTTGTGAATGGCTCTCCCAGGTGTCTCAAATAGCTATAGATCTCTTGAAATAGAGGAACTTGGGTGAGTGTCTAATTTTATTTCTTCCTCCAATGGCTTCCAGCTTACAGATTTTCCTTGTAATTATGGGTTATTGATTTTCAAGGTTAAGGGTTAGAATGCCTCAAAGCTTGCCATTCACATCAAGAGTCAATGGCTTTTTTTTTTTTATGATATTTCCTCATGGAGTGCTGCAAGTATTTCGTTAATTTTTAAATTGGGTTGTAATATTTTTTTGCCAAATTTTTCATTATTGCTTTTGAAGAAAAAACCCAACAACCTTAAGTCTCTCATTTATTGATTTACATCATACTACTTTGATAATATAAAGTGAGAAGGCAGAAAGAATACTCACCAACAAGATGGCCATAGTTTGGGGAAACAATGACAATAAATAACCTGGGGCATTACTATTTACCAAGCAAGTACCACATTTCTACAATGCATAGGTTTACAGAGTTTTAATGGAATAATAGTGAAATGTTTGAAGAGGAAACTAGTCATACACTTTTATGCGATAGATTTTACCATAATCTGCTTTCCCCTTGTTTCCCGGAGAAAAATAGGAAATAAAAGAAGGTAAACGGTGCTGATGACACTGAGACGGTCTTCACTATGCCAAGCATTTTATGATCAGGTGACGTTTGCTCAGAATATTTTCCAGGGAGCAATGTTTTCTGTGATTCATTTATTTCTTCTTAGACCTAAGTTTAATAGGGAAGGCACAGAGTGCTTGAAAACCCAGAGAAATCACATTTTATGATGTCAGAATTTGCAGAAATATAATATAATAATATAATTTAGTTACTATTATCACAACAGTTTTAAAATTTCATCACAAAAGAACTATTCTCTTTGAAGTTTAAGAGATATTATATGAGGAACATTTGGTTTGAAATATAATACAATACATGTTTATACCATACACACACACAAGCAGAAATTTTCCTTGATAAATAATTCATTCAAGGACTAGAGAGATGGCTCAGAGGTTAAGAACACAGGCTACTCTTCCCAGCAACGGCATGGTGGTGCCCAACTATCTACAATGAAATATGATATTCTCTTCTGGTGTACAGGCATAGAGATGCTGCCCCAACATGGGGCTCATGACAGATGAATCCATCGAGGCTGGGCCATGCCAGATGGTGCCACAACATCAAATGGCAGAGGCTCTGTTACAGCTAACTGGAATCCTGTGTCAATGTTAGATTTAAGGAGATTCAAGGAAGCAATAGTCTCATATGGCATGCATTCACCCGGTGTGAAACAAATGTTAAACTTGTAATCAGTTTGTAATGGAATTATCCCTAAAGACTGGATAGAATTTGTTAACAAAGTTTTGGAGCCCGGTCCACAATTACAATGGAGTACCTGGTTCCGAGAAGAGGTTAAAATTATTGAACAATGGAGCAAAGCTAGATGTATGGAAATCTCCCCAGATCAAATTCTTGGGGAAGGAGATTATGCTACTATAGAAAGGCAGGCTGTATATGATGACCACACCCTGGATTTACGCTGTGCAGCAGCTCTGAATGCCTGGACTAGAATTGGAGAAATAGGAAAGAAAATTGAGTCATTTACTAAAGTTATACAGTGCCAAAAGGAAGCCTTTACAGATTTCTTACAAAGATTGACTTCAGCAGTTAATAGAATGATACCAAATTCAGAAGCTAGACTAATAATTACATCTCTGGTCTTCGAAAATGCCAGTTCTCTATGCAAAAGGATAATTAGGCCATTAGAGGCAAGGTCAGCATCTTTGGAGGGATGAATTCGAGATAGAATAAATATTGAGTCTCATGACCATGATGATGCATGGATAGCAGAGTGATTTCCAGGGTTTCGAGAAAAATCAAAATGCCAATGTTATAATTGTGGCAAACAAGGTCACTTTAAAATATACTATAGATAGTGCTTAAAATTAATATGTGGGGGACCACAGAAGTGGGTCTGCTCCATCTTGATTAAAAATCAGAGAGTTTAAGCCTATCGTGTTCTTTCAAATTATTGACAAGAAGTCTGACTTAAGTTGTGGCTACAAAGAAGATATCTTGACCTAGGGTGTGGTTACTTGATGTTTGGGCATGGTGTTGGCCCACAGAGGTGGATCCACTCAGCCTTGTCCAAAGGTCATTGAATTTAAGCTCCTTCAAGAATAAGGCAGGAGCTTTGACCCAGGGAGTGGCTGCCTACAGGATGCTTGGTCTAAGGTGTAGTATTTGCCTGTCCTGCCTAAACAACAAAATGCTTAACTCAGGATATAGCGTCTTGGTGTTTGAAAGCAAAGTATTAAAGCAAGTAATTTCTCTGTTTGTTCTTTGTATCATGTTAAAGTGGTCTTTTGCCTTCTTTCCCTCGCCCTTTTGGATTGGGGTATATATGCGTATGGAAAATAAACGCAGGCAAATTCAGTATTCACTGGATTGTCCTTCCGGTACTATCCTATGTCTGTATTTCTTTCATACCTCTGTTCCTCCTATCTATTTTTTCTAATCCACACACCCCTACCCTGAAACATGTGAACCCTGACAGAAGATACCCCAACGTGAGGCTCATAATAGATGAACCCCGTGGGATCTGAACCATAACAGAGAGTGCCCCAATGTGGGGCGCACAACAGATGAACCCTGACAGCAACTGGGTTAATTTTGATATGTTATGGTGATTTAGAAGTTTGG
The DNA here is from genome assembly GCF_014885135.2 of Alexandromys fortis. NCBI lineage: Eukaryota > Metazoa > Chordata > Mammalia > Rodentia > Cricetidae > Alexandromys > Alexandromys fortis. The sequence goes on from NW_026067933.1 coordinate 8,915,898, forward strand.
GTTTCTAGGTAGGAATGAATTCTGTAACTAGGATGGCTACTCAGATGACAAGGACTGAGGGGAAAGGAGGGAAAATCAGCTTCCTCATGTTCTTAACATTGGATTGAAAAATTGAAGAAATTCTGCTTGCTTTTTTGAAATTAGAAAGTTGGTTCCTTCTGCTAAGTAGCAACCCCTTAAATTCAATGTAGTGCTAATCTTAGCGTTTATGGAGTCCCTTTCCCTGAAAAGGAACATTTGATCTTGCTCCTAAACATCAATTCTCTGAGAGGTGTAACCCAACTTTTGGAGATGAAGCGCTGAAAACTCAACAGTATAGAAGAACTTTGCTGCCACCTAATGGAGAAGAGAAATATACTCATTATTAAGCAATAAGCAATTCCCTCCACCATACAGGGACATCCATGTACAACTGTCATAATAATACAAACACACTTGAGTTAACCAAAAAGTAACTTTTATTTATACTAATTCCAGTTTTACTGATGTTCATGTGTTTATATATGTATTGTGATTGTGGTAATGTTCTGGATATGGCAGAATAGGAAATTTGATTGTAGGTCTTATGTTTGTATTTTCAGGCAAGGTCTTACTGTGCGGCTTAGATGACCTTGAACTTGCAATCTTTACTCTGCTACTACAATTCTGTGGTTACTTATGGGAAATACTCATGCCTGTTTATTTCTTAATATAACTTGTTTTCTTATAGCTTCAGTGATGTTGAACTTAAAAAGGTCTTAGTGATCTAATAGACGCGGCACAGGTGTTGATATATTTTGTTTAAAGTCCTTTTTGAATATTCTAATAGACCTGTGAATCAAATGAAAACTTAGCCACAATGAGGGGATGCTGTGCTGGAAGAAAACAGTTGGGAAGTTATAACAGCATATGCCAGATATGGAATATCTGTCCTTGTTCATGTATGTATAAAGGTGTATTTGCCACTAAGATTCAAGGTGTTTATTCTGTTTTATAATTATAATTATTTAAAGCACTGGTATTGACCCCCTTTTCCTCACAGGTGAAGAATTCTTGGCAGATGTCAGGGTTAATCAATAAATAGAATCCATGACTTCATAAACTTTAGAAGGTAGAGGGAAGGGGATGAAGGTGCAGGTCTGGAATACAGGGGCAGTTCTGGAATATGGAGACAGTTCTGGAATATGAGGCAGTTCTAGAATATGGCTGTAGTTCTGGAATATGGGTGTAGTTCTGGGATACAACAAGTTGGAATGCAGTGGACCACGAGTGGGGATGACAGAGAATGGCCCTACTCCAAGGCAAATGTAGTGCAGCATCAGGAGCCCTGAAGGGACTAAGAGGACAGTTGAGAAGTGCGGAGAAAGAGATGGGCAAAAGAAGTGAGCAGTCCCTGGCTCCAGGAGCGCTAAAGCAAAGAGAAGGCTCACAATGAAGACAAGCCTGGCTGCCTGGTGGAGACACCAGGAGCACACACCAATGGTTCTCTTTTGTCACTCACAGGGCTCGGAGTGTTGTAGCTAACCACCATCTGAGAGCCAATCTACTAAGACCAATTTCCATTGAAGCCTGAGAAAAGTGGCAGTGTTAGGAGGAGGACCAGATGATGGCACACTTTAGTGGGATGCTGGCCCAGGAAGGGGAGCATGCAGTGGGAAGTAGCCTGGTCCTCTGGGAAAAGACACCATCACCTGAGAATCACTGGAGTCTGATCGCCTTGAAGTGAGACACCTGGCATTTGCACAGGGAGTCTAGTACCAGCCTAAACCACAGAGGTACAGGCCTGTCAACTTAGCCACCGCCTTCACTCCAACTTAGTGGACTCTGGAAGAAACCTCTCCTATAGTTCCCATTTACTCTCCAGTTTTGCTTCTAACTGTGCTTGTGATTGAAGTCTGACTTAGGTAATTTTTTTTAGTTTTGTTTTCTAGACAAGATTTCAGGTAGCCCACACTGGCTTCAAGCGTGCTATGTAGCTGACAGTGACCTTCCTTGAACTCGTAATCCTCCTGCCTTCACATCTGGAATGCTGGGATTACAGATGTGCAACCCCACATCCAGCATAAAACTTGACTTTCATTTTGAAGGGCATGCTCAATTCCATTATATTTCTGATTTGGTTTGTGTATTTCTTCATTATTTTCCAATCTGTTTTTTCATCTCTTGTTCATGCTTTTTTATTATATTTTTTTGCTCTTTGAAATTATAAGATGATTATATCCTTCCCCCTTTCCAATACCTACTATGTACCTACACCCCAATCTCTTTCAAATTCATGGCCTCTTATCTTTAATTGCTGTTGTTGTTGTGGTGGGGTGTGTGTCTGTCTGTCTATGTATTTCTAAATATATAAACAAAACCCACTGAATCCATATAATGTGATATGTATGTAATTGACTTTAGAGTTGGTCTTCTGTTGTTGAATAAGCCCGTGGTGTGTTCCCTCTTTTCAGTTGTTCTTCTCATCCCTGCCTTTTGTTTAGCCTTGATTCTCTATTTGTCTCTTTCTCTGTCTCCATCATTTCTCTCATTCATTCACTATTTATGAATGAATTTGCCTTAAACAATACTTAATGTCAAAGCCTTAGCATTTTTTTCTTTTAGTTTCATTTTGTGGTGTATTTAAGGAGCTTTGATGAATAATTGTTTGTAAGTGAATTTAAGCATATCTTTATATCTTGTTTGCTTTGGTGTTGCTAGTACGAGAGCAGTGTGTTTTCTTTTATTTAGGTATACTGGGGATTGAGTCTTTGAGATCAGAAGATACTCATGTAAAACATGAAGAGATGTCCAAAGGATATACAAATATGCAACAATGATTTTTAAAAAATAAAAAATAAAAAAAATAGGTCAGTATGACACCTGTGAAAGATTGTTACTCCTCATTCCTGAGTCCAAAGGTACTGGAAAGAGTTAAAAGGCAGATGTAAACTCAAAAGTTCACTTGTAAAGGTGATCAGTATCTTTATGGATGATTAAAACCAAGCAGATGAATAAATTAAATACCTGGAAAGGAAGGCCACATGGATGGCAAGCAACGATATGATATTTGAAAAATTATTAAATGTTGGAAATGACTCAGTAAATCAAACAAAAAATGTAATGGAAAGTGACATTAATGGTCTTGACAAATTACCAGAAAAATCTCTCAAGGATGGAGGACAAGATAAAACATTTTCTATATTCAGGCACCAATTAAGGACAATTAATAAATGAAAATGAGTGTAACCACATTTTCTAAGATCTCAGGGATATGATAAAGAGATCAAATCTAGAAAACATAATAGAAGTGTCAATTATCAAAACCTAAGGTATTTAAAGCCTATCGAAATTATAGCAGAAAATGTCCCTAATCTAGGTAAGAAAATCAATATCCATACAGAAGAGGTGTTTAGAACTGTAAATAGATATGACCATAGAAGAACTTCTTCATGCTGTATTAGAGTTATTGTAGGAGGAGGAGTGGGCTGCATCCCACCTCCTGGCTTGCTTAACCCCCAGAATATCCACACAGAAAAATGTATTAATTAAATTACTGCTGGCCTGTTAACTCTAGCCTCTTATTGGCTAATTCTCATATCTTGATTAACCCATTTCTATTAAATCTGTGTATCACCACGTGACTGTGGCTTGCTGGCAAGATTCTAACCTATGACCATCTCAGGCCAGAGATTCATGGCATCTGCCTGACTCTGCTCTTCTTCCCCGCCTACCTGAGCTCCACCCTGTCAACTAGGCCAAGGCAGTTTCTTTAATAACCAACGAAAGCAACACAAATACAGAAGGACCTCCTACACCAACTTATGATGATGAATGTATAACATCAAGAAAAAATGAGACACACCATTGAAAGTGAGAAGAGAAGGATACCAGGTCACCCACAAAAGCAAACACTCCGAAAAGGTTCAAACCTCCCAGCAGAAATGAAAGAGACTGAGAATACTGTATTTTAGGCCCAGGAAACAAATCATTGCTGGCTAAGATTGTTAAATGCAGCAAAATCATCTTTATCTTTTAAAGTGCTGCAGAGATGAGCGCATTCAGGAAGCACACGTTTGCAGCAGCATCCTTCAGTCTGCTTTCTCAGCGGAGGGCAGAGGAAGGCTCCACATAGGGCTAATGGCTTTAACAGTTACAGCTTCTCTCAGCACCAGCTTAGCTATCACATGAGGCTTCCCAGGGCTCCTTTTTAAAAAGACAAAAACAAACAAAAAACTTCTTATCAATTCTTTGCGTCTTCCACACCATGTATCTCTATCCCATCTGTTTTAGTTAGGGTTTCTACTGCTGTGAAGAGACCCCATGGCCACAAAAACTCTTATAAAAAAATATTTAATCAGGGCTGGCTTACAGTTGCAGAGGTTTGGTTCGTTATTATCATGGTAGGACATGGCAGCATGTAGGCGGATACGGTGCTGGAGAAGGGGGTCACACTGGAGCAGTTACATCGTGATCCTACAGACAACAGGAAGTGGTCTGAGATGCTGGGAGTGGCCTGAGCGTATATGAGACCTCAAAGCCCACCCTGACGGTGACATACTTCCTCCAAAAAGGTCATACCTACTCCAACAAAGCCACATGTACTAATAGTGCCACTCCCTATGAGTTTATGGGGGCCAGTTACATTCAAACTACCACACCACTCATCTTCCCAACCATTAGCATCCACCCCTTATCCCTGCAACCTCCCACCCAAAACAAAATGCAGCAAAATTAAAGAGAAAAGAACAATAAATAAATAATAGAAAAATCTCGTCATGGAAGCTGTAGTGTGACACAGTGAGTCACTCAGTATATCCTTTAGTCCAGACATATTTACTTGCAAGTGTTCATTGTAATGAGTCATTGGTATGGTTCAAGGCTTTTGGTTTTTCTACATTGTTGATACTAGACTATCACTGGGACTCCTCTTGGATATCCTGTTATTGCCCATGTTGTGGAGATCCTACTGTTTTGGGTCAGTAGGACCAGGCCCCTGTATGTACTCCAGTAGTTCTTAGATGGGGTGGATGTTGGGGTGGACCAACTCATGGCCTTGGTTGTTGACCTGCGTGGTAGCTCGTCAGCCCACCATCTCTCCTCCTTCCTCACCACCACGGTGAGATCTCCAGCACTGCCCTAGCTAGTTCACCCTATGCTACAGTTGGCAAGGGGTAGGGCTGGCTCATCTTCTTTCACAACTTCAGGGCACATTCACCCACACCTGCACCACCAGGGCCAGCCCTAATATGCTGACCAGGTGAGGTGAAGGGGCCAGTCTCCTGAGAGCAGCTTCAGCTCTCCCGCTCACTCTCATGACCTCAGAACCAGTTCCACAGTGACACACTTCCTCAACAAGGCCACTCCTACTCCAGCAAGGCCTCAGCCCCTATTACTGCCATTTTCAATGGGCCAAGCATTGGAACACATGAATCTATAGGCGGGCATACCTATTCAAACCAGCATATCTTTTTTTAAATTTTATTTTAAAAAATCAATTTAATTAAGAAAAAATTTGAAATAGAAACATGTCCATATTTGTTGAAACTATACAGTGGAAGCGGCTAACCTGTGTCTGTTTTTGCATTTACAGACTTTCTCCATGTGAACTGAAGGGTAATAGTCGAGAGGCTGATAGAGGCCATTAGGACGTGTTGCTGGGATACCGAGCTGGCTGGACTAATGCTAGTCCAGCTGAGGCCCAGTGAGCAGGAAGCCTGCTTCTATACCTCCCTCCTGTCCATTCCCAAATGGGAGGCAGTGTCGGGGAGGATGCACAAGTACTATGCTGCGGTAAAAAACAATGACTTCTTGAATTTTGCATGCAAATGGATGGAAATAGAAAACACTATCCTGAGCGAGGTAACCCAGACCCAAAAAGATGAACATGGGATGTACTCACTCATAATTGGTTTCTAGCTATAAATAAAGGTCACGGAGTGTAAACCTGGTGAACCTAAAGAAGCTAAATAAGAAGGTGAACCCAAGGAAAAACATATAGTTATCCTCTTGGCTAAGGGAAGTAGACAAAATTGCCGGGGAGAAAATTGAGATCT
>NW_026067933.1:8923160-8943982 GCF_014885135.2 Alexandromys fortis
AAAAAAAAAAAAAAAACCAAAAAAAAAAAAAAACAAAAAAACAAAAAAAAAACAAACCTTTCTCAGAAAAAAAAAAGTAGACAGTGTTGATGAGGATTCCACCTAAGGTTGTCCCCTGGCCTGCATGTGCATGCACAGGTACACTCATCAATCGATGAATACCTATACACACACATGCATGAACATACCCACTCATATCAATAAAGCAACACAACGATAAACAAAGGCAGGAATGCATGTAAAAAGGAAAGGTGCTCACAGTTTGAGGTAACAGGTCATCATGGCCAGGAAGGCATGGCAATGGGAAGTTGAGACAGCTGGTCACATTACATGGAGAGTCAGGATGAAGAGAGCGATATGGACTGAGGCTCATCTCTCTGTTTCTCCTCTTTATTGTGCCAGGGACCTCAGCCTACAGGATCATTCCCACAATTTGGTTGCCTCTTCCCACCTCAATTAACCTAATCCAGAGAATCTGTCTTAGAGGTTTGTTTACATAGTAATTATAAATCCTGTCAAACTGACAACCAAGATTAACCAGTCGAGAAGGATGACCTGAGAAGTGACCTCCAGCTCATGAGGATGACTTGTGCCATGCTGTTATAGTTTTCTCCTACTGCACTTCGGCAAATGTCTAGTAGTGATGTGGGGGTTGGTGCATTCCTGCCCAATACTATTAGCATTTTAAGACACAGTGGTGCATTAATAGCTCACACTACTGTTTTCTCACCTGGATTGTATCAAAGTGTTCACTCTCTAATCCAGAGACGATATAACTGAGACCTTTATGTGACAATTAGAGACCCAAGTGCATTATATAGGCCATGGAAAGTCCATTTAGCCACAGTCCATTTGGGTCTACATCTGCTGCTTCCTTGTGCCTATGTCACAGGATGTAGTTTCTTCTCAAAACCCGAAGTTTTAAGACTCCACAGGGCGGTCATATGAGACTAAGTCAGCTGTTTGCTTCTATTACTCTGTCACCAGGGTTTTTTTTTTTTTTAACAAGAACCAAGACTGGTATTTGCTTTAATATTACCCAAGGCTAATGAAGAGGAACTACATTAATGAGAAATAGAGAATAGAGAAATGAAAGATATCAATTGTCCCGAATGGCTGTGTGTGTGTGTGTGTGTTGATGTGTGTGTGCGTGTGGGGTAAGCTCCTCTGTGAATTTAATGTAATTAATGCAGAACTATGTCCTGAGGAAAGTTTTGCTTTCAGGATATTTTCTTAATTTATTCTGTCTCTATATGAAATCCCCTATGCAGTAACAGAGCCAATTTTCCAAGTAGAAATTATTGATGGTCATGATAGAATAGAGATATTAGATCTGTGATCTAAACTGGACATTTTGGCCAATGCTATTTTTCTTTTCCAAATGAATCCAGTGAATGAACAACTCAAAAGTGGCCATAACAAAGTTAGATGTGGACCATTTCTAAATCCACCATTTTTTGTAATCCATTAGCCAAAGTATTCATTCGATGGTAACATCTTCAAAGAGAAAGGTCTAATTCTGTAATTAACATGGCCCCTTTCCCTCTTTCTCTTCACAACAGCTTAAAATTTGAAAAGTAAATGGTTCCTAGTGGATCAAACACTCAGGATCACTTGGGAGAAGGGAATGTGAAATGGAAGCTGTGGTATTTCAAATGCAGGCACATTGCAGAAAAGCTCACAGTCTCTCTTAGTCCTTGGGGTACAACAGAAACTGTGACTGCACAACTCAGCCTGCACAAGGAGCTCACTTTCATGCAGCCCCTGTAAGCTTCAGCTTGCAAAGCTCTCCGTTGTGTTTCCCATTCTCTGGCTTATTAGCTGGGCGACTTGGGCCAAGGTACTTAGAGTCTTTGAGTTTCTATCTTCTAAGTTTTAAAACAGTCACCAAATATCGTCAGACAGAGAGGTAATCTGTATAGAATGCCTATATGGTGGCTGTGGTGGTATACACCTGTATTGACGTCATTCCATAGGATGATTGGCAGTCATAGGAGGATCTCAAGTTCAAAGCCAGGCTTGGCCACATGACAAGATCTTCTTCTTTAAAACTAAGAGCCACTCCTGGCATTATAATTGTGACATTGCTTTTCTAACACTCTAATATTTATCATGTTAGATAGGAAATCCTTACACTTTGTTTTTAAAAACACATACGCTCTTACATAGAACTCAATGGTTAATAAGAGCCCCTAGCACCAGAACTATTTGTATTCATTTGTTAAAGGGAATGATGCCTTTGGTAAAACCAACAGTGCACACATTTAAAAATCCTTCACAAAGGGATTTTCCTTTGAGGACATGGTCTGCAAAGTTTCTTACAACTAGACTCTTCATTGCTACTAGAAATGGATTCATGAGGACAGAAGTCTGATATGCTCTGCTTTTGCAGATTATTGTCTTTGAACTCTGCACCACTGATATTTTTATAGTAATATGTAGATGAATTAATCTATAACTTTTTTAAATAGATTCAAACAATATAGATGCATGTGGGAAAGAAGTTAACTTGATCTTTGGAAAAAGTTTTAAAGTAAATGATAGCTAAAAAATTTACTCATTTTTTTCAAAATTTTCTGAGTTGGTTAATAAATATATCATAAAATATGTTTTACTTTTTTACCATAAAAGTGTGTCCATAGTTTGATTGCTCATAATTTTATCCCTCTGAAGTCCTGAGGGCAGTTCTTTAGATGGCCACAAGCTCCTTTCTAGAACACACTTTGATTACAGCAGCAAGTGGTTTTGAATTGTCCTTTGGGACAATGACTTGTCTTTGGAACTGGGCCCAGCCTGTTGCTAGTGATGATACATATTGTATTTTAAGGAGGACACTTTTCTATTGGGTCAATTTTAACTGAAATTTGGGAAAATGACTTCATAACTTATGGGATTTGGAAACACCCATGTTCTTACCCTTGCCGATCTTGTGTAACCAAGGGGAATTTTGTTGCAACACTGAAATCCAACAGTCAGTGAGTGCTTTGCAAAGTCATATGTTCCAAATTGCATGATGTGGACGATCTGATCGATGCATTTGTAAGCTTATGTTGTATGAACTTCATAAACCTGCATTAGCACCTGCCAGCTGCCTCCTTCTGTACACATAATACTTCTAAATCTCCAAGGTTCTCATGAATAAGCCAGGCTTGGCAGTGTGTCTCGTGCATCAACTCGAAGACCAGAAAGGGAGGTGGATTCCTGAACATATTCCAGCAATCCTATCCAAATTGATCAGCTCGAGATTCAATAAGAGACCCTGTCTCCAAAAATAAAGGTGAACGATCAAGCAAAGAAGCAGACATCTACAAATGGCTTCCACAATGTCCATGCACACATGTGCATTGGCAATCACACACATATGTGCATAAACTCAATGAACAAACAGTAATGCACCATGCAAACACACACTGAGAGAGAAAGAGAGAGAGAATAGAAAACATAATTTAAATCATTTTTGTCCATTGCTTCAAATCTTCTAATTGCTTTCTACCTTACAATAGAGTTCATGGTTTATGTAGAACTTGGCTCATTCTTTTTTACCCATCCTCATCTCTGATAGCCATACGTGGTAGGAGTCTAAATTCTTTAATATTGTTCTTTAAATACAAGAACACTCTTGCCTCCTGGCCTTTGCCCGTGCTGTCACCATTTAAGCTTGGGCAGCTATCCAAGTGTCTACATTGCTTTCACATCTTGATTTAATTTTCAGATTCAACCTTCTTCCCACTTCCTTCCACACAAACCTTTGCTGAGTACTGCTTCTGTCTATTATAACAGAGAATGTATTTACTTTTTTCACTGACTGCCTTTCCAGTGCTTAGATGATAAAAGGGGATTAAATGAATTACAAAGAATTTAACACTTTACGAGCAGTGTACTTGATAATGCACATGTTCTCAGTTGTTCTGTGAAGCAGAGCTACTGGTGGAGATTTGAAAGAGCTGTTGGCATAGGCTTTGTAAATCACCTATACTAAATAGATGGTTCTCATTGTAATATAAAATCTTTTACTTGGCGATATGGAATTTAGAGAAGAATAGAATATGTTTCCATCCTTGAGTAATGGTGACACACTCAACTTTGTTACGTAGTTCAGAGAAAGTATTTTTTTATTCTGCACTTGGGGAACTAAGCTTAGAGTGCTTTAATGGCTTGTTCACTGCGACTTGGAAGTAGTCAATGACAGGTCTTATCTCTGCTGATGACTAGCTGGCATTTCTTCAGATAAGCAAATGCCCAGCAGTGTGTATTTTGTGTTCTGTATGCTGCTGCTCCCCACTGGAGAGAGAAGACAGCCATGCATCAAGGAGAGCAAGCGAACAGCAAATACTGGGTTTTTATCAAAGGACACATTACTTTGGAGAGGGGAACAATTGCAGTCCTATACCTTGAGTCTGTCAGAATTGGCATTGACTCTAGATCTCAGTAGTTTCGATTAATGGTTTACTTTTTGATCGATGTTGTAAGTCCAACACAGCTTGTGGGGTGTGGGTTTTTCATCAGTCACCCAGGGCCTTGGTGAATGAAAACTCCTTTAGGACATCAGCACTGGTGATCACCAAGGGTTCATCACAGGAGGGCTATGAAGTCAGGTGCTGTCAAGGAAATGGCTCAAGCCCTTCTACTTTACTGACCAAAACTCATTCCATGATTATTTGGCCAACAGCTAAATTAGAAATGTTGTATAATTGAATATCAGTGAAAATGGTAATATTTGTAATGATCCATAGATCCACTCCTTAACAAACATAAAAATAGTCAATAACATGTCTAGTTTCCTTCCTTCCTTCCTTCCTTCCTTCCTTCCTTCCTTCCTTCCTTCTCTTCTTTCCTTCCTTCCTTCTTCTCTGCCCCCACTTCCTTTTTTTGCCTTCTCCCTTCTTCCCACTTTCCTCGTCTCCATTTTATCCTTCTTATTCCCTCCCTTTGCCTCTTCTCCAGTTAGGGAGAGAATTCACCTGTCTTAATGACCTTTTGTGGGGAAACGTGTCCGTCATTTGGTTTCCTTGGTTGACTTCGACATAATGGGTCAGCCAAATCTACAGGATTCCGATCCAAGTGAGGGTGACTGCTAGCTCTCACCTAATAGTGGTGATGTTGTACCCTCACTACACATTGAAACTTGTGCTTGTCACTCTGCTTTTACGTTTATTACCTCTAACTTTTGTTTGTATATTTATGATGTAAATAAAACAATAGTTTATAAAAGAAGATAGAAATCAATGGGCTGGATTTTTTTCTTTTTGCAATTGCAAAACAACATTTAAAACATGGTTTGTTAAATGTCACTCATTCTCACTAGTTGTGAATATAAGAAATGAATGCAATACTGAAAAGAGGAACTAAGTTGTGGTTTATACAGCTTGACTTTATTTAGAAGAACAAGTAAACAGAAGGAGTGTGCAAAGGGCAGATGGAAAACTTGACTCTCGCAGATAATAGCTCTGAGTCATAAACAAAGGTAATTTTTCTCTGGAATTATTAGCTATAAAGTATAAAATTACTCATATTTATGACTATGTGCTTACCTTATGTTTAAATATTTAAATGCTAGTAACTTGTAACTTACACTTATTCTATAAGTTAAGGATTTGCTGATGATGCTTTTGAGACTCTTGCTTGTTCATTACTGGGTACTGTTTTCTTGTAATGCTGCAGTGATGTCTTTGGTAGATGGACAAGGAAACGGTAACATGATTAACTGAAGCTTCTAAGCTTTTTCTGCATATGCAGAAACAGTAACAAATTTTGTACAGAATTGGAAAGAGTATCTTTTTGTAAAATTTATATTTTCTTCTTCTTCTTCTTCTTCTTCTTCTTCTTCTTCTTCTTCTTCTTCTTCTTCTTCTTCTTCTTCTTCTTCTTCTTCTTCTTCTTCTTCTTCTTCTTCTTCTTCTTCTTCTTCTTCTTCTTCTTCTTCTTCTTCTTCTTCTTCTTCTTCCTATAGTTGTGTTACTGTCTGGGGATTTTGATCAGGTTTATTTTCTCTGCCATTTGAAAATTAAAAGGCAGGAAAATCATGGCCATGGCAGGTAGTGGTGAAGAAGTCTTAAAGACAGCAGAGAGGAGCAGACAGAATCAGTGGTTACAGAAACATTTTTATTATGACTGAGGCACACACATACAGCAGGCACCCAGAGAGAAAGACCCTCAACAAAGCACAGGGGGACTGGCAAAATCAAAACCCAACTTCTCCTTGAGGGTGGGATTTTGTAATGTCTCCCTCCTCTAATCTAGACACTGATTGCCCCATAACTGTTATATGACGTGTCCTGATTCAACCTTAAACTTCTTGAGCCAGTCTATCCATAAGTGCCCTACTGGCAGGAGAAAAAGGCTACAAGTCCTTTGTTTTAACTTCCCGGATTTTTGTCCCAGGTCAGGAGGGTGAGGGAAAAGGCAGTCATCTTGGTAGTTCCCCATTTCATTATCTAATTATGGTCTTTCTCTTTGTCTACATATTAGGGAACCTACCTAACTCTTAGTCCCTCAGTTGTATCTAGTATTATGTTTTATACTATTGTAGTACTATACTCTCAAAAGAAAGGGGAAAAACTAACTTTTTAACTGGTATTAGTACTTTAAGTAGGGAGAGCACAGCAAAAAATAATAAAGTAGTTTTGTGTCTCAGAACTTAAACTTTCCTTATTCGCATATCACTAAGATTTCTATCAGCATATTTTTCAGCTTCGTAGAGGCTATGTTAAATATTTTTAGAAAGTAGTAAATTGTTTTATGAGTATAGTTAGAATGTGTACTTATTAAAATTGTTAGGTATATTTAGTTGTTACAATCATGTGAAGTCAATAGGGAAAGGAAAGTATACATAATATTGTTGGACAGCTAAGAAATTTGGCTTGTATAATTTAGATATTGCTTTTTCGGTTGTTTTTATTGAGTTATATATTTTTCTTCACTTCCATCCTTTCCTCTTCCCTTTTACTTGCTTCCATGACCCATACTCCCAATTTACTCAGGAGATCTTATCTTTTTCTACTTCCCATGTATATTAGATTCATATATGTCTCTTAGGGTCCTCTTTGTTGTCTAGGTTCTCTGGAATTGTGAATTATAGGCTGGTTTTTCTTTGCTTTATATCTAGATGCCACTTATGAGTGAGTACATATGATATTTGTCTTTCTGGGTCTGGGTTACCTCACTCAATGTGATGTTTTCTAGCTCCATCCATTTGTCTGAAAAACTCAAGATGTCTTATTTTTTTTCTGTTGTGTAGTACTTTATTGTATAAATGTACCACATTTCCCTTATCCATTCATTGGTCGAGGGACATTTAGGTTGCTTCCAGGTTCTGGTTATGACAACTAATGCTGCAATGAACTTAGTTGAGCACATGTCCTTGTGGTATGATGAACATCCTTTGGGTATATACCCAAAAGTGGTATTGCTGGGTCTTGAGGAAGGTTGTTTCCTAATTTTCTGAGAAATTGGCATACTGATATCCAAAGCAGTTTGTATTCCCACCAGCAATGGAGGAGTGTTCCCTTTATCCCACATCCTCTCCAGCATAAGTTGTCATCAATGTTTTTTATTTTGGACATTCTTACTGGTGTAAGATGGAATCTCAGAGTTGTTTTGATTAGCATTTCTCTGATGACTAAGGATGTTGAGCATTTCTTTATGTGTCTTTCAGCCATTTTAAAGTAATCTGTTGAGAGTTGTCTGTTTAGGTCTGTACTCCTTTTTTTTTTTTATTGGATTATTTGTTCTTTTGATGACCAATTTCTTGAGTTCTTTGTATATTTTGGAGATCAGTGCCCTGTCTAATGTGAGGTTGTTGAAAATCTTTTACCATTTTATAGGCTGCCATTTTGTCTTGTTGACCATGTCCTTTGCTTTACAGAAGATTCTCATTTTCAGGAGGTCTCATTTATTAATTTTTGTTTATTATTAATTTATTGATTATAATTATTGTATCTCTCAGTGTCTTTGCTACTGAGGTTATATTTAGGAAGTGGTCTCCTGTGCCAATGAACACATTGGTACTTTCGATAGTTCTTATGCAAAGAGTTCTTTTAAAGAGTTTCAGTTGCAGCCGGGCGGTGGTGGCGCACACCTTTAATCCCAGCACTTGGGAGGCAGAGGCAGGTGGATCTCTGTGAGTTCGAGGCGGCCTGGTCTACAAGAGCTAGTTCCAGGACAGGAACCAAAAAGCTACGGAGAAACCCTGTCTCGAAAATTCAAAAAAAAAAAAAGAGTTTCAGTTGCTATTTCTCATTAAAAGTAAGAAAAAGCTAAAGAAATGATCATAAAGCTACTCCATAGTTTATAAAATGGGATAGAAATATTTTTGTTGTAATATACCAAAGATGCACAGGTGATGTGTAGAAGATTGGATTTTAGGATTTTTTTTATATTAATTTCCTTATAACCCTTACCTCTTCATAGGCTTTACCTCTTCATAGCCCTTACCTCTTCATAGGCTTTATTTTATATTTGTAGTCAAATTTGTGAATTTTAAGTGCCATTCCACTGACCAATGTTATTTCTTAGAAGATCATTAGAGGACATACACAGCAAAAATTAGCTGTGAATGTGAGCCACAAAGTGTATTAGACAAACTCAAATGTGGAAAAGAGAGAAGTGCGCATGTGAAAACAGGGTCCTGGGAGGCTGTCATCATTGAAAGGGGTGGATAATGGGTTTGGAATATGCTCTGAGTCTCCTAACTTACAAAGAATATGCTTTAAACACTTTTGGAAGCAATCTCTAAGATATGAGTTCACATGTTGACAAAAAATCTTCTGGTGAGATTAGCACATTGCTTCTCAATTTAGACTAGAAATTATAGTTATTTATTTATTTTTAAAAATATAACTAGCTTCTCTTCTGGAAAGTACCTCATGATTACTTCTCCCAAGTGACCAATGATCCATGTAACACCAAATGTCACACTGACCAGTGTCCACACATAGAGTCTCACCATTAAGTTAGAATCTGCTTGAAAGTGCTACACAGACAAAGTGTCATATTTTTTTCTGAGAGTTGTATGACAAAACTTCTGGGGAGATGAAGGACACTCTTCTCTTTATCTCATAGGGAACCCATGGCAGACCATACTTTTATGGATACCACCAAAGTACAAGTTAGTGAGCTGATGAGTCTATTGGGATTGTTTACAGGAATATGGGTGAGGGATCACTTACAGGAGGAGAAACAACTCAAAATCAGCCACATCACCAAAGCCCACTCCAACATGAGTGACAGCTCACAAAGCCAGGAATCTGGAGCACACTGCACAGCCTGCGGGCAGCTCCGGAGGGTGGAGAGCATCCTTTCTGGGTACTTCTGTTGCTCTCAACCACTTCCCCACAGCTCAGCTGGTTTCTGCCTCTGATCTCAGAGTCTTTGCAGCTTTAGCTTTCTTCGTTCAGAGGTTTCTGTGCAGCTGGGATCTGCTTATTTGAGCAGAGGAGGGGGCTACTGAAGCTGGTCAGTTTCAAGGAGTTCTTGGAGGGTTTTTTTTTTAATTTTTAAAATTTATATTCATTCATTTATTCATTTGTAAGTGGAGACTGCTCGTTCATTTCCTGGCCACCCAGACCTGAAATAATCACACAGAAAACATATTATTTGCAATAGTGTTCGGCCAATGGTTTGAGCATATTTCTAGTTAGCTCTTACAACTAAAATTAACCCATTTCTATTAATCTGTGTATTGCCACATGGTTGTGGTCTACTGGTAAGGTTCCATCCTGCATCTGACATCTGTCTCCTGAGGTGGCTATATGGCATCTCATTGACTCTGCCTACTCTCTCCTCTGTCTGCTTGGAAATCCTGCCTTGCCCTACTCTGTGCTGCAATAGGCCAATGCAGCTTCTTTATTAACCAAGGTATTCACAGCATACAGAAGGGAATCCCATATCATTCATTCATTTATTTTGGCTCTTTACCTCCTCACTTAAAGAGAGCTCCTTAGTAGGAGAGAAGGTTTGTGAGTTGAGAGTAGACAGTTACACAACACTGAGGAGAAAGTGTTGGGAACTTTATTTGTTCATCATGAGACTATCATCAGTTACGTGGTACATCCACATCTTTGGGGTTGTTCTTTACTGGGAATGTGCACATTCAGGCAAACACAAGGGGGCACTGTTGAAGTTGTATCGTTCATTCCACAGAACTGCCTCTCAAGAGCACTGCTGTTCCAGGTGCCAATGTTAGAAAGACATGTCTCTTTCTTTTCCCAACAGATCACAAATGTGATGGCTTGAAGGAAAAATGTCCTCTACAGGCTGCAGTATTTGAACATTTGGTTCTCAGTTGACAATACTGTTTGGGGCATTTAGAAAGTGCCTGCTGGCTAGAGGAAGTACTTAACCGGGGTCGGTTTTGAGGTTATATAGCTCCTACTTGCAGCTCATTCTCTCTGCCTATGATTAGGTTGAAGACAGAAATGCTCAGTTTCTTTGCCTGCTACTTGCTGTATGCTTCCTCATCATGATAGAACTGGGAGCTCCAGAACCATAAGCCAAAATAAACCCTTTCTTCCATAAATCACTTTTGGTCATGGTATTTATCATAGCAGCAGAAAAGGAACTAAGACAAAAAGATAATGAGTTTTCTTTACTGACCAGTTTTTGGGTGCTCAAATCTAGCAGTTTCAGTTTAATCCTGTGTTAGTATTTTCCTAATTTTACAAGTAAGGTCATTTTGGCTCAGAATAAAAGCACAAATTATATATGTCTACATGGATAGTAAATAAAGAAGCTAGACATTAAAAACAGTAGCTGATATGCAGTAGACAAAGAAGTCAAAGCCCTTAACAACACCTCTGTGCCTGTATTTGCAGCGCCATGGCCCCTACACATGAGCAAATAACTTTAAATGCCATTGCTATATCAGAACATAGTGAAAGGAGGCCATGGATGATTCAACATGAATATACCCTGGTTACATTTTTAAATGGAAGCATAGTTGGAGGAGTTGACAGGAGTCCAAATTTCCATAAGAGAGGTAAAGATAAACTGGAGAAACTTTGCATTTATTCCATTCAAGCTGAACTTAAACTCACTCATAACATAATATTGAAAACAATCTCCTCTAGTTGTGGAATGCCTTTTCCACGTTGTTATTCCACATTCATTGAGTGAATAGGCACACTTTAATTGTTGAATAAAATTCAATTTGTATTACTTGTGCTTGGTTACTTACTTATTCTGAGCATCTAGAATAGTGGCATCAGTCATGGGAAATAAGGAGAGGACAGGAAAAAGGGGAAGTCAAAAGACACAATAACAGAAGGTAAGAGCAAAACATAGTTGGGGGGAGGAAAGGAAAATAGTCATTTGCTGGTTATTCAATGCCAGCGTCAGAGGTCTTTCTCATACGTATGAGACCCAAAAAAGTGAAAGAAAGGCATTCCAGCAGAGAAGTCTTAGGGAAGATGAGAAGAGAAAGACAATTTGAACCTGAACATAATAGACTATAGGCAAGTTCATCTCAAGCCTGCTGGAATGTTAGTGTGATTCCTCGGGACAGAGCCGAGGTCATCAGCCTTGGCAGCTGGTGCCTTTACCATCAAAGCTATGATTCTCATCATGAAATATTATTTTAAAAGTTAAACTTCATGCAAAATCAACATTAGCAACAATAACAACAAAAAATCCAAAATTCAGTAATGATAATGTGATGAGCCATATTAAAACTTTGGGCAAAAGGAGCAAAAACCAAAACAGAAGCCAAAACAGACAAATAAACAAAGCCTTCAGCAACATTATTTTATGAAAAACATTATATTATGAGAAACAATAGAGAGCTTTATTATACCACTAGTGCAGATCTCAATAACAAAGAAGCTATACTGTACTAATAACGTAGAGAGATGGAAGCAGTTATTTCGTCAGTTGCTCTAAACTTTTGGGTGTTTTCATAGCCTTTCTTAAATGTGTGCCCCAGGTCTAGCAGATTGCTTTGGAGTGTGTCTAAATGAGCTTTTCAAACCCCTGGATATTGATATCTTTTCTGGGACTGCAAAGATATAACAATTGGCAAGGAGCAAGAGAATCATAGTTAGAAGCAAGGATGGAAGCATTTCTGACTTAGTCTTAGGAGGAAATTTGCATGGGCAGATTTGTGCTTGCACAGTGTCAAGTAAGAAGCACAACATGGAAATAAATCAGTGGTGGAGTAGGTAGGAGCTGTCTTTCATTAAATAGCCCTTTGATAACTTCCAAAAATACTATGGTGAACTATCATGTGAGCACAGTCTTCCATCTCTTTCTTTCTTTCTTTCTTTCTTTCTTTCTTTCTTTCTTTCTTTCTTTCTTTTTTTTCTTTCTCTCTCTTTCTTTCTTTTTTTTTTAACAATTACTTACTTTTTATTGGAACATATATGTTGTGACTGTGATTTTTGTTTGTTTGTTTTAGTTTTTCGAGACAGTTTCTCTGTGTAGCCCTGACTGTCTTGGAACTTGCTCTGTAGACCAGGCTAGCCTCAAGCTCAGAGATTTACCCAACTCTGCCTCCCAATTGCTGGAACTAAAGGTGTGTACCACCACTGCCTGGCTGTGGTGACTGTGACTTTTAAACAAAGGGAAAATTCTAAACAAAGGAGACAGTTTGTTTAGACTCAAAAATATATATATATTTAGAGAGAGAGAGAGATCATATATAGCTTTTTGAAAATAATTATTTGAAAGGGAACAAAACACAATGCAGTTTGGGAATCACAGAAGAAGCTGCCCAACCCCATCCCCTCCATCCAGAGGGGTATTTACTTCGTGGTCCCAGCCAGAGAATAAAAAGATGAAGTATTTGGCAAAGGGCCTATAGAGTCAGAAGAAGCTCAGCTCGTCTTGTTGTTCTTTGTTGGTCTGGTAGGAAGACAAGATCAGGGGCTTGTTTTCATGAGGGAGGGCTTTGAATACTCTCAAGTGCACAAACATCAACCTGGAGGGAGAGAGGGGCCCAGGAGGGACGGGTGAGGTCCCAGCTCCAGGCTCAGCCCAGCCTTAGAAGAGCTGAGGCAGGACAGGCCGCCAGCAACTCGGCCAGTGGTAAGGCCTGTCTCTTCCTTCAAGGCCAGGAACCCCGGAACCCCAAATTCATCCTCTCAGAACCTGTGTGTGTCTAAAGGAGGATGTTGCAGAACTCTCTGCTATACTCTGAGACCATGTCCTCAGTCCTTCCCAGGTCACCTCAGTGCCCACCTTGATAAAGAAGTTAATGCCAGCCACCGCCTGCCGCCTGAAGGATATGGCTTTAAAGACGGAGAACTTCTGATTTTCTTTCTCTTCAAGCTGGGATTTCATCTCGTCGGCGATCTTCTGCGTCTTGGCTGTGGCCAGCTGCGTGGCGGACGGCGCGCCATACATCATCTTGGCTGCAGTGGACCTGGCGACACAAACAGAGAAGCTAAGGACAGAGACAGCTAGGAGCTCAGCGCTGGGACCCTAGAAAAACCAGGCTAGGCTCCGCCCCCTGGTCGCCTGTCACGTGACAAGAGGCCTCTATTTCTTTCTTTCCTTCCTTCCTTCCTTCCTTCCTTCCTTCCTTCCTTCCTTCCTTCCTTCCTTCTTTCTTTCTTTCTTTCTTTCTTTCTTTTTCTTTGTTTTTGAACAGCTTAAGAAGGATTATCTGTAGATCTTTGGAAGTCTAGCAGAATTTTGCTGTGAATCCATCTGGCCCTGGACTTTTTTTTTCCTTTTGCTTTTTCTAGGAGGCTTTTAATTACTATTTTAATCTCTTCATTTCTTATGCTGGCATAGCTATTCAGGCTGTTGTGGAGCCCAGTCTCAGCATAACAACTCCCTTACCCAAGGCTCATGGAACTTCGCAGAAGAGAGGGTAAAAAGATTCTAAGAGCCAGAAGATCAGGGGATTTGCGGTGAGACTGGGCCAGAAGCTACACCCATAAATTCTCACCAGTGTGACTGCCCAGACAGAAACTGAACAAGGATATTAAAAATAGATATGTAAAAATGGAGAAAGGAAAACAAAGAAGAAAGTCCTTCAGAAAGAACTACAGGCACCTAAAGAATGCTGAGAGCAGGAGAAATAGTCTTCCCCAGAGAAAAGCACACCACTTGGTTAGTCAATACTAAATTAAATGGTCAGCCCTGAACACATGCAAATTAGTATCACCATACAGATCTGAGCAGGCTGCATTGCTGTGTTTGTAAATGTATATATGCATACACATATATGAATGTAGCAACAATTAATGAAAAAAGGAGACCATGAATTTGAAAGCAAGGAGTGTCACATGGGAGGGTTTGTAGTAAGAGAAGGGAGAAATGATGTAATCATGCTATAATTTCAAAAAAATAAAATAAAAAAAGAAATCATCCAGCAGTCAAATTATTTCTTGTAACTAATTCTCTTATGTTTTAAGAACTTACTATTGTCTACCACAATGCAGTTTCACTGAGGCATGTCTAGGTCTAATCTTTTTTATTATTGATTCATATTAGGGTTTGTTGAGTTTTCAAAAGATGAGGGTTTGTGTCTTTGTCATATCAGGAAAAGCTCATCCGTGTATTTGTAAAAATTTCTTATAAGTGTTTCTCCCATCCATTTCTGGAACTATGGTTATGTTGGAGACTTTCTATTTTAATGTTTGCTAATTTCCAAAGCTTCCATTCTCTTGACTCCCTGTGTTCTATTTCGTGTGGTTTATCTGGAAATGTGTCATAACTTACAGATTCTCTTGAATTTTGCCTTATATATTTAACTGTTTAACTTTGAGTTCCCAACTGTCCTGATGAAATTCTTAGTTGCTAATAATTTAATTTTGTTCTTTTTCAAATATCTGGGCTAGCTTTCATAGCATGATATTTCTTTACGGTGCTTTTACTAGCCCCTTCTGTTTACATAAACTTAGAAAATAGATTCATTCTTGATTGTTAAAAGAGCAACCACGTTTGGAAGTTGCTCTACCAGGATCATGATATAGATATTAATTCTCAAAGTTGTTTATTTATTCAAAGTTTGCTGAGTTTTCACTGTGAGAAACACACTCGGTTTGAGGTGTGGATTACAGTGGGTCTCTTGTGTTAGCTGTGAGAAACGTCTTCTCTTTGAAATATATATTAAAGTAGGTCTCTAAAGAAATTGCCATTTGCTTTTGGAAAGAACCTGCATTCACAACCAACTCTGGATGCGTTCCTAAGCATTTTCCAGTTTGTTGTTAGGCAGCATCCAGGAGATGACAATTCCTCCCTTAGACACCAGAGTCTGGTTTCAAATGAGAAAGCATTAACTTCTCCAGCTTCTTTCTGCTCCCTTCTCACATCTCTCTGTAAGTCATAAACAGTGATTCTTCAGGCTTCCTTGATGGTGCCTGCATTGTTTTTTGTTTCTGTCAGCTTGACACAAGCTAGAGTCATCTTGGAAGAGGGACCTTGATAAGAAAGTGTTCCCTATTTGATTGACCTGTAGGCAAGCCTATGGGGGCCTTCCTTGTTTAATAATTGAGGTAGGAGGGCAGTGCTACCCCAGTTGGTTTGATGTGGATTGTATAAGAAATCAAGCTGAACAAGCAATGGGAAGCAAGTGAGTAACCAACATTCCACCATGGCTCCGCTGCAGTGGTTACCTCCGGTTCCTGCTTGAATTATTGCCCTGGTTTCCTTTGGTGATAAAGTACAAAGTATAAGAGGAGATAAAAGCTTCTTACAAGTTGTGTTTGGTCATGGTGTTTATCTCAGCAATTAAAAGCAAAACAGGACATTGCTCTTTCTTCAGGGGTCCTGTTTTGTTGAATTTTATGGAGTCTGAGACCAGCTTACTTTGGGACGTATTGGTACTTGTCGATTTATAATTTTTCATATTTTGTGGTTAAAGAATTCCTTCATTGCATGTCATTGTCAAGAAAGGTGTTAAAAGGACTCTAAAAGCCCATTCAGCTGTGTTAGGTATATCATATCGGTTGGCTCTCACTTAAGTTTTTTCATAATTACAGAGACAGGAAACCTTCTCATTTCTTGCCTGTGTTCGTTTAAGAGAACATAGTTCAGCATTGAGTCTCAAGGAGCCCTCCTCCATCCTTGTCTGCCTGTTGATGGGCCCATTCTTGTGTACCCCAGTGTAATCATTCATAATTGAGACTCTACGATCAAAATGTCTATGTATTACCTAGAAGGTGACATTTTGCATCCCTTATTCTTTCCCTTATTTCTGCAATATTCTGTGAGATGATATAAATGCCTTGTGTAAGGCTGAGCATTCGATCATCACTTATTCTTGATAGTTAAAGCAGTCATAATGTCTCATTATAGTTCACTAAAGAGACTTCTCTGATTAAGGTTGAGAGTAATTGTTCATGGTTATAGACATACATATTTACAAGGAGATCGGACTCTGTAAATTTAGCTAGACAATAGACTTGAATTCCCTCTGAAGAAGTCCTACGGTGTTCTTTACCATGGGGTTTTGAGTGGGTTTGCAGTGACATGTATGGGATTCTTTCTTGTGGTCTCCCAAGTGAAACCAAAGGGCACTTGCATACCCTGCAACAGGCAGACCATTATATTGCACAAGGATGCATATCTAGCCTGATAGGTTGATATTTTGATTGACAGCTTTGTATCTAGGTGAGATCATTGATGCCTTTTTCCCCCTAGCCAACCTTCTTTCCATGTAGCACTTTGAAACAACCCAATACGGAAGAAGATTCTAGTTCAGTTCCAGCGAGGCTTCTGTACAACATACAAACAAGGTGCATAGCATCTTCAAGGAAAAGAGTCATAACATGTAGCTCTGTTGGGTAAAGAAAAGTAACACTAAAGCATGGATTGTTTTGGCAGCCTCCAGGCCCTAGGTTAGGGACTTCTTTATCAACAACTTGTAAAGAGCTATCCCAAATCTAGCATTGATATTTTTTGTTTAATAACCCATACCTGAAGATGAAGGCTGTCTGTCTGTTTTTGTTTTTGTCTTTGCCATGCAAATGTATTTTTTCCAAGTCTTGTTACTTGTTCTCATAATGATTATGGCACTTTAAGTTTTAAGCAACCTGAGAAGTTTTTCCCCTATACAATTTCCTTGTATTAGTTTTGAGCTGGTGTTGGGAATTCTATTTTGTTAAGGTGTGGATTCAATTCACACTCACACTGGATTTACATTAGTCCCAAATCTCTTTATTTTCTGAGAGCATTTCTGCAACTGAAGCTATCTGGGACTTGACTAGATCTCCTGGGTCCCCTGATAAATAAAGTATTTCTCTTAGGTTATAAGGTTTTAGTCTGTGGGTTGAAATTCTCTGACTTTACAGAATTGGCTGTAAGTCACTGAGTTCAAGGTGTTTGCTGCAGATGTATCTGTCTAACGGTTGTGACACTGTAGATGTGTGCAGAAAGGGAGGTGTTCCTGTTCTGGGAGCTGAAGGTTATCCAAGGATATGTTCCACAGTAGACTGCATTAACTACTTCCTGTGGGAGAACAGAACCTTGGGCACTGTTTTCAGATAGCTTTCTGCAGAGGTGGAGGTGATGTGGTTCAGCCTGTCTGCTTGGTGACATGGATTTGATTATGACACAGTGACCATCATTCAGGAAGGGAAGACAAACAGGTCAAGTCTTTGAGACTCCAGGAAGAAAAGAGGAATGAGTGTGAAGCTATTTGCATTATCTATTTATTCCTATTATTATTGATGGTTATTGATGTGAAAGCCATATACATCATAAATTCTTCTCCAGGCTGGTAGAACTCAATAAAAATCAATAAAAATGATATGTTTACACTGCTGTTTTAATTTTATCAAAGCCATTTTGTGCAATGCCTTAGAAGTAGCTATAGGATAGACATTATCTTCCATCAAAATTTTAGTAACATTTGAGAGAGACAGGGAACAGTGGCTATTATTTCAGATGCAGGTTTTTTTTTTTTTGTATTTTGTTATAGATAACTATGTTTGAATTTTCCTTGATGGTGGTGGTGGTGATGGTGGTGGTGTGTGTATCTGCAGACAGAGAAACATGATGATGAAAAAATCATGAGGTATCTAGAGATAGAGAAACAGAACCGCACATGCTGACACATAGTGAGGCGAGAGAGGGACTGTGAGGAACTGACTGGCTTGATGGTGGTGGACTGTCAGCCTAGGGGTTGGGTAAGAGATGGTCTTGCAGTCGTGAGTCTCAAATTTTCTTTCTAGCCAATGCAAGCCTATGGAAGCAGGCTTTCTGGGCTGTAGTTCCGAGGCAATATTGCTTTTCCTTTGCTGAACCTTGGCACTTTTTCTCTTAAGGTTTCAAGTGGTTGAATGTGCCAGGCTCATCTACATTCTATAATTTTTTAATTTTAGTCACAACTAAAACTTTTCATTGTATCCTAAGGTAGCCACTGACCAAATAAACTGGATACTACAGTTAGCCAAACAAATTAATATAACAACACCACCCACAAACCGCCAACAGCAATAAACCTTTATCCCTGTAGCCCAATGTTATAGAACCAAAACGTGTTCCTATCAACTTTACTTACAATTTAATTTGCATTGACAAAACATGTAACTTATGAGCCAATATATGCTATCTTGTATCTTTCCATATGCACACCTATGGTTGGCAGTCTACATATTCAGGTGAGTGGTAGCCATAGAGACTTTGTACTGAGACTCTGTTGTCCACTCCCAGAGAGCAGTGAACCCACAAATGTTTATAAAAGACCAGTCTAAGGAGGCACATCTGAAGGTCCCTCACTTCTTGCCTCCTCTAGCACTTCTTCCCATCCTGCCCAACCCCATACTTAGCGTGATTTGGGCCGTTCTGCTCTGTGTGCAGACCTAGAGACAGTGAAAGCTGGCAGAACCCGAAGGTAGTTTCCCCACTTCTCCAACTCCTCCTGTTCCCGTTCCAAGTGCCAGGATCCCGCAGCTCCCTAATAGAAGCATCAATCATGTGCACAGCAAGTGGTGATGTACAGAATTGAATTTGGCAAGATGTCTATTCAGTTTCTCGATTTAGACTTCAGAAATTTCAGTTCACTAAACATGTTTTCTCTATCTGCTTCCAGCTGGGAAACCCGGGATGGATGCTTGTCTCTTTCATGTTGCACTTCCTTCAGCTTTTCATCCTGGAAGGAGAATTGCTACTCACATATTCTCTTCTCAGCGAACTCTGCATGTATTCTGAAGGGCTGTTATGACAGCCACTCAGCATTGACTAGGGAGAGTCCCACGCTTAGTTGTATAAAAAACAATAACCCTGTGCAAACTTCAAAATGATCAAAATATCACCCTCTCTTGGTTGGTTAGCATAAGGAACTGACACCTGGTATAAACTGTAGCTTGGGACTCATTGCCTAGGTTTGTGTTATGGTTCAATTAGATGTTTATTCTGCTTTTATGTTGCTCATGTCAAGTCAGGCAAGTGGTCCTAGGATAACAATAGGATCTTTTATCCTAAGGTCATAATGATGCTTGCTGGTGGATTGGTGGAATGGTGGCAAGCCACTATTCCAGCTACTCCGGTCATTGCTATTTTTCAGCATGGGAGTAATTGAAAGATGGAAACGTAAAGCTGGGTGCCTATCTACAAGAGATAATCTTAAAGTTGCATGCATTTTTTCTCTCACATGTTATGAGACTGGGCCTAGTCACGAGGCTGTATGGAGCTACACAGGAGGCTGGGCATAGAACAACCAGCTAGAAGTGAGAGAATTCTACAACAGAGACAAACAAGGGTGGAGAGGACTAAACACTGAACAACAGTTAGGAGATCTATGCTACATTTTCACCAGATGCTAAGTTATTTTTTGAGAATAAAGTATTTCTGCTTGCGAGTCACAGAACTAGTCTAGAGCTGGTTTAAGCAAAAGTAGAAAACAGGTCGTGGAGACCAAGAACTCAGGGTGAGAACACAGCTGGTGCTCAGGAGGAGATTAGAAACCAGAACTGAAAGTTTTTCCAGCCATCCTCTGCCTGCATCCCCCCTTCTCTCTGTGTCTCTCAATTATTTACCATCTGTAATGTAATTTCTATAACGTTCAGAGACGCACCAAATAATCGCATCTTATGAGTTCCTGTATTCACTGTTAGCCCACCCCGCTCCCCTCATGGTTCACTTGGGTTCTGATAATCTCGCTTTCCAATTTCTGAGTGGCATTGCATGACCGATTCAGCTAGGGTCATGTCTCAAGGACCACAGTGTGCAATTATTGGTAGGGTCCCAAAGATGTACTGGAGAATGTTGTAGAAAAGAGAGCTCTTCCCTAAAGCAATGCTACCTCCACCCGTTTAGCTAACATTCTCAGAAATCCATGACCCTTGTCTGTTACTTGCGCTCTTAGTTAATCATTAGCGTACGTGTTCGTAGATACCAAAGTCAAAGGCTCACTGGTTGGGTGATGGAAAGAAAATGAAGAATGTCTTGGTCTTTGGAAGAGTCAGTTACACTTAACCTAACCAGCACCAACACATGACGAGGTCCTTCTCTGACTACAATATGATGGGATAAAGCAAAACAATTTCCTGTTCATGTCCCAAAATGCTTACAAACCACAAAACTGACCCAATAGATCCTTGCACCAGGCCGCTGCCATGTACCAGTTACATTTTTAGACTCATATTTGGTGCTTCAAAAAAGACCGTGGGCTGATGCTTAAATTTTGAATTACGAGCACTTTTTATTGCTTGAAATTTTCATATGTGCATATAATGCATTTTAGTTAAATCCATACCAATTTCCTCCCGTTCAGCCTCCTCCCCATTATTCTCTGATGTAGCATTCCCCTCTGTATACCACTGGTTAATAAAGAAGCTGCCTTTGGCCAATAGTTTAACAAAATATGAAAGAGAGAGAGAGAGAGAGAGAGAGAGAGAGAGAGAGAGAGAGAGAGAGAGAGAGAGAGAGAGAGAGAG
>NW_026067933.1:8943997-8996772 GCF_014885135.2 Alexandromys fortis
GAGAGAGAGAGAGAGAGAGAGAGAGAGAGAGAGAGAGAGAGAGAGAGAGAGAGAGAGAGAGAGAGAGAGAGAGAGAGAGAGAGAGAGAAGGCAGGGTCAGGGAGAAGTCATGTAGCCACCTGCAGGAGACAGATGCCTCCAATGGAGCCCACCGAAACTTTGCCTGTTAGGCCACGACCTCATGGTGATGCACAGATTAATGGAGATGGGTTAGTTTAGGATATAACAGCTAGCTAGAAATATGCTTAAGCTATTGGCCAAACAGTATTTGCAAGTAATATAGTTCTGTGTAATTATTTCAGGAATCTGGGAACAAGCAGCCTCTCACAACAATTCTCTCTCAATTTCAAGGTTGCCCCCCACCCCATCTCTCTCTGAATTCAGGTAGTGTTGTCTGTATATGCATGGGTATAGAACAATCTATTAGACCATGGGTCTGACTCCCTGAAGAATCCCGACTCTCCCAACAGTCAGTTGTTAATCCCGCCTTAGGTAGGGCTGGGACTATGTGACTCTCTCTCCACCCACACTGCGATCTTTCCTGGCTTGAGTTTGCACTGGTCTTACACATGTTGTGGGACTTGGGCAGGTAGTCACAGCAGCTGTAAGTCATGTGTGCAACTGCCCGCTCGTGTCTGGAGAACACTGCTAAACTGTAGCTGTCCACTACCTCTGCCTCTTACAGTCTTTTTGCCTTCTTTCTCTTGATGATCCCGAAGCCTTGGGGAGGGGCTGTGTTGATACAGATGTCCCCACTTAGGGCTGAACATGCCCAGTCACGTATGTGCATCACTTTGACCACTGATAAATCCCTGCATTAAGGAATGTCCATTGCACAAGGAAGCTTCTCTGCCTCGGTAATACAAAGAGTGGGCTAGGCTAGTAACCTGACTTGTAAAAATAAAGAAATAAATAGATAAATAAATAAATAAAAGTTAAAAGTAAAATAAAAGAAAGTGGTTATCAGGTGTAGGAGTTTCTTGATTTAGTTTTTAGGGGCTTTATGTACAAAAAGCATACCATCTGCAAATAAAGATATTCTGACTTCTTTCCTTCCAAAATAATAAAAATAAGTGGTAATTAAACAAATCTATTATAATTTGAAGCCCTTCATAGTTCATTGCAAAAGAATGTTGTTACAGATAATGTCTTAAAAAACTTAGTTCTTAAAAGTTATTTAACACTTGGAAAAAAATTTTATAGAAAATTATTATTAGTTGCATGAACATAATGATGAGAACATAGTAGCTTAAATGGTTACAATTCTTAATCATTTTGGATATTTAAAATTGAGCAGGTAGTTTAAATTGGGAAATGATAGTTTAATTTTTGCTTTTATAGGCTTTATCCTGGCTTACTGGCATATCCGCTGTGAACTCCTGGGTCAGCCCCAAAGCACTAGCTTCCTGAGTGTGCGCTACTCATTAGCCCTAGGCATCTGTTTGTATGCCTCTGTAGTTTACACGATTGTAAATGACTGGAGGGGGTGAATCTTCTAAGAAAATTTTGCTCTAGTCTCCTACAGGGGTTGATACTCTATGCAACATAATTGTTTGTAAAATGAATGGCCGACTTCTGGATGGGGGGAGTTTGGTGGCAGCCCAAAAAGGACACTAGGCTGCCCGTTTACATCTCCAGTGGCTGTGGCAGCACACTGGGGTACTCTATGAATAGTTCTTGAATAATGAAAAGTCAACAACGCCAGGCCTCCGGAACGCAGAGCGCCTGCAGAAGGCCCTGAAAAGGAACTGAAATAAAAGATGGTTCTTAACTGCCTTGTCATTTTGGCAATAAGTTCTGCCTGTGGACTGTTATATTCGTTTAAGAAGGATGTTTAACATAGTTACTGGCAGTGTGGTGCTACCCTACTGGATTGTTGCTTTACGTTATACAGCATGTGTCTTTTCCATTTGATGAATTGTAAGGATGTAATGGCTTGAAATTACACAGACTTTGTTCTTAGCAGGAATTTGAGATTTGGCAAAAGATCTTCTATGTATGCGAGTTTATCCCAGGCTTTCTCAAAGATACTGAGCTTGAATTCTGGGATGGAATTACTACAGAGGTAAAGTGGTTGAAATGGGTTGCTAGTTCTGCAGAATGCTAACAGAACATGGATATAAAGGGGCCCTCCTCTCGGGCAGAGAATGTTCAGTTCTAGGGCCTAAACAAGGAGCAGTTCCCTTTTGCACCATGTTTTATTCAATACATTTGCTTCTTTTTTTGTGGTTTCTGGTTCCTTTTCTTGGTCCCTACTACCAGACTGTTTAAATAGATACAGTTTTCTGATAGTGCTATACCACACATGGCAGGATTTATACTTCTTTCCCTAAGTTATCTGCTGCATCTAACTGACTGTGGTAATATTTCTATATTACTCCTTCTGTATTTCTAGAACATGTTTTAGAATATTCTGACTTAAAATACTCTTAAGGATTCTGTTTGTGTCTTTGACCCTTGGACCTTTGTCACCCAGCCTATGGGATGTTATGCCACACATGGTTGGCTTCTGCTTTGCTCTTGGACATGCTCATTTGCAATTCTGCCTCTTCTCACCAGGAGATTTTCCAGTGGCTTCTTTTTGCTTCCCATCACCTGCTCAGGTCTTCAGTGTTTTGCTGGTTTGTTGCTGTCTACTGCTAGCTTAATATCCTATAGAAACCCTTCCAAGTAGGGTGTAAGTAACCACATTGAATGAATCAATCATTGCCAGGATTCCATAATTTAGTCGTTAAATTGTTCTCTCTTGGTTCCTTAAGATAGAATTGGCTTTTCTAACCTTGATTATAAACTAAAGACATTCAAGATTCAGTGATGTGAACTTTCTTTTAACATTAGCTTTGTTCTTGAATGAATAAATAATAAAAAATAAGACACTAGTGTGATGAAAGCTGAGCTTTCATCCGAGGTCTCAGGAAAGGAAGAGATTCTCTACGGAGGAGGCTTGTTGAAAGGCAAGGACTGGTTGGGAAGCGCTAAGAATGGTCCATTGTTCCTGCTCTGGGCATGGAGTGCGGGTGGTGAATGCAGGGCTTCACTCTGGTTAGATGGGGCCATTGTTCCTGGATGCCCGCATTAACTCGGAGCAAGAGAGAATTCATCAGAAGACTCTAGTATTTCATTTCCTCTCTTGCTCTGGGGCAGAAGCTGTTCTACTTCACAGGCTGAACTTGTTACCTCTTGCCCTGAGTGGCAGAGACGCACTGCCTGAGCGCTTCCATTTTGAGACACCTTGTAGAGATCCTTCAGTTCCTTTAGAGAAGGCTGTTAGCAGTCTGGTCCACCTCCGCCACAGAAGCCGGAGGATGCTATTTTTCAGGCAGAGGTGGAAGTCTCCCATCGTGTGGACCCAATAGGATTTTTTGGGAAAGGGAAAAAGACAGCATTTTTGCAAGCACAGCCCCCATTGAACATCCCGTGTAGCAATTCTTATTGTATTTCAGTTTCGTAGCCTTTGGTTTTTGTGTGAATTAGGAAGGGAAACGTCAGGTGACCGTTTAAGCCTTTGCTTTTAAAAAATCCTTTAATTTATTAAAGCTCAAATTAAACAAATCTCCTGCTGTTACTAAAGTTTTCTGAACTATTTTGTGTAAATGTTATTCATCCTTTGAAACCAGTATAATTAAAAGTTGTGTTAAGAATCCTCCCTTTCAAGGCTATGAACTTTTCCTCTAAGGATTTTTACCTCATTTCAGTTCTTTGATTTCTTAAACATGTCTCAGAAAAGAAGATACACATATTCTTTAATTGCTTCTTAAACTTGCAAAGTTACACTCTGTCTCCCCCTTCCACCCCCCAAAAAACTTTAAATGATTGCATTTCTCCCTAGATTAGTAGCTTGCTAATTTGGAGGTTGTAATGAACTCAGGAATAAAATCATTTGACAAGGTATCCCAGGATTCACTTCAAAAAGCTGCTGCAGCTTCTTAACAAGGCTCTCTGGGATGAGTTCTTCTGTATGACATACTGGGGACATCTAGTGGAAAGAAGTCAGAATGGACCCGAAAAGTTGTGCCTTTTAAAAAGAATTATTATTCTTATTATTACGATTGCATTCTACATCCTGACCACAGTTTTCTCTCATTCCTCTCCTCCCAGTCCCTCCACATCCTCCTACCCTTCTTTATTTCTATTCAAAAAGGGCAGTCCTCTCTTGGATATTAACCAAACATGGCCTATGAAGTTGCAGTAAGATTAGGCACCTCCTCTCATTAAGGCTGAACAAGGTGAGCCAGTAGGAGGAAAGGGTTCCAAAAGCTGGCAACAGAGTCAGAGACAGCCCTGCTCCCACTGTTTTGAGTCCCACAAGACGACAAAGCTACACAATTGTGACATATATGCAGACAGTCCGAAGCTAGTTTTCTGGTTGTTTGTGAGCTCCCATGAGCCCAAGTTAGTTGTTTCTGTGGGCTTTAGGACAGTCATAAATCTTTTCTCGAAAAACCAAATAAATAAATCAATTAAATAAATAAAATAAATAAAAATAAAAAACAAAACCCAAAAAACAAATCACAGAGCCTTTACTGAAAAAGCCATGTACAATTTAAGCATGGTTGGGTTTTTCCCCCCAATTTGCTGTTTTTACCTATCTGTGAATGCAGTAGCTGATTGTATTTTATTAAATAAACAAACTTGTTATAGTCTACAGCAGTGTAGCATTTAATTTAAGATGCCCTATACAGAATAAGTGGTATTTTCTTATCAGTCGAGTGGAGGCAAATTTACATATCATGAAGGAAGGATGAAGTGTTTGGCTAGGTATCTGAACCTGATGAATATATTTCTGAATCTTCTTTTCCAGCATGAAAAGTTCAGGGTTATAAAAGTGACAGTTCTTTGGGTTCGGAAACCTTGAACCTTATTTGTATGATAGTGTGATCATTTTCTATAGTATTTATTCTATTTTAGAGTTCTTTGCAACTATCAGAAAAAGTTTTCTCAATAAAGTAGGACTTAGAATTTAGCTCACATTCGAATTGATAGGAAGGTCAAACAACTTGTGAGCTGAAAAAGTTGCTCAGGTCTCTCAACATTTGAGAGGATGCCACCCACCATCTCCCATCGTTGTCTTCTTTACCGATAGCCTGTCCAATCACTTCGTAACCTCTCAAGGCAGGCGACTAAATCCATTTTGTACTTGGAAAGTTAAGACTCAAATCTGTACACTGACTTGCACAGACTTCCAGAGGCTCAGAGGCAGTGCCTGTGTTCACATCCAGGTCAGTCTGAATTCATTCCACAAAGTTTAGTAGCATCAGCTGAGTCAGCCAGGAACCCCAGGAAGATGAGGCTTGTGTGCTTGTTTGAGGCCAGAGAGAAGCCCTTTGGTAAGGGTTCTCTGATTATAAGGCAAACCAAATCACAAAATAATAAAAACAAGATGGAGTTAAATATCTCAAAAATTTAAAAATTTTTAGAGCGATTTATTAGAATAACTGGGCAAATTAAGTTGGGGGAAAATAAATTTTCTGATAATTGCTGGTCACTACATGTGTTTATGAGAAATGATGTTTAAGGAGCAACAGAGGCACCATAGGACATACAGTTAATCCTTTTATTAAATTAGCTAAAGAAAATTTGTGGAAGAAACAACTCTAAAATAAAACTAGTCAAAATGTGAAGACTATTACGTGAAATTAACAATGTTTACGAATTCTAATTTGCCACTGGACTGGATAGCTCCATGAAAAAGAAGAACCATGAAGTGACCTAAAATCAAGAGACGGATCAAGTAACCATATGCAATAATTTGAAAAGTTCCACATAACTTACATTGACAATGTTGATTGATTTTACTTGAAAAATTTTAAATTGAATTCCCTACAATTGAATTTTCATGATATTATATATATATAGTACATTTAACTATTTCATTTAAACCACACTTTAGTTTCACAAATAAATTAGAAAGCTACTTCAATGAATTGCGTGTTTACCTAAAACAAGACTCAAGAATCACTTGCTATCTGAAGAACTGAAAGCTAGTGAGTATGCATTTTAGATCATTTTATAGGCTACTGAAATTGCTACTGCGATTGAACACATTTAATTGTTTAACAAGAATATGTAATGGTCAAATGTTTCTATTGGTAGGTTCAATATGGTTAAAGGAAATCCAGTGTGTAAGTACATTTTATAAGAATGAATCATGGTGACGTAGGAATCTATTTATTAGTAGGTGATTGCAGATGTCTCCTTTAGTAGACATTAGATCTTGTTGGCTCTTCTATTTATAGCTGTCCTTTGGCTTCATGGAATAACCGTATCTTATTCAGTTGTCAGTATATTCTCATGTTATGTACATTTAAGACGATGCTTTAGCATCCTCAAATTGACTGGACTTGCTTTCAATATCAAGGCTCATAATATCACTACCTAAATAGTTACGTACACTGCCAGTGACATTTTATTCCAGTTTTCTTCCAAATTAAATACAGGTCTCTCAATAAGGGCAAACTCCTACACATTGACTTAGATATTCCCCACACACCTAGGAGAAACAGAGACACCTATACAAAGGGCTGATGTTGCTGTGGCAAAGAGAAGGTAACAGTGTAGCAAATAAGCCAGCGAGTCCGAGAGTTACGAATAAGCCGTAAGCAGAACGTTCTAAACTTCACGGCAGGCAACTTTAAAAAACGAATTTTCCTAAGCCATGTGTATTTTTCCACGCTAGTATGAGTGGTCATGCCCATTACAGAAAGGTAGTAACTAAGTAACTATTATTTTAGCTTAATAGGATTAAAAATCAGAAATGCAAATTGGCCTTCAACTCTATCTATAAACCCTCATCTCTGTTTTTATGGAAATACCCCTTTTAGCGGTGTAAGCCTATGAAGAAAAAACACTGAAGATTTTTAACTAGCCGCTTTTCAGGAACAGAAAGGAGCAAAGAAGATTTAGCCGTGAAAAGAGCAAATAAATAGGTGCTTCAAGATTAAAAAGAGGGTAGGAGTGCATGCTGAGCTGTTGAAAGGCCTCTCTGTGTTTAAAGGAAAATATTGTTTGGTGCTTTCACCAGCGCATGATCAAAATAAGAGGGTACAAATTAGTTCATGGCTGCCGAAGCCACAAAACATCATGCAGAGCGCTATCTTTGGGAACGTTTTAATGAGGAGAAGAGGTCATCAGAGGGTGACATTGCTTTTCAGAATTCTTCAAGAACAACACAGACTTCCTGTTCCAAATGGGGGAGAGAATAAAACAACCTTAGTAGTAATCGCCCAACTTTTGAACCGTGCTCCTTGGAAATGGAGGACCGCGCTCATTCTGTAGCTTTAGTTAGCGATCTCAAAGGAAACGCTTCCATATTTTTCCATGTGCCCTTATTTCAAACGTGCAGCGAAACGGCAGCGCTTTAACATGGATTATATTTATAAAATAAAGTTTTATTCAGGCTTCTAAAGAGATTTTTAATGTTTTCATTGCTCTAGGTGAAACGGTACACCGTGCCTCTGCTCATTAACATTTCATATCAGTATAGGGAGAAAAAATCAAGGATCACCACAGACAGCACAAAAGGAGGGACAGGCTGCCTTTGAAATTTAATTCACTACCACCTTAGTTTTGCTGCATTTCAAAACGTGATTTTAAAATGTATCAGTTGTTAATGACATCCTGGGTCAAATAGTCACAGTCCAGGATTGAGTCCTACAGAGACCGCCATTATTTAAATGTGTAACCTTATCTGAGCTAGAGTTGAGAGGGTTTCCTGATATTTAATAAATAAGACAGTTGTTTTTGTTTCAGATGTCAATATTATGGCATAGTTAGGAGTGTCCATGCAGACTGGTGCGTTTTATTGCTACTCGACTGCAAACCAGTTGCATGCCTTCTGCTTTTTATCAACATGACTGCAGTCAGAGAAAATAGCTATATTTGTACATTTACTGCAAGGATTTATTTAAAAAGCCACAGGATTTTTGATTTTTCACAGAGCAAGACTTTATAATCTTAAAGCTTACTTAGGATTTTTCCCTCTCAAATAAATGAGTCACAAATAACACACTTCCTCTTGATGGATGAAATTGTCAAAGACATGAAAATAATTCCAGATGTACAGATAGACTTTGTGCTGGGATTGAGATGAAGGACAGCATTTTGATGGCACAGTTATAATGATTCTGGTTAACGTGTTAAGGAAAGGTGATTTAACTTATGTACACCTAACTAACATAGAGGAAGCCATACCTAATGTATTTCTTTTCCTTCCCTCTTTTATCTTACCTTAGGTTTTATTTCTGGTGTGAGAAAAGTCAAGCACAGGCTCCCTGCCTTACAGATGACAAAGGATAAAAGCTTGTCACTCTAGTTTTTGAGCTTTTCAACTATTTAATCAAAAAGTCCTGAACTTACCATAGATCATTTACTTAACTCAGATCGTCCTATTAATTTTATTTCTTTTAACATATGCAGGCTTTGTTCTTAAATATTCTTATTCATAAACCAGACATATTTAAGTTGCCAGCCCGAAGACATAGAATGTTTCTACATAGACCTTGCAAGTCAGTTTATTTTCAGCTTTGTCTTTGGTTAGGTTTGGCGCTGCCACCTTTTGGGTTGGAGAGCCGTCTCTTCCTGTGAATGATTACACATCAGTATGTTGTGCCGGTTTGCTTTGCTGCTACTTCCTACATGATTGCTGTTTATGACCTGTCTTTTGCTCTGCCATTCTGGGATTCTAACTGTATTCTAGTTCATGAATATGACTCCGCAATCCCTCTGATGTTTTAGGCATCTAAAAGCAGCATGAGGTCTTAACATTTATCATATCATCAAAGTTAAATCCTAGAAACTAACACAAGAACAGAAGAAAAGGGTACACAAAATCTTTTTTCCTTCTATTATTTCAAAATATACCCCAGTTGAGAAAAAAAGGAGTACATTGTTTGGGGAGGAGCATCAACTAAAACATCTGAAAAGTTCTCATTTAAGTATGAAATGGTATTTTTCAGAAAATATTTGTTGACAAGTCAAGTTTTTTATTACAGGATTATTTTTTTGTTTGATCATTAACTAATGTTTATAGTTTTTGCTGTCAAGAGTCTAGAAATGAGTCATTGTGACTCAATCAAAAATTAAATTTCTCTTATATTACATAACTTTCAACAGTTTTTAAAATCTTCAAAATTACAATCATTTCAAAATTTTATGAAGGTTTTGTTCTACAAATTGATTTTTTTCTTTAGTTTATACAATAATGGATTTGTTTGTCTCCACTTGAGAAAAAAATTTAAAAAGAAATTGGGTAAATCAATAACATTAAAACTATACCACAAACGTAGAAAATGAGATGAAAAACAAAAATAAAAATGTTTTGTAATAGTACATATTTGATTAATTTCATCTGACCACCCATTAACTATCTCCTAGAGATACACTTAAATTCAATGCTATTTATCATTGTAAGGAAGAATTTTCATTTTTTTTCTAACTACTAGTATTCTGTATCTTATTTAAATGTTGACTTGATGTCAACAGAGTGTCTCCAAAACCCTTCCAGGAGATCTTCAGTTTCGGCTATTGTCATGTCAATTAAAAACATTTTTAGCTATTTTCACAGTTTTAATATTTGCACTGACCACACTAAAATAATAATGAGTAAATTGCTGATGCTAGTTTATGAATCAAGGCAGCGGCACCAAACAAACTGAGAGCAGTCATTGTATTCCTCAGTGCTTGGCTCACTCAAGATGTAGGATGTGCCCAGAGGGCAGGAAGACTTAGCTATATTCAGTCTTGACACTGGAGCTCACTTGGGTTTATAGGTAGAGTTGTGAGCTGGAGAAGCAGTTTTGATCTTTTCTACATTGTACTTTTCATTCATTAAAGAACAGAATGTCCAACTCTTTAATCTGAAGCCCACATAGAAGCATTGGAAATGTGCTCGAATCTTAAAAACACTGACGAATAGCAATGGTGGGTGGTGTTTTACAAACAGCACTAAAGTTGACTTATGGATAATTTAAGTAATGAGTAATTTTGATTATGTGCAATTTTTTGCCTGATGCACAGATTTTTCGTATTAACTTTAAAACGATAGCTTTGACCTTTCTACAATGCATCATTATCACCTGCTTGGCATGTTTTCCTTATCCATAGTGAATGATGCCATGTCTTAAAGATGTTTTTCCTTTTGGTTCTATATGTGCGTGCGCACATACATATGAACACATGTATATGTGGATACTCATGGAGGCCAAAAGAGGATGTTGGATTCCCCTAGAGCTGTAGTTACAAGCAGCAGTGAGCTGTCCCAACGTAAGTGATGGGGACCAAATTTGAGTCGAATGTAAGAGGAGTACACACTTTTAACTGCTGACCCATCTCTATGGCCCCCAACAATATTAACTTTTATTTAAATTTTTTATTAAAATCTCCAAATCAAAGAAAACATTAAAAAAATTAAAAATAAAGATGAACTATTTTGATGTACCCATCAAGTTTTCCCTGTGGTCTTTTGCAGCATAAATGAAGCATAATGACCATACATGATTATAAGCAAGAGTGAGACTTAAAAGCAGAATTCTAAGAAGAGCAGACACCGAAAGTAGTCAAATGCCAGGATCCCATCATTTACTTTATCCACAATAGAAAGAATCTTTTCAAGCTATTTCATGTTTAACACATTTGGGTTATTAGAAACTATAAATTAGACACTGTAAGTTATCATTAAAACTAAGCACTTCTTAGGGTAGAATCTGGTCCTAAGCAAAATCTAAGTCAAGAAAGGAGAGAACGATAAGGACAGAGAAAGCAACACATTTAGATAACTTTTTCCAAATGTTATCATGTTTTCTAGACAAACATATGTTCAAATGTAATCTTAAAATGTCCTATTAAAACCGTTCCTTTTTCCTAATTTTTTGGGGGACTCTTTTTATTAGAGTATTTTGTATACAACTAGCTAAGAATGGTTTAAATAATACACTCACTGTTGTGACACATATATGAATGATATATGTGCATTATATTTACATAGTCGTATGTATACATGTGTGGAAGATCCATATATTGTTGAAGCGGAAGCCTACTGTAGAGTTTCCTCTCAGGATATGTTTGTGAGTAAGGTGATATGTTTTCCGGATGGTAGGATTTTCTGTAAATCCTAAATGGTTAACAAAAAAATCCCAAGAAGTGGGTCCAGGCTACCAATTTCCGATTGAAGTCTGCAGTGGATCTTACACATGTCTTCCTCTTATTTCTAGTCTGTATGTTTGCATGAGCATATGAAAAAGGCTGATAACATATTGACTGAACTTGCAAGTACCATCACATAAGCTTCGCATCTGCATTGTATTTTTAAGATTTAAAAAAAAAATAAATCAACTTGTTATAAAACCTTCCTCAGATCTTGGCCATTAATATGCTACATACAATTTTGTATTGGTGTTCATCCATGAAAATTACAAAAATACATGATGCAAAAGAAAAATTCATTCCTATAGTAGTATACAAATAAATTTGTGAGACTCACCACCCAACTTACAAATTTAAAATCTGAAATGCTACAAAAAAACCTTTTTTGGCCACCAATACAAAGTGGAAAATTCCACATCTAACTTCATATAGTGGGTCACAGTCAAATGCAGACACTTAAGAACACTAATTAACATTGTATTTAAACTTTTATTTCTGAAATATATTTTTATGTATATGTGAGAATCCCCAAATTTAATATATTAAAATCCCAAATGCTGTTGGTTCCGAGCACTTTAGCAGTTGTACATTCAACCTGCATTATAGTTTGAGAAGGGTTTGCAAGAGGTATGAAGGTGAAGGAGCATCTTTGGACATAGTGTGCTGAGTAAGAACAGCAGGATTGAAGACCCATAGTGACCCAGATGTGCAGTTGCGAGAATGTTAAGCCTGGTGCCCACATTATACTGGTGGAATTAGCACCATTTAATTGGAAATACAGCTTCAGGTTGTAAGTTACAACTAGACTGAAAAGTATTTTACTTTGTCTCCTATACATCATATGATTAAGTTCTAATTCTTATCTGTTGTTTCTCTATTTGTTTTTATGACAAGTGTTTATTAAATGTCTATCTATAAAAAATCAGTTGTATGGTGTTTTAGGGGAAGGTGGGGAGAAAAAGGGAGGAGGAAAAGGAAGAGATAGAAAGACAAAGGGAGAGAGAAAAGGAGAGAGAAGAGGGGGTTTGTGTGAGAGAGGAAGGGGTGAGAAAGAACAAAGAGGAAGATGGAGGGAAGGATATTGCAACACTAATAATTTTCATATCAATGTATGCGGTATAGAAATAGAGACAGCCAGGAATGGCAATGCACACATGTTAATACCAGCACTTGGAAGTCCCAGGCAGGGATGTCTCTGTGATTTGAAAGCCATCTTGGTCTACATAGCAAGGGAATTTCAGGCCATCCAGAGCTGCACAGTGAAACTGTCTTAAAACACAACAGCCACGACAATAGCAGAGAGTTGCATGGCTATCATGATATAAACAGGTCGCTTTATGTTGAAGTATGATAGTAAGTTTTGAGCAGTACAACAATTCTTATGAAGTGGAATTTCTAGAAAAGATACTATAACAAATACAAAGAACTAAGACCACATGAAGGATGGGTCAAAGTTTGGATGCTCACCTTACTAGACCTGGAAAGAGGTGGGCGGTCCTTGGACTTCCCACTGGGCAGGGAACCCTGACTGCTCTTCGGGCTGATGGGGGAGGAGGAGTTGGTTGGGGGAGAGGGAGGGAAATGGGAGGCAGTGGTGGGGAGGAGGCAGAAATCTTTAATAAATAAATAAATAACTAAATAAACAAATAAATAAGAAAAAATCTTTCCACAAACCAAAAATACATAGATTGAAGGAAGCATTGGTGGCTGATCTTGTGTGGGTTTGTGAAGGATCATGAAACACACAATTTGATTGGTCTGGGAGCAGTGTGGCTATAGATATGGATTATACATCAAGACTGTTCCCAAGTTCTTTGCGAAAATGTTGCTTTATTGTATGAGTCTCACCCGGCTTTCGAAGGTTCATCCCTCATATGTGAACTCTTCAGTGACATGAGAACTCAAGTGTGGTTTCTTCTGTAGGGCTTTCTCTAGAGTTCTATCACGAGTTAAAACGGGCTACATAAATTTTAAGTCCCAAAGATTTACAAACCCTGTTTGTTTCTGCCTTCTTTAAGTGTCAACTTAGATTTACTGCGCTGGTGCTGTTTCAAGAAACTTATGGCTCACTAATTTAAACTGATAAAAATTTCAGATCTTAGTTACATAATAGATGTTCATATATATACACATATATACATATATATACATACACACATGCTTAACACACTAGACTAAATATAGTCATTATTATATTCAATGTCTTACATACTTTTCTTCCATTAAAGGCACAGAAAGGAAGAGGCACATTAAAATCTACTCTCTGAGAAGTTTTTTTTCCTTTTCTTTTTTAATTAATTATTTATTTATTAAAGATTTTTGTCTCCTCCCCACCACCGCCTCCCATTTCTCTCCCCCTCCCCTAATCAACTCCCCCTCTCTCATCAGCCCGAAGAGCAGTCAGGGTTCCCTGCCCTGTGGGAAGTCCAAGGACCTCCTACCTCCTTCCAGGTCTAGTAAGTGAACAACCAAAGAGCCTAGGCTCCCACATAGCCAGTACGTGCAGTAGGATCAAAACCCAGTGCCATTGTTCTTGACTTCTCTCTGAGAAGTTTTCAAATATACACTGTTATTAACTGCCACAATATAAAATAGATCTCTTGAAGCTATTCTGTTTATCTAATTGCATTTTGTGTGCTCTGTCCACCATCTCTTTCCTGCTTCCATGAATTTGACTCTGTTGGATTTCACATGAGATCATGGTGTCTTTCTTCCAACATTTTTATTAACTATTATGTGTGTGTGTGTGTGTGTGTGTGTGTGTGTGTCTGTACAAACCAAGGTACTCATGTACAGGTCAGAGAACAACTTTGTGAAGCTATTTCTCTTCCTCTACTTTTATATGAGTTTCAGGGACCAAAATAGAGCTGTCAAATGTGAGTAGCAATTGCCTTTACTCAACTGCTCAACTGTCTGACAGTTCCGGTATTTCGTTTAGCTTTTTTTTTTTTTTTTTAAAAAAACTATTTTTTCTAGTTTATTATCACATGCACTCCCATGCATATTTGTGCATGGTTGTGTCCATGCTTGTCAATGTGCACATGTATGCTCATGTATATGGAAACCAGAGAACAATTTCATGTGCCATTCTCCAGGCTTTGTGCACCTCTTTTGAGACACTGATTTTCCCTAACCTGGAACTCAGGGAGGAGACTACATAGACTGCACCAGCAGGGTCCAGGCATCCTTCTGTTTGTGCCTTCGCAGAGCTGAGACTACAAACATGTGCCATACCCGTGTTGTGTTTAGTGTGGGTATTTGAAATCTTAGTGCCTGCTGATTAGGTATCTCCATGGCATTTATTATTGCATTTCTACTTACTTCATCATCTGCAGAAGAACATAATAAAATGTATAATCAATTTGAGATTGTTCACTGGAAATTGAAACAGTTTGACCTTGATATTCAACCCCCCTTCCCTTCCGTGCCTCTTACCAGGTTTTCAGGAGGCTTCTCTACGGAGTGTGGATAGTCTGTGTTACCATTCTCAGTTCCTTTGCTCTGCTTCCGCTACAGTTTTGTGCATTCACTTCCTCATTTGCTTCCATGATCCTTGGCTGCCTCAGAAAGCTGACTAGGATGTCAAGGAAAAAGACAAGAAGAGCTCAGTTCTTCTGGAGTTCACAGACCCACTAGTGTGTAGGTAAGTAAAGAGACTGCTAGCAACCTGTGTTCAGTGTGGCATCTGTGAAATGACAGGGACCATACACACACACACGATCAAATATCACACATGCGTGATTTGAGACAAGAGGCGTGCATGGTAGCAGGGATACAGTGCTATAGAAAGGAAGGCCAGGGAAAAGCAAGGCGGTTTCTTCATGACTATGATGCGGGAAAGAACTGTGTTGGGAGAGTGAAGGAGCTCCCAACGGAGGGAGGACTATATCAGTCAAGGTCAGGGTAATGGTGGTGGGGGAGTGACATACCCTTTTCAATTCAGCCAAGAACTTGTCTCAGAAATTATGAAATTTAGGAATATTAAGAACCACAAAAGCATCAAACAACAGAACAGATAAGGTGACTGTCTTTGAGATCTTGTTCCTTTACCACTTTATTGATGAGCTGTGAGAATAAATTTTATTATCTTTACATAATCTTTGCATGTCTGCGTGCACTTGTTATCTTTTCATAATCTGTGCACGTCTGCATGCACTTGTGCATCTATGAGTGTGAACACACACCTGACATGTCACATATGTGGGTCTAAAGGACAACCTTGGATGTTTGTCTTCACCTTCTATCTTGGTTGGGACAGGGTCTCTTGGTGTTTGGCCCCATGAACACCAGGTTAGCTTGCCAGAGATGTTTCCATCTCTGTGTCCTGTCTTGGTGTGAAGTTCTGGGATTAAGAACACATCCATCTGTTGGTTCTGAGCATCTGAACTGGGGTCCTCATGCTTGAGAAACCAGTGCTTTCCTCACGCAACCAGGTTTTATTACCTTTAATACACAAGCTACATTTAGTATTCTCTGTTCTGCTGAGATTGGGTGGTGTGGCAATGTAAAGGCAATGGACAACAACAGGAGATGAGCTGGGCTTCTTCCTCCTCTGTCTCTCAGGGGCATCTTTCAGGCATTACACGTCCATGACACACTGTGGCTTACAAACTTACTACTGTTTCCACCCAACCCCCATAGTTTTTTGGTATCATTCACCTACTTAAGTAATCTTTTAACAAACTACGTATTAATACTTATCTGAACAGTCTTAGTGTTTATACTTTTCCAAACAAGACCAAAAGGACCTTAACCACTGACAATGAAGTAACTCAGAGGATTTAATTTTTTTTCCTAAGTACAAGCTACACATACTCGGATGTAGTATACAAAATCATCAATACAACTAAA
The DNA here is from genome assembly GCF_014885135.2 of Alexandromys fortis. NCBI lineage: Eukaryota > Metazoa > Chordata > Mammalia > Rodentia > Cricetidae > Alexandromys > Alexandromys fortis. Next base: position 8,959,988 of record NW_026067933.1, read on the forward strand.
ACCGATGCTGGCTTATTTGTAGTCTCAGACCACAGAGCTAGGAAGTTAAACCATGTTAATTCCATACCCCGCAGCACATCGTATATGCAGCAAAATACTGAAAGGTAGTAGAGGGGAGGTAGAGATGGCATTAAAGGGGATGAGAATTTGAAAAGCTAGAGACATCTACGACAAGGTCTGATAGAGTAGTCAAGGGGAAATAACATTTAGTCCACCATTTTATACCTACCTAGACAATTACTTCAGGAGTGAGGCAAGACACAAGCACTCTAAACATACAAAATAACTAAAATTTTAACTCAAAGATAAAAACTAAAATTTCAGATCAGTGCTGTCCAAAGCATGATCATCCGGGTCAACTTCTGATGCTGTGTAAACTTTTTGCTCTGAACACGGGGGAGACCCGAGCAGGGACTGTGCAAACTTCCTTAGGGCCTTCCCCTCAGCACTACACACTGGGGAAAACTACGGGTTCACTAGTGCAAGTTTGGGAGGCAGGTGCTTTTCTGTGTGCTAACAGAGAAGAGACAGGAGGGGAATGAGACGAATAAGTGGTTGATAAGTTCTAGGAGGGAAGAAAAGAAGAATGAGCGAGTAAAGAGAGATCTGTGAGCAATGTTACAGAGAAATATGTCTGTTAACTGCAGAAAACTGATGTAGAGTACCCAAGCTTCTAATTCATCTGATGGGAAATGTTGGATGTAGCAGAATGTTGAAAAGATGAAAAGAAGCAAAAAAAGAGGTAGGGAGGGAACACAGCAGAGACAGTGGGATAGTGTGCGAATTTACCAATACTGTGGTGGAATCTGATCTAGTTATAGCTAATCTTTTCAGGTCTTGCTTTCTTCTGGGCTGGTGCTGGGATGTCCCAGTCAGAATGTTCATGTAGAAAGTCTTGGTCTTCGGCTTGTTGAACTCACTCTTTTTATATTTGGAATCCCATACACTTCTTTTTTGTTTATTCCCGCATTTGACTAAGACCATTATGAAACAATGGATCAGAGGGAGATGAGAAGGAAATACAATTTCTAACTCTTACCTGCTTGAAAATCCTTTCCCCTTTAATACTTGTGCCTCATGATGAATCTGATAAGAATCCTAGGGCAAAACCTGGTTTGGTGGCTCGTACCTTTAACCCTAGCACTCGGAAGGCAGCAGGGATCTCTTGTGAATTTGAGGCCAACATGGTTTACAAAGTGAGCTTTAGGACAGCCAGGGCTGTTAAACAGAGAAAGCCTGTCTCGAACGAGACCAACCAAACAAACAAAAAATAAAAGCCAACCAACCAATCAAGAAAAAAAAAAAGAATCCTTGGTCAAAAATAATATCTCTCAGTTTTTCCTTTGTGTTACACTCTCCAGGGTTGGAATATTAATAATGTCACTTGTTTTTGGAGGGGGCGACAGGGTCATTTTATGTGATCCTGGCTAGCCTCATTCTTAGATTTCCTAGTGCTGGCTTAGTGGTGCGCACCATCACACTTAGCCCACCCAGAGTTCAGAGCCTGGGTTCCCTTTCAATAAAATATTTAATGCTATGCTTTTTGATATTTCTTGGACTATGTACTTGGTAGACTTTCAATTTGGAAATTAATACTTGAGTTCTAAAATTTTTACTTATGAATTCTGTAATCATTCTCTTCATTTTCTTTCTGGGTTCCCAAGTTGCTTGTCATCCCACCCATGAACATCGTCCATGTTTCTTTCTTCTGTTCCCGCTACTCTGTTTTGTTTTTACTTTTGTATTTTGAAATAATCTACAAATTTTCTTCCTTCTTCTTTTCATATTTCAGTGTATCCTGATCTTCAAACACAGTCTTTTATTCTGAAACTGCTAACTTGAAGCTTTATTTTTTTTAAAGGATTATCTTGTTTTTTTTTTTTTTTCCTAAGATTTCTTTCTTGTACTTTTTATTTGGACATTTTCAAATACCTACCTGAATGCCCTTCTGTAGAATACACATCCCTTTTGTGAGGAGGAAGTCTGAGTCCAGGATGGGAATAGGATCTCTTACTACTTCTTGCAGGTTCTTTTGAAGAGTGTCTTCATTGCTCTACCTCTGAGACAGGGCTCACCTTGCCCCACACCAACTCGGGAGTCCATCTCCTTCAGTTCCTTATGCTCACTCCAGGTGATTTCCAAAGACACAGCTTCAGGTGTGATGATAATTATTCTATGACGCTAATGTCCTACTGACTGTTTTCTTCTGAAGAGCATCAATGAAGTCATTGTTCCCAAAGGACTATCTGCCCTGTCATTGGTTTCTCTAGATGGGATCACCTTAGAGTTTCCCCTCTTGGTTTCCCTTCATATTTCATAGCACCCAGCAAGTGTCAGCCACTCTTTTCTTCGCAGGATCTTCTGGAACTGCTTCTTCTACTGTGTTCTGTTGGCTCACATCTACAAATTCCACCAATTATTGTCAAAATTATTGTCAAAATCAGCCTACTTTCCTAATAGACACACACCTCCTGTGTTCACTCTCATCCTTGTCATCCGGTTCCACCTGAAGAATTGTCACAAAGCACAATTGTCATTGTACTGCTTGGCTACTCAAAAAATGCCAGCTCCTTTGTGTGCACTGAACTAAAGAAAAAGTCTTCAGCTTAGTAGTTCACATTTTTTTTGCTGTCTGGTTCTAGCCTAGCTTTCTAATATCCTTCCCAGTCGTTTCAGGTCACATTTTCTGTATGTTTCATTGAAAATAATTTTCATATTTATTTTTGCTTTAATAACTCCATATCAAAGTTATACCTCTTCCATCAGGGAACTTTGGGGTGGCATTTAATATATCTTTCATACATTTCTTGGACACACTGTTCTTTTCATTTTCTAAAGTACGTGCATGCATCTATGTGGGCATATGTACACATGCAAGACAGCAGTTATTCTTGGAGGCCAGTATCCAGCATCACATCCTCTGGAGCTGGAGTTACAAGCACTTGTGAACTGCACGGTGTGAGTGCAGGGTACCAGAAGTGGGTAGACTGAAGGAGCAGTGTGAACTCTTAACCACAGAGCCATTTCTCCAGCGTAAAGCCTTGCTGCTCTTTAGGGGCAGTGATGTGACTCATCTGTGTTCCCAGCATGTCTAGAATAACATCTTTGCCATTGTGGGCCTTCATTACTTGTAAAGATGTAACAATACATAGGATCTGCATAATACACAGTATACATGCTTAGGAGTTTCTGCAGGATTATTTATCATTAGTTGTATATCCTCCTGTTTACACAACAAAGAGTGGTTAAGATTTGGTACATCTATTCTTTGCTTATCTCCACAATAGGTAATACAAAGCCTTGCATATATCCTGCTCTTTTGTCATGAAATAGCGATATATGTATATATTAATAACGGTTCTCCTATGATTCCTTTGAAAACGTCAGTTAGGACAATTGGGGGAAATTTTTCCATTGGTAATAGATCTTTTTTTCTCCTCAAGACAGAATCAGTTGCTCCCCTTAAAATAGTATAGTTATTTTACTGGAGACACACTTATAAAGCTACTTGCAGTTGCACTAGAAATAGAATTCTGGTGTCACTTAATGAGATTTTTTTTTTCAAATTCACATTACTTATTCTGCAGACTTCTTCATTTAAGTAGATTATTTAATATTTTATTTGTTTTATTATCCACATTTTGGGGTAAAATATTTCCATTCATATTCAAAGTTGGTTGAATTATATGCCAGAGTTGGAGTGCACAGAAGTTTCTCACAGTCCTGTTGTTTCCAAGAGTGCAGCTGCCTAATGTGTCTGTAATTCACACCTCTACAGCAGATTTTCTGTTGCTTCCAAGGAAGGCAAGTTAACAACTCACTCACAGTTTAGTGACAAGCCCTCAGTCCCCAACCAACTTTCCCCTCTTTCTATGTCAGTACCTAAGGCAAATATACCCCTTGAAAGCATTGGCGGTTTTTCACCATGGAACATTTTGGACTTAATTTTAATGCCTTGTCACTTGGGAGAGGATTTTCTATTTAGTTTGTCAATAGTATTTTACATGGTTCTGTAGACGAAACTACCTGCAGTTTCCTGCTTTCCTTGTCACTCACCAGTATCATTCATGAGCATGTGTCCTTGCTATTTCCAACCGGCTTACAGGGATTCCTCCCCAGCTGATCCTGGGCTCATTGCTTATGGACTCTCATGACATACTCAATGCCATGCTTGTGGGTCACTGAGACATATACACCATGGAATTCCTCCCACAGACTCATATTTGTGGAAATGAGAAAATAATTAAATAATAACTAAGTGTAAAGAGTTAGAGAAGTGGCCTTGGCGGGGGTAGAGGAAAACACACTGGAAAGGTAGAATTTGGGTTTGAAGAGAGTATCCGGGCTGGGTGAGGAGACTGGTCTCAAGAGTGGTGAGACAGCAATGAAAATAAACTAGTGCTCGGCTGGTCAATATATTAGAAACCATGAAATGCGGGGCTATGTGGGTTAAGTTCAGGCTTGATGTAGGTTGTTCAAGTCTCCCCTCTTTAAGCCTTCAAGCTTGTAATAGGGAAGTGATATACTGAAAATGATGTTTAAAAACACGTATTTCAGGTGAGATCACAAAAGATGAATAAATTCAGGATGGCAGAACGGACAACAAATTGAGGTGATTAAAATAAAAGCAAATAAAAATAGAACTTATTTGTGAAAGTTTGGAATTACAGACTAGGAGACACTGAGATTAAAGTCAAGAGAAAAGGTTAAAGGGTTAAAAAAAAAAAAAAGAAGCTTTCTTGTTAACTTACAATTTTGGAACAAGTCCTGTCTGAATTTTAGCACTTGATTAGGTGCAGTTCTCCTGCTGAGGCCACTAGGTGGAGATCTTTGTCAGCCATTAAACTGGATTTTCAAAGATGGTTTCAGCATTGGTAAAGGGGGGGGGGGGCACCTTAAGTTTCTGTTTTCATGCAGTGCTAAGCATATAACATTCATATGTGTGTATATATATGTTTCCAAATCTCTTCTATCCCTTTGTTCCTTTGGGCAGAACTCACAGATAAGAGAGGAGACAGAGGGAAAAATCCAGATATTAAGATCTTAGCTCTTGTGTTTGTTTGGCTCCTTGGCATTTCTAAGCCTGGCCAAGCCTGGCCTTACTAGATTTTATTGACTAGAAGTTTCCTGTATGTAAATCTAGTGCTGGCCTTGGTGAAGTGAGTAGGAGGGGCACAAACTGCTTGGCTCAATGCTCAGTCCCATGCCACCCCCTCAAATTACTGGTCTCATGTATTCATTGCTTCACTTTGCCACAGAACTGCATCTTCTACTCCACAGTGTTCTAAGCACAAGACAAAGTCCCCCATTACTTACTTCCTTAATCTTGTACAAACCCCGACACCCAGTAGATGAGATGACAGACACCTTGTGAAAGGACCTAGAATACTGTAGGCTGTGCTAACACATATCAAAAAAAAAAAAGATTGATAAATAAATCAGTGAGCATCTTAATTTAGTTCAGGAAAGGGCGGTCTTTGTCCCAGAAGGTTGAATAATTGTTTCCATGGCAATGTTTTCAAACATATTCCCGATTGTATCATTCAACTGAGCAGGTATGCTGGCTACATAATCCTTTGATTCCCATTGGCATAAGAACTCAACCAATGTGTTTAAGCCTGTTCTGTAGAGAAATGCTTTCTGAGTTCCAAACATTTAACTTACCAATGAACTTTTGTTAACCTTGATTTTAGGAAAAGTTCTTTCAAAATGAACTAATAGCAAGTTCATAAAAGTCATTTTTGAGGTGCCTTGTTACACAACATGTAATTAACAGTAAAGGCTTACAGCGCAAACAGGGGTCTGATCTATCCAAAGAGTTTTCGATGCTAAGTTTCTTAATGATCTTTAATAAACTCCTGTAATTGTAACAATGGTTACAACTTCAGTGGCTTCAGCAAGTCTGGAGGCTCCTCCTTAATTTATTTCCAACATTTCCCTTTAGAGAAGAAATTCCAAGTACCTTGATACAGTTATACATTTGTTAGCTGCTCTGAAAATTAGGTTGTCAATTCTTTCTTTAGTAGAAGAAAGGGAGGTTATTTCCTTTCCTCCCAATAGCTACATTTTAATGAATTTTTTATTTTACTGATTTATTCTTGACTGTCTTTCCTTTCTATTTGACCTTTTGGGCCAATCAGGGCTTTTAGCCAAGGATCAAAGAAATCTGAGTCTTGGCTTAGGCAAATCCCAGACTCATTTCTTTCACCTGATTTCCCTGCTTTATCTTTGCCTGCCAAATATAATCATCACATAATATTAATCATTTGGAACTCTGACCTCTGAAATAGTTTGTAAAGCAAAATTTCTTGATGCTAAGTCGATATATTTCAATGCTGAATACTGCTACATTCTGGAACAGCAACTTGCTTTTATTTATTTTCTTAAGGTGAAGTACACATAACAAGAAATTCACAATCTTAATCATTCTAAATTGCGTAATTCAGTCACTTACAACACAATCATATGCAAATTCAACTATGAAATATGGCCATTATGTGTGTGAGATACATCTGGAAATATTGTTATAGCAGACTGGAATAACAGTTCATGAGATCAATAAACATGAACATTCAGGAATTCAGGATTCGATCTCACTCAGAGCAAGCAATGCATGGACTGCAGTGGGCGAGTCTTCCCAGGGTAGGGGCTTCTCAGCAGGAAGAGGAACATGCAGTGTCTATCAGGAACAAGCCAAGGGAACGTCTGAGGTAAGAAATTTCCCCCAAGAGAAAACAGAGTTGGCTAGGACTCCATGTGAGACACAGGTTTTGTGGAGAAAAGACAACTAGGAACTTGTCTTCCTTGGCATTCAAGGTTATGTGAACAGAGACTAAGGCAGAATTCCTTTGGTTTCTCACCAAAACAAATGAACTCCTTTCTAGACTAGGCCCTCCAGAGCGACACCTTTCCCCAGAAATCAACGGATGAACTTCGCTTGTGAGCTTCATTTTCTCTCTAACCTTTAGTCTCTTTGACTGCTAGTCTCACGGTTTTCATTCAACATTTTGAGCCCTTCTCATGGATATAACCATGCTGAAAGCCAGAAAGATGCATAAAATTGTATTTGGAAATCTCTGGATTTCTAAATGCAATTTAATGTCTATTGTTTAAATTGTTTGGAGGGAGCTATTATAAACAAACCACTGGCAGTGATTGTTATTTGTAGCCCTAATGTCATATCACTAATTAATTCCTAACATAAAATATAAAATATAGCAACTGGTTTTGGAGGACCAACGTTTAATTAAGCTCTGGAAACATAAAATTGTGTTTTAATTTGTGTTTATACAATCAGGAAATAGTCCATATTTCCATCCATTTCCCGCTGTATCAACTAATAGTGCAGTCATCAGTATTACTGTTTTCTTAATTTTAGTAAAGTATAATTTAAATACCACATAATTCATTTGTAAAATGGACAATTCATTGTTTTAAGAATAAAACCAAAGGAGATGACACTTTTGTTTGTTATATTCAATCTCTTTCAGTTTTTGCTTTTGATTCTTTCTCAGCTTTTCCTACTTAGATAATCATTTGAATCATTTTCAGTCCATGATTATATTCCTGTTTATTTTTTGCCTCCATTTTAAACAAGTTTATATTGCTACTGTTTTTTCTGATTTATAACATGTTTTGCTAATACTGATTTTCTGTTATTTAAAGGTTAGCAACACGAGTCTTGAGGCCAAGCTGCCTTGGATGTACTATTTCACTATCTAAATGCGTACCAAGGAACAAATCAACTATGATTCTAGATTTTGACCTTCACTTCCCAGCAGTGAGAGGCAATAATAAATAGGATGTTCAAGAAGATAATAGCATTCAGCAAAGTTTTCCATGTATTGCAAAGGTTGACTCCCTTTCCATAACTTTCTGAAGCCCGTCTCTTCAGGAAGGAAGAATGATTTTTGCTAGATGGTCAGTAGTGGCACGTTCCTTTAATCCCAGCTCTTGGGAGGAAGAAGCAAGATCTTCGTGAGTTTGAGGCCAGCTTGGTCTACAGAGAGAGTTCCAGAAGAGCCAAGGTTACACAGAAAAACCCTGTCTTGAATAACCAAATAGATATATAGATTATAGATAGATAGACAGATAGATAGACAGACAGACAGACAGACAGACAGACAGATAGATAGATAGATAGATAGATAATAAATAAAATGAAATATTCTTAAGGGAAAAAGAGGAGGATTGGATCTGGGGGAGAAAGGAGGTGAGGGAGGAGTGGGAGGAGTGTGTACCCAAGATCCCATGTTAGCCAGGAAAGAGAATTGTAGCATTAAAAGCCTCCAGAGAGTTTCCCTAATTCTTCCCTGCCATGCTCAACAATACACCTTTTGGTACCTGAAGCCATAGATTCTATATCTCAAAGTAAGCACCCCTTACAGTAGCATTGGACATGGTGCTGCCATGTACTCAGTTATTGACTTTGTGTTTGCTGGGGAAGAATGTGAGATCTTACTTACCATGTCAAACTCTTTAGACTGCCTAATTTCTTGCAGTCAAAACACCATGGAAGTACTGGGGAGTAAGCAGTCGTTGGAGAACGCCTGCTGTGTCTGCTATGCCCAACTTGTTCCAAAATGGAGGACTCCCTTTCTCAGTGGGGTTCTTCTCCTCCTCTAACCTTCAGTGGAGAGTGACTCGAAATTCAGATCCCTGACCTTATTTGGAGGATGACCCTGCGTAGAGGTCCCTTCAAATGTTGTGTGACTCAGCACATACAGCCCGCTCATTCCTCCTGCCCATATGATAATTAAGTGCTGTGTTATGATCAATCAGCCCTTTCCACCATAACCCTAAGAACCTTCTATACCTTACCCCTAGGACCATGAAATTAGCCGTCTCTCTGAAACTGACTCCCAGAAGTTCCTTCCATCAGGCTCACTGCCATCCAAAAGCTGCTATTTCTGCTCCTTTTGCTCTCATGAGCCCCGAGCCAGTGGCCAAAGAATCCAGAAGAAATGGAGACCCACATATAATTGAAGGTCATATCTAGGCAGTAAAAGAGAAGCCAGGATGGTTCAAAATAAACAAAACAAACTCCATGTTTGTTGGATTTTTTATGCGTGTGAAATATGTTTTGTTTTGTTTCACATGTTTTGCCTTGTTAGTTTTTTTTTGTGGGTTTCTTTCTTTCTTTTTTAAAGAGAAAGAATAAAGTAGGGTAGGAAGCTAACAGTATCTAGAAAAAGTTGGGAGAGGGCAAAAAACATAATCAAAATATATTGTATGAAAAAATTTAAGTAAAAATTTTAAATAAATAGAATGTTTCATTAGAAAAATAAGCCGGCATGACATTAATTGATCAAAAAAAAAAACAAAAATGCATCACGATGCATACACAATGCTATTTTTATATGTAAAATGGAATACTATGGTTAAACTAAAGACCTTAATAAAAATTGTGAGGAATTATTTTGATTATTTTGGTATTTGCAAACATTATACAGTTCAAGCATATTTGAATAAAAGGATAGAAATAATTAAGGGGAAACTTTCAGTGTTTTTTTAATACACTAAAATATATTTCCTTCTGTGGTATAGTGACTATCTATAGTGCTACAAAATGACTGCATGGATTGCATGAGTGAGATGAATCTTTTTGTCCCAAGTCTAAGCATTCCTTGAAAAAAATTGCTTGGGGCTATGACTTTGGCATGCCATGGGTTAAATAAAGGTCAGCTCCGAGTGAAAAATAAAAATCAGTTCATCTTTTAGTGTTAAAGGGGCAAAATAGTTATCATTTTAGATGCTTTTAGTGCTCTTATAACGCAAGGATTTTTTGGGGGGCAGGGGGTAGGGAATTTCCTTTTCCCTGGACTGAGAATTTCACACCAGTGAATTCCATAATGTATACGAGTGCCTTGGGGCATTTTGAAGGAGAAAAGAAGAAAAAATTTACCATATTTTAAAAAGCATCCTTGCCTCTGCTGCCTCTTTCATGGCTCTTAACAATGGAGTGGTGTAACTCGCCATAAGACTGAGTTTTTAACATTTAATTTTCAGCAGGTACTAGGAACAAAGTTTTCCTGCAAAGTAGGCCCTGTTCCCATTGTTGGCTCATTCTTCCCTTCTGCCTATGAAATACATCCAAACACAGATGTGTGATTATTTTCTGGTATTTTTCTAACATATTTGTCTTTCCTGGAGAAGGGTTAAAGGCTACTAAGACAGTTGATCAATCTATGTCAGTTCAGGAGCTCCACATCTCTTTGGGTCTTAATCTTGGTTCCACCACATTCTTTAGGTAGATTCAAAGGGTTTTAGCTGAGTGGTTAACCTATGGTGGTTTGCTCAGGCAGGGGGAACATTTTCAGGTCAATTCATATTTGAACTGCTGCTATCCACACTGTATGTCTTCTGAATAAAAAGTATCATAAGCAGCAATAATAAAATAGATGACCACCCGGTTACCCAGCTAACTCTGATAAATCTTACAGCAGTGTAACAAATGTCACTCACTGTTGGCTGTGTAAGAGATGCTATCACACCTGTGGGTGCAGAAATACTAGCTACATCTGCTAAGGATGGAGCTCTTTTTGGACTATCTGCACAATTCATGTAATTCTCCCCAAACAATCTCCTTTAGTTAAGAAGATTATGTCAGAGGTAGATAGGCAACCTCTCAATAATTCCCAGGACACATTATATCCAACGGATTTTTTTTGGCATGTGATTTATGTATGGGTTCAAAAGGAAGGTAATTCTTTACGTGTGTTTTGTTTTTGTTATTATTCTATTCCTGTGAAGAGAAACTATGACCAAGGCCACTCTTAAAAAAAAGCATTTAGTTTTAGAGGATTGGTCCATTTCATCATGGCAGGAAGAAAACAGGTATTATGCTGGAGCAGAAGCTAAGAGTTTTACATCTTGATCCACGGACAGCAGGAGAGAGGCACTGCATCTGGTTTGGGTTTTTGAAACCTCAAAGCCCATACCTCCTAATCCTTCCCAAATAGTTCCATTACCAGGGACCAGAGGACACTTTCAAACAGATGAGCTATAGGGCCATTCTCATTCAAACTACCACATATTTACTGGAGACAAGAAAAGGCATAGATACCTCATGAAGTATCATGCACTCGGGATTATGAACATGGTTTTGGTCTCCTCCCCTTTGCATGAAAAGATACCAATTGTATATATTCACATAGACCAAAAAGGAAAAGCAAATCTCACCATTGTAATATATACTTTTCTCTTTTCACGAAAACACTTTCCTACAGAAATATTTTAGTGGATGATTTTCCCTTGAGCTACAGAATCTTACTGGCAGAAAAGTATTTCTGTGATTAATGATAAATGCTAATAAAAATAAAAGCATATTGCCATCCATACTGGCAAGAAGTCAGAAATTCCTGGGGTGATGAACCAGCAGACCCTTCCAGGGAGATTTAAGAGGAAATTCTAAAGATTTGAAGATGTGTTCTTATTTGCTCATCCATAGAAGAGTAGATTCTATTACCATACAGCTGTAAGGAGCCTTATTGACTACACAAGAAAAGGTGAGTGTGGCAAGGAGGCTGTGTGTGTGTTCCTGGCTGCTTGGGAACACACATATACTGTATTAATTAAATCACTGTTTGGCCCATTAGCTCTAGCTTCTTATTGGATAACTCTTGCATATTAATTTAAGCCATTTCTATTAATCTCTGTATTGCCATGAGGGCTGTGGCTTACCAGGAAAAGTTTCGTCTGGCTTTGCTACATGGTTTCTCTCTGACTCTACCTCCTTTCTCCCAGCATTCTGTTTAGTTTTCCCCACCTAGCTCTGTTCCCCTATAGCTCTGCTATAGGTCTAAAGCAGTTCCTTTACTAACTAATGATATTCATGACATACAGAGGGAAATCCCACATCTAGCGAGTGTTTGCTGAAGAAAGGCATGGATGCACTGTAATGCTCCTCTCTTTAATGTGCTTCAAAGTCACTGGGCCCATGCTTGAACTCTCCAGCTTCCCAGAAGTATATAGTCTGCATCAGCTACTTCTTTTGGCAGATCACTCTAATTACAGATCTCTCTTCCTCTTCTCCAGTAACAATTGTATCACCATGTAATTTCTACTCTTGGATTCTAGCTTGGTTTTATGGGGAAACCTTGAAATAACTACTTCTGCTTCACATGAAGGGTCATTACATATTTCAACATAGCTGTCAAATCTCCTCTACAACTCTTCTACCCTGTTTTCTGAGTGGTAATGTTCTTAGTCTATCCAGATCAGTTCTCCTTCCCCATTTATGTTTGGCCACATCTCTAGGACATTTATTTTACAGCTTTTAAGATAGCAAATTCTGAACCAGAAACTTAGATAAATACTTTATACATACTATTTTATTTAAATCCCAATGCTGACCTTAGAACATACAACTTTTTCCTTGATTAAAATATGGTGACAAGACCATGTAGGCGATAGACATAATTTAGGTTCTTCATGGCTAAATAGTTGTAAATCCAAGTGTGAGTCACCCACACTTCCTATGCCTCAGTTTTCCCAGTAAAATGTGGATTACAAATTGCTCTGTTATTTAGGACTTTTGCCATTGTCAAGTGAGTTGAAGGTAAAACCCTCAGAAAACCGTCTACCTAAGAAAGAACATGACAAGTATTACAACATGAATAAGCCCATCTACGATCCCGCTGTACACTGCACTCTCTCCCTGTGATGGTTCCTTTAAAATGGATATGGTCTGAATAGCTTAATGTCTTTTCTCATGTCTCAGCTATGCTTGCGATAATCTTGTGAAGATTATTTTTTCTTTTTTTCTACATTTGTCTTCATCCTATGACAAATATCCTTTCATCTATTATACTTAGGTCCTCCTTAGGAACATGAAAAACGAAGGCTACAGTGTCTTCAACTTTCTGTTACTTTTCCTATCTCACAATTTATGGTACCAACAACTTACTGAACATCTGCTAGGTATCAAATATGATTGTGGGTTTAGAATATTCAGTTGCTATGGGAACAAGGAAAGCCATATCATGCTGTTAGGATAATTCTTAGTAAGACAGCAAGAATTCCATATTTACATTGTGAATTTTATTTTTCCAATTTTGTTTTCCCCTGTATGTATTTGGATAGCTTGTTTTAACTGTAGTGTCCAGAGACTTTCAGATCTGTGGAAAAGAAAATGGTTGTTGAGGCTTTGTGCCCACACTTTGAGATACTAACTACTTCAAATCAGTCTTGCAAGGTGGTTTGCTTCAGACAGTCTTAAAAGACAAAGGGCTGAGGCCCAAGAATTATTTTCAATATACCAGTAAGTGAAGTTTGATAAGAGTTGTTTATACTGAACTCTTAACCCACTCTTTATGGGAATCTGTTTTAGCAACACTAAATCTAGTAGTTAATTTCACAATGTTTTCAGTGAAACTATTACAAGAATCTTTGAGAACTGCTTTTCAGTTGAGTCTTTCTGAAGAGCCCATATGACAAAAATGAATGACATGTTCCAGTTTATAAAATGTTGCCCTGATGTTCTAAAGAATTACCACAAACTGGGTGGCTCAAAGCAACAGAAATGTGTCCTTTATAGTTCTGGAGTCCAGAAACAGAAACAAAATTATTGAGGGTTTAGAGAGAGGAATACAAGCTTCTTTCCTAGAATAAATCTAATTTCTGTCTCTCTGTGTCTGTGTCTACAATATTCCAATACAACACCATCTCCATCTGTGTAAATATACACTGAAAAGCTCTACTTCAAAGAAGGTAGCACTTAACAGGTCCCAGGGGGCAGGACTTCAACATTTTATTGAGGAGAAGAGATATAATGTAATTCATAAAACAAAGAAGAAAATACCGAAGTGAGTGGAAAGAAGCATCCAGAATGTAAAGAAAGGACTGCTTATTTTCACACACTGCTCACTTCATTCACTCTTTCATAGTGAATTCTATTTTGTTTCCCCCACAATCATATTTTTTCCCCCACTAAACACGATCTCACTCTATAGCTCTGACTAGCCTGAAACACTGTGTAGACCAGGCTGGCCTGGAACTTACAGAGATCTGCCGTGATTAAAGGAATGCAGCACCATTGCCTGCTTCAAATCCAACCTTTTACAGTTTTTTTATTTATGTGTGTGCACACATGCCATGCTACATATGTACAGGTCAGAGGACAACTTGGAGGAATAAGTTATCTTCTTCCGTTGTGTGGGTCTGGGGGATTGGATGCAGTGTGACAAGCACAGGCCTATACAAACATACACATACACACAAAATATATGTAAAAGAAATCTGCTTTATTCTTGCATTCTACTCAAGGGGCACACAAGAGTAAACAGATCAGTGGATATTGTATGCTTATTGCAATGAAAATAACTGAGCAAAGATGTTGCTAGTACCCAGCCTTGGAATATCCATTCGTACCATACTGCTAATTGGGTATAATTTCCAATGGCTGCTCCCTTATTATCTTACTTTCGGTTGTTTACTCTCGGAGGGACACGCTTACCATCTTGATTGTGCTGAGTTTAGGCATGACCTCTGTCACACATTCCAGCCTTATAATGATGCATCATGAGCATCAAGAAAGAGCAGCATTATAAGAGTTGAGCAACAATAACCTTTCCCTTTTGTCTTTGAAGAGTCCTGATAATGAAGGAGATTTCTAGAGAAAAATCAGAAAAGGTAGGCAGGGCATATGACTGTTTCAGCCAGAGTTGAAATGAGAAGGGTTATTTAAAGATAGAACTCGCAGTATTAATTCTAAATCCCCCAGGGAGTTGCATTAATCTGGCCACCTCACACTGTTACGACGTCTTCCATGGTGCAAGTTTATAAAGACCAGAAGGAAAAAGACGCTTTTGCCGATGTGCAGCACAGGGTTTGAAGGCCGCTCACTAGACAGTCCTCCAGCAGATTCCTGGTTCACTTTCATTGCCATGTAAGAGGTTACCGCGAGGACAGCGCTCCTCAGTCTGGGGGAGATGCGCTGTCCATTGTGGGCAGTTGTTCCTATTTTGTGTTTGTTTCTCCTTTAATGAGGACACAACTTTCATCCAGGGAGCTGCGCAGGTCACTTGTTAGTGTGCTGCGGTGCACCGAGACGCTCCACCAGCTGGAGACTGGGACTGGTAGTTGAATTATTTTTGCACAGAGAATGGTTTTCCTTTTGACATATTTTAATATACTTGCACACAGAGAGCAAGGGTGGGTGAACAGAAAACAGACTGTTTTATTAACCCAGCAGTCACCTTTGAGGCTTGTACATGTCCACTTTTTTCCTTGCCTTTGTACATAATCCCAAGAGCCTGGTACCTGGCTTTGCTCAGAATAACAAAGTCAGACACAAATCTCCAAACACAATTGTTAGCTGAATGCCAACTGTTTCTTCTCATCTTTTTTTTTAAACTTGAGCATTAAGAAATGTGTCTTCATGAGCAAACCAAAACCACTAACAAACGAGTTTGTTTTTCTATTTTAGATGCCTTCCTAGTATTTGTGGCATTTATTTTCCATTATGTCATCTGAGGAGCCGAAAGATGATAATTTATTTGTGTGTGTTTTGCAGAGTATCCTCCACCCCAGTTAGACTAACACTGAGAAGAAAAGAGGAAAAATATGCTAGAAGCTTTAAATGGACCATAGTTTCAGCTGAACATACAATTAAGAGAAAGAGAGCTGAGCCTTCAGCTTGGTTGTGCATCCAGGATCCAGCAGGCTAGATTTCACATGCAGTTTTTATACAGATCCATGTTTCACAGGCTTTTCCCAGAAAGACTTGAAATCTCTTCAGGCCGATTGTCTTCATTTTCCAAAGTATATCTATCTATCTACTTCTAGAGCTTATACTTTATGAACTGACATAGCAGGGAAGTGCCTCTGAAAGTCCATGTATTTTAACTGTATTCAGAGGTTGAATAATAATAGAGATAAAACTATAAGACCTTCTCTTTGTTTCTTGCAGCTGACTGCAATCCACAACAAGTAACTCACTGAGTAGCAGGAAGATATGAGGGCGAGGAAGCCCTCATTGCTTGTAATTTTCTCTTTTCTGTTCCCATCATCTTCTGCGTTCTCAGCATGCTAATAACACTACATGCCACTACTACCTGATAGTTTGAAGCTTTTTATATTTTACTAATGAATTCTACATAATCTCATTTAATTCTCCAAACCAGTTAAAGGTGTGTTTTTATGGATGGGAAGATTATTGACCACAAGAACTTTTAAAAAGCCCTCTGCAATGAACTAAGTGATATTTAGAAGGCATGTGTTCTCTAGACTTCTTAGTGTATGTATAGTTGGCCATATCAAGCACATTTTTGTTGAATTATTTAAATACTATGCAGAAAAACAGTTAAGTTTGATGTTTATTTTTGTATTCTCTGTCTTTGCGTGGCAAACATATTGAAAGTGGAACATATTATACTAGGGTGGGACATCAGAGTGGTTAGCTAAGGAATGATCATAGCACTAGGGACTTCGGTTGGTCACCTACCAGACAGCAGAAACTACCTTGAAGCTTAGGATGTCTTCTGCTCTTGGTAGAATTTCCAGAATTCAGGTAAGTTTACCTACCACATTTTGCACATAAACTTTTGACCAAATTCTTGATGTGTAATTCTAAGGTAAATGTATGAAAAGAGACCTTGCAATGTACAAGGGAATAAACAGAATGCAAGAGCAGTGGTGTGTTGGAGGAGGGGTCGCTTGTTCGTCCTGGCTCCCAGCACAATAATAACCATTCAGAGACTATATTAATTTAAACACTGCTTGGCCCCTTAGCTCTAGCCTGTTATTGGCTAACTTTTATATTAGTTTAACCCATTTTTATTAATCTGTATATTGCCACGTGGCTGTGACTTACCAGGTAAAAAGTTTCAGTATGTCTATCTCTGCAGCAGCTCCATGGCGTCACTCTGATTCTGCCTCCCTCCACCCATGCTGTAGGCCAAACCAGTTTCTTTATTCATTAACCGATAAAAGTAGCACATAGACAGAAGGACCTCCCACACCAGTGGTGTGTGGTGGTTATACTGCTGGGTACTGCACGTAGATTGGCTTGATTTAACAGACACACTTTCAGAAAATATCCTCTTCCGTTATCTTTGAGTTAGTTTTAATGCCATTTTATATTAATTCTTAAAATTACTCTATACCATTAACGTTTAATACATTTTGAATGAAATTTATTTACTTTAATCAAACATTTGGAAGTCATTGCTAGGAAGGTAGCCAATATATTTTGTTTACAACTGTTTCTGCCCTCCTTCAGTTTTATGCTTAGTTCTTTTGATTCCTTTCTAAAGAAGATATTTTCAACGAAGTATTTGAAGTAGGTAACCTTCTAATTGAAAAAGCACATACAGTACTTAGTTCTATAATACCATTTTCCTTAGGAATTTGTTATTATCCCCCCACATCCTTATTATGAAGAGAATCCTTCTTTTTAAGCCCCAGTGAAGCAAGTACTATGAAATGGATTTATGTTAAATGCTTTACAGCCATTATTCAAGTTGTCCAATAGTTAGGTAAAGTAACAAGTCCCATTTTATAGATGATAAACTGAGGCTCAGAAATATTAAGAACTGCATGGCTAGCAAAAAGTCTCAAAATTCCATGCCCATGGCAATGCTGAATGAGCATAATTGCTCTGTCTTGTTTGGTTACCTCTTTCTCACTGGCTTTATTAATGAGGTCTACAATGATTTATACAATGACTAGCCTAATCAGAAGTAGATTAAATCAAAGATGTAATTTATTGGCTCCTATGACCAGGAAGGAAAGCTGATACCAGACCAGGAGTGGAACCAGAATTTCAAGTATCTTCTTTCTGTCTCCCGCCTTTGTTCTCAGGCCAATTCTCTTTGCAGCCTTCAGTTTCTTGAGGTTCACTGTCTCACAGCTTGCAGCAAAAGGAATGGAGGATGTAGTTAGCTCAGCTCCATTGTGGAAAATTCTAACCAGGACTTTTTGGGATCACATGTCTAGCCCTTGACCTGGTTGTTGTGCCCTAGACGGTAAGTGTTATCTGTGCTCAGCTCTTGGTGGCCAGGCTTTCATTGTTGTGGCTATACACAGAGTCACCGGGAACACTGGCTTATCAGAACTGGATAGGGGCATCCAGTTTGTAGCTGTCAATAGGAAATCACTAAGACGCCTGTTTTTGTTGCTTTAGTTACTATTCCATCAGGTCAGGGTGAGGGGAGATGAGACCTACCTCTGCAGGATGGAGTGATTTAGGCTGCCTTTATCAGTGAGCTAAACCTTGTCAAGTTTGAACATCTGAAATTGATTCGATCCAGATATAGTCTCCATTTGTGATATTTTGTTATTTATCTAAAATGGAGAATTTTGATTAAGTACAGAGCAGGCTCAGTTTTTAAAACAGGCAGAATTAAAGCTAGCATTGAGCCTGCAGGCTGCACAGTGTTGACCTGAGCTGTGCACAGATACCGTATGTGCATTTGGTTAACTCTCTCTTGTTAGCATGTGCCAGTATCTCAAGAGGCCTGACTAGAACATGCCACATGAAAAGAATTGGATTTCTGTATTTGAAAAGCTGTGGCCCAGATCTTCATCTGTGGCGATCATATGAAGGTGTTCCTCACTGTTGTGGCAATCGTATGAAGGTGTTCCTCACTGTTGTGGCAATCGTATGAAGGTGTTCCTCACTGTTGTGGCGATTGTATAAAGGTGTTCCTCACTGTTGTGGCGATTGTATAAAGGTGTTCCTCACTGTTGTGGCGATTGTATAAAGGTGTTCCTCACTGTTGTGGCGATCGTATGAAGGTGTTCCTCACTGTTGTGGCGATCGTATGAAGGTTCTCCTCACTGCGAAGCTGTGTTTGGAGTCACCAGACAGTTTCTACTATTGACTGTAAAGTCTTTAGTCACATTCCTGTAAAAGGCTGCTTCTTAGAGAACTGTCCTGATATAGCTAATTAAAATATCAGGTGAATGAATAGATCTGAAAAAATTATACTGAATGAGAAAAAAAACCCAGGTCCCCAAAGAAGTGTAGGTGTTATTTAGCCACCAAAATAATATTTCTTTCTAAGTCAATATCATAAACTAGTCCGTGTTGAGTGAGAACAGAGATACCCAAGCTGGTAAACTCTTCTTACAGAACCTGGGTTAATTATGCTGATTATGTCTAGAAAGGTAAACCTTAGACGAAAACAAGGTACTAATTTTCTTTTCTACAATAATTTCAGTTTTCATGAATTTTCCACTATGCTGCCAGTGCTCATAAATCTTACTGGGAGTGGCAAGCAGTAAAAGATCTGGAGGAGGTGGTTACCCGGTGAGGAGAATGGATTAAACCTTACTCTTCTGTTAAAAGTATCTTAGTTTGTCTTTCTGGAAAGACTCTTAGAGAGCTGGATGGCTGCGAGGAAAGCATCCACATCTGACAGGAAGGGAGGCTGTCTCTAAAATGTCCCCTTCTTTCCTTGGCTCGCCCACTTCATGCCCAAGCGCTGGATAATACAGCTCATAGTTTTTTAATTAAAAAAAGTTTTATTATCATATAATTATTTGTCATTTTTGAATCAAAATTAATTTTTGTTGCTCTTCTTCTACCTGTTCACTTAAACTCCCCTTCCTCTTTGGAGCCCTCCTTTGGTCTTCTCTTGAGTCCTTTATCCAGCTTCACAGGTGGTACTCACTTGAACGCCCCTTATTTGCTTACATGAACACATCTAGGCTGCTTCCATTTCCGTATCATGATCAGTTTCAACGGAAACCTCAGCACCAGCACCACAGAGGCCAGATGAGAATCTCCATGCTCTCAGAGGCCTGTAAACCACAACTTCTCATGCTCTGATGCACTCAGCGCTGCTAGAACTTTACCTGGGAAAGAGACAAAAGACCCTCTTGATTGAGTCCTCTCTATTGGCATTTCCATGCTTTTGTAAACTATCCACTAGATTCTGATTATATATTAATGACTTTGTCTCAGAAGGGGGAACCAGGATCTGCTTGCATGTTTTATTTTGTTCTTCTTTTCTCATGTCTATCTGCGTGTCTTCTATTTATCTATTGATGTGTACTTTTTCATTTTGAGAAAACATTTCTACTTGGTCTCTTAGGAACTTCTTCACGTTCTTTATTTTCAGTGCTTCTGCTTATCTTACTTTTCTTGGTACCCCGGGTTAATAGAGACACTGGGAATGAAGTAAGATGCAGGAAAAGCAAAACACTCAAGAGTTATTAAAGATGTTAATCCTGATACACAGGTAAAACTTAAAAACAAGGGCAGACAATGGAAAACCTTGAATCACAGGATCAGCTGCTAAGTTTCCAGTGCTTAGATCCCATTTTTCATTTGTCCTTTGAATGTTCTACAGTTGTTAAATAGCCTGTAAGATCTAGACATCTCCTTAGATATGAATCTCATTTAAATTTATGTTGGACACCCTTTAGAAGTTACGTATTTCAAAGGATTCTTCAAGCCACACTTTTAAAATAAAGCCAAGACTGAGAGAGAAAAAGAGAGTGAGAAAGGGGGAGGAATATTATGTCAAGTTGGCCTATATATTAAACACTAAACTTTACATATTTTAAAAGTCTTTCTACCTTTAGTGTTAATAAGAGATAGAAATTACAGAAGATAAAATCTGAAACACAAGCAACACGTATACATTGTCTGTAGCTTTTGATCACAATAGACTCCCCCCACCATGCTGGGAGTTCTTTGGCTGGGAGGATGGGGAATACACAATTTATACTCAAGCAAAGGTAGTGAGCAATACATGAATTGAGGGGCAGCTGTGTTGTTACATTCAACTCAAGGTCAACATGGCATTCGAGAAGTTTGGAGAACTTAGAAAGGATAGTTGAGACTTAAGAGGGATCCACTTCCTTTGGACCCTCAATAATGACAGTGGCGATGTGCCTGGCCCAGTTACATCAACACATCCTAGAAAATCCTGGATTGTCTTCTCCTGATAAAATTGCAGAAACAGGCTCCAAGACTTCAAACCCTGTAACTTGTTAGTCTTCCTTCTGCTTCTGCTGGGTAAGCACCTATATTGTTGGTCCTTTTTCTCATCTTTACAGTTGAGCATCGCTGAGAACTGCCCCTGGACGAAACCTGAAAATCCATTCTAAAAAGTCTAAGACATAAGGAAGGTGGGGATGAGGGAGCAGATAAAGCCCCGAAGGAATGCAGTCCAGAGTGAATGTGTGCGGCTGACGTAGGCATGGCACATCAAGGTCCTCATTCCCATGGGGGTGGAAAAACCTTCCTTGGATCCACATGCAGATTTTGTTATTATGGGCAGAAACGGTCCACCATAACTTTCTTGCTTTTGAATATTCATGGCCTGAACAACTGTTCCCCTACAGAGACTGCTCTTAGCTAGATCAGCTGAACCTATGTCCTTGATCCAGTCATATGACACAAATTCTGGTTCCTTGTTTGTCTGCCCCCTTGTCTATCTATAAGCAATAATTCAGCCTCTGTGTTCGGCTAAAGGCAATAACCCTGCCTCCCTGTTCTACTGTAAATAATAAACACACTAGGCTTTGGAATGCTGTGGTTGCTCCATCAGAAAGAGTAGTCAGCTAAAGTCAGCTTTCCTGTGCGTAAGTATGCTTGTCTTTCATCCATTGCCCCGCCACCCTCAGAGCTACACTGGGCATAGCACCAAGAGCTTCCTAATGGAGCAAATGGACCGCCAAAGCTGGGCTTCAGCCATTCTCTCAGAGTCCTCAAGTGCAGGCGGATTATTGTGATTCCTTTTGATTAATACCAACATCTAGGGGTTTGGCTAATTTAACCAAGGAAGCAGAGAGAATTAAACAGTCTTCCATGCCATGTTGCAGCAGCATCCAGAGAACTCATAATATTGCATTTCCCTTTCCCTATTACTGCCCTGCAGTTCTAGCCTAGCTTCCTTTCACTGACTTTGAACTATGGCTGAGTCTTCACCTTTTTCTTTATACTCACCTCTATAAAAGTAACAATTGCAGCCCGTTTTCAACATTTTCTCACTGGTTTAGTTATTAATTTATTATGATGAACCTTCACCTATTCAAGTGGCTCTAGAAAATGCATCTGGGGTCCAACATAATAAGTTTTTGTTAGACAAAGATAATACATGGGAAACATAAAATAGATTTGTCCATTTTCAGTTGTGGAATAGTTCTCATTCCTAATTATTTTATTCATATATATTACTTAGATATTTATTTTTCTATGTCTCTGTGTGTGGATATTTGTTACATTTGGATTGACATGTGTTGTTGTCTCCATTGATTCAGTGACAAAACTTCAAGGAATGTCTAAATCTTAATTACTTTCAATTTATAATAAACAATCAAATGAAGTTTATAATAATTCCTATTAAAAATCTTTAACTTAGAGAGTCAAGTTTCAAGAGAAGAGAATTAAGGAAAATAGGAATGGTATTATTTCCTTTCCAAATTTTTACCATTAGCATACAATCACATGTAATAGACAAGGGGTACAAGATTTAAGGAACGATCACATGTTGGTTGGTTGTTAATGGCCTTTAATTACCAAATTTCGAGAGTTCTTGCTTCTTCAGCTCCCTTTGAATTTTCTGTAGTTTAGATCTGAGGCATATATATTCTGCGAGTTTTTTGAGATGCCCATTCTGACCATCTGTTCTCTGTGTCAGCAACAGCTTTGGGCAGAATCGGCTTTCACTCTTTGGACATCTTAGTTAGAAAACACACATTAGTTGAGTAGTGGTGGCACACAACTTTACTCCGAAAGCAGAGGCAAGGGGATCTCTGTGAGTTCAAGGCCACTGTACAGGCTTTGATGTACAAAGTCTGGTGTATAGCCAGGTCTGTTACACAGAGAAAGCTTGTCTTGAAAAAAAAAAAAAAAAAAAGCAAAAACAAATAAAAAAAAAACCCATCTCCCCAACACCTTCCAGTTTTCTGTTTTTTGCCCCCCCCTCAAGTTACAGTAGCCCTCTTTGTGGGTCTGGGGGACATCTTTTCATTCCCTGCTCTTCTTCCAGTGGGCCCTTAACACTTCCTCCAATTTCCCACACCTATTGAACTTCTGGTATTTTCCAGGAATTCATTCTCATGTCATACTGTCTATTTTCCATGTCCCCTTTCCAAAGTATCAAAAATTACCTAAGCCATTATACTATGTCTCCTTCTGTTGTCTGTGGCTTCCTAGCTAAAAGAAATAAATTCACTTTGATAAACCCACTGAAAATGGAACTTGCATGGGAGAAAAGACCGTATCTTTCCTATTTATAGGTGTGGCTCTTGTGCAATGAACCCAGTGAATGCCTATGAACTATTTAATTAACAAATGGTTTTCCTGGCCATTCTCTTTTTGAGACTCTCTGGTTTTGCTTTTTCAAACTATTCCAGAAAAATCTATGTATTATCATGGCTTAAATGAAAATAGTACCAGCTTACAAATACCTTCTGTTTAGGTGTAAACTAAAACGGAGCCCAAAATGACAACAAGGTGTATAATAGTAATATTCTCTCCTTAAGTTACACCTACTGTTCTTCTCTGTGATGCATTTCAGAACGGTACTCTTATCCATGTGTTTGCTCAAACCTTGAAATTGGCAACATTCTTTTCTTTCCTCCATCCCTGTTGGTGTAATAAAATGTTCCATATCCTTTACAATTTGTTTTCGTTTCTGTCCAGCTTTCTCCAGGGGTGTTGCCATCTGCGCAGTCTAGGTCGTCATCCTTTTTTTTTTTTTTTTTATATGTATTACCACAGTGCTTAACATTAATGCTTTTGTTTCCAGTTTTGTTCCTATTCGATTCGTCTCTCCTTCGTGCAAACCGCCATGTAAATGTGCCGTGGCTGGGTGCCCTTCCCCCAATGGACAAACACAACAGCAGAAGTCCTTCAGTGTCCTTCCATTTTCACATCCTCAGACCGATCGGAGCAGGGCGGTGAACCCTTAACCTCTTACATTTCTTAATATAAGTTTTGGGAAGAGTGAGTAAATTACATGTCTGTTCCTCAGGTAATTTCTACTACATTGTGCTTTTCTCAGCTGGATAATCTAGCCATTATCCAGATAGGAAAATTTGAGATCGTCTCCACGAGTGCCCTTTATACTGTTTTTCCATTTTAAAGATTACTCATGGATTCCGAAATTTTTCTCAAACAGAGGAATATGTGGTAGGATTAAGATGATACAAATGGAAGAAGCAGCTCTTTGAATGCCCCTTAAGATTAAAAGTCCACACCAGTGGCGAGCAGGCAGCCAAAACTAAAGTTTCCCTTAAGAGCCATCTATGGCTGCGCTCCAGATCCTAAGCAGTTCTCAGTGGAGTCGCAGTTCTCAGACATTACCAAATGCTACAATTATTTTTGTCTAGAAAACTTTCAAGGCAGTTATTACATATATCTCCTGATGGTCAAAGACATGCATCAATAATATCCTTGAGCTTTTTTTTTTTCTAATTCTGATATAGGGCTTAACTCTTTTCAAGAAGTGATTTAAAACATATTTATTGTTGACTTTCCCCCACTCTCTTGCAATCAGGATTATTTCTAAAAGGAGCCCCCCCCTTGCAGATTGCTGTGATAAAAAACATCTTTTCTCTTTTCCTCAACTAACTACTTATTAGTTTGCATAAAGGGATATTTAGTGATAAAGAGCCTGTAGTGGAGCAAACAGATTAAACATTTAAAAAACTAATCTAGGAAATGAACAAAAAGTAACAGTAAAATAGATGTCAAACTTATTAAAAATTGTTACCTTCCAATTCTACCTTTCTTTTCTTCCCTTGCCGTGGGAGCAGATTGCTGTCTCTTTCTTCACTGTTATTAACTTTTCCCCTTTTATCAGGAAAAGGATCTTGCCTTCTTTGATTCTCTTATTGATATTTTAAAAGGACATTTTCTCCTCTCTTGCTGTCTATCTCAGGCAAGTCCCCTCTCCATTGTCCTTTGCCATTCTTTGTCAGTCTTTGTGCCCATGCTCTTATCCCAACCTAGGATTTTTTTTCCTCTTTCATTTTTCTTTTTTTTTTTTTTTCCCAGGGTGGTGATGGTGGTTGTGGTTTGTGGGAAGGAGAGGCACTGGTGTTGAGAGTCTCAGGTCAGTTTTAGTCATTAAATAAAATGCAATCACGTTGAGAGAGAGAGAGAGAGGAGGGGAGAGAGAGAGAGAGGAGAGAGAGAGAGAAAGAGAGAGAGACAGAGAGAGAGAGACAGAGAGAGAGAGAGAGAGAGAGAGAGAGAGAGAGAGAGAGAGAGAGAGAGAGAGAGAGAGAGAGTTTCTTTGTTTCATTAAATTGGACGGTAAGACTCATTTAAGCCAAATTTAAGGCATAACTTCTAAATAGCTGAGAACTGGAGCACCAGCCCTGCCTCCTTCTTCACCGACCGAAGCTGAGGACAGACATCTGCCTCGGTGCTCCCACCCGGCTTCCACGCACGTGCCACAGGCTCCATGTGCTTGCGCTTTCTTTTTTGTTTCCCGTGCCCATCTGCTTGTACGCTGTGCTCTCACCATAGCACGTTTTCAGACCCTTGCCATAGGGCACAAGTGCCAAGCAATTATTTGTTGAGATAGATAGCCCACATAATACTGTAAGTGACATCTGTTCATAGGAAATCCCTCCCTGGTGGCAGGAGTGTCATCCTGGCAGCTCATAGGAATATGAAAATTGACACACAAGGACAATTGCCTGTTTCATCTTACCCTGAATTCTCACTCCAAAAGCATCCGATACCAGATGCTTCAGAGGGCCCGGTAGCCCCCTGACTCGCTCTCCTGCTCTCTCTATACCTATAGTAATTGGCAATGCTGCACTATAGGGAAAATTTCTCCCTGACCCCAGCTGGTAACCAAATTACGCCCTAAAGCACGAACACTGACATACTTTATATTAAATTATAGCTAAGATGGCAAAAAGAAAATGTTTTTCTGCTACTGTGCTTACTAGATTGTTTGACCTAAATAAAAGCACAGATAGTAAATTTCACAAATTATGTTTAATAACTCACTGGTGAAATTATGATCTTATTCCTTTTAGGAATTCCTTTTAGGGTATGATCCTTGTGTTTGATAATTTGTTTTCTTTTGAAGTATCATAAATAGACAAGAAGACAAATAGTCCATAGTTTATAGTGATCTAAGGACAGACACTTTTCATAAAGGTATGCTTAGTAAAATATGTTAAAAGTTTCTGAGGAAAAATGAATTTGTTGATTCTAGCAATTTGATCTTAAGAAGGTATGGGAATTTGGAGTCATAATCTTTATTGGTGAATAAAAATTCCAATATGTAATTGCATCTTATATACCTTTACAATGAATTCAACTTTTCATTACATCTATAAAGACATTGGTAATTTTTCCAGTGATTCTATCACTGTATTAAACTAAGACTTCAAAGAAATTAGAATGGCAAAATTACAAAATAATTAGAAAATCAAAGACCAAGCAATCAAGTGTAAGTAATATATACAGCTTGCATGATAGTGTGCTTGTTTAGAATGTGTAAAGCCCTGGATTTGAGCCCCAGAGCATTTAAATCAGTCATAGAGGCCTATGCTTCCACTCCCAGTGCAGGGGAATTAAAAATAAGAGGATCAAAAATTCAAGATAATTTTTAGCTACCTGGAGTGTTTCAGACAATGGACAAGACCCAGTTTCAAATGACTGACTGAATGAATAAATAAAGTGAAGGATTAAAGTGAAAGGAATCAACTTTCTCATCAGATCCACCTCTTTAGTTTTGTAATTTGTATTTGTGTGAATTTGAATACTTAATAATCTCAAGGAAAACCATTGATCCAGCTAGAGAACTCCTTTGCCTCGTTATGGTTCTGTGGGTTCTGGATCTCTGTGAGTTTGAAGTAAGCCTGGTCTACAGAGCTAGTTCCGGGACAACCAAGGCTACACTGGGTAACCCTGTCTTGAAAAACTTAAAACAAAACAAAACAGGAATAGTAATTCTGTGGGTTCACAATATGGTTCTTTTGCTATCCATTCCATATATTATTGGGTGATTATCTCATGGAGTGCTACTTTCAATCTTATTTGAAATCTGGTGTTGGTGTTGGCTAGTCTAGGTATCTCTGAAAGGTAAGTTGTCTTTCTCATATGTAGCATAGATTAGAAAGAAAGAAGTAAAGCGGTTAGCTCTAATATAGACATGACTATGAACTTACAATGATTATCATTCTATAAGTCACATGAACATGGATTAACACAGAATTAATGTAAATATAGGAAGGCACAATTTATTCATTTATTAGGCACTGTGGTGGTTTGAATGAGAATGGCCCCTGTGGGCTCATATGTTTAAATACTTGTTCCTCTATTAGTGGAACTCTGGTAGGAAGGGTTAGGAGGTGTGGCTTTTTTGGAGTAGTTGTGGTCTTGTTAGAGAAGGTGTAACACTGGGGTTAGACTTTGAGGTTTCAAAAACCTATTTCCAGTCTCCCCTCTCTTTTCCCTTTCTCCTCCCCTCCCCTCCCCTCCCCTCTTCTCTTCTCTTCTCTTCTCTTCTCTTCTCTTCTCTTCTCTTCTCTTCTCTTCTCTTCTCTTTTATTCTCCCCCAACTCTCTCCTTCTCTGTCTATCCGATCCTTGCAGATCAGAATATAATGCTCTCAGCCACTACTCCAGCACCAAGCCTATCTGCTTCCCACCATGATGGTCATAGACTAATCCTCCAAAGCTATAAGTAAGCTTCCAACTAAGGCAGAAGTTGGTAGCAGGGAAGGGGTATTGCTGCCATGAGTCTGACCAGGCATTTAATTTGAGGATTAAGGAAACTTTGGATTAGAAAAGCAGTTGGATGCTGTAAATTGGGTTTAATAGGCCATCTTAGTAGGAGCATGGAAGGCAGAAGTGTTGAGAGCAATGTTGGCTATAAAGGTACAGCTCAAAAGGTTTCAGAGGGAAAGAATGTTAGAGGACATTCTTGTGATATTTCAGCAAAGAATGAGGCCCCTTTTGGCCTTTGTTCTTAAAACCTGCCAAAGGGTAAATAAAAGAGTGTTTGATTAATGTCATTGACAGAGTAAATTTCAAGATGTCCTACTCTACTATTGACTGACTTATGGTTATTATTAGTGATCACTCTTATGCGGATCTACAATGAAAATCAAGGTGGGCAAAGAGAAAGAGAAGATATACAATTTGTGAAGAAAAGAAGTACTGGAAAATGTCATGGTGGAGATCAGCCTTGCTTTAAAAAGATTAAATGAAAACCTGGTGCTAAATGCTGGGTGACCTCAGTCTCCCAGCAAGACCCCAAGCAGATAATTCTGCAACCTTGCAAAGAAAAGACTGAGGGATTTTCTAGGCCAACAACAACAAAAAGCTTATGCAACTGTAACTGAAGAAGGGGACAAATTCTAGATGTCTAGAGCAGAAGAGAATTTAATAGATCTATAGTTTGAATTTGTAAATATCAGAGATTAGTAAAGCCAATTCTGTATTATTCTGCTTCCCTATTTTACCAGAGGTCTTTTATGAATTGTATGGTTTCCCAATATTTTCCCGCTCTATTCTTTTTACTATTTTAACAAGTCCTTTCACATTTTGTTACAAATCCAACTTATCATTTTTCCTCTCTTACAAATGTGTTTCTGTTGTCAAATCTTTTGACACAACTCTAGGCTCAAGTTGCTACTATTTAAAGTTTATGAAGCCAAGTTAATAAATTATATTGATCTGTAGTTTCAATTCATTTTTTCATACTATTTTTAGCTTGCAAATCAAAACAACTCTGAGATTCCATCTTACACCTGAAAGAATGGTCAAGATCAAAAACACTAATGACAACTTATGCTGGAGAGGTTGTGGGGTAAAGGGAACACTCCTGCATTACTGGTGGGAATGCAAGCTGGTACAGTCCCTTTGGGTGTCAGTGTGCAATTTCTCAGAAAATTAGGAAACAACCTTCTTCAAGACCCAGAAATACCACTTTTGGTTATATATCCAAAGGATGCTCAATCGTGCCACAAGGACATGTGCTCAACTATGTTCATAGCAGCATTGTTTGTCATATCCAGAACCTGGAAACAAACTAAATGTCCTTTAACTGAAGAATGGATAAGGAAAATGTGGTACATTTACACAATGAAGTACTACACAGCAGAAAAAAATAACGACATCTTGAATTTTGCAGGCAAATGGATGGAGCTAGAAAACATCATTTTGAGAGAGGTAACCCAGACCCAGAAAGATAATTATCATATGTATTCACTCATAAGTGGTTTGTAAACATAAAACAAAGAAAACCAGCCCCCAAATCACAATCTCAGAGAACCTAGACAACAATTATGACCCTAAGAGAGACATACATGTATCTAATCTTCATGGGTAGTAGAAAAAGACAAGATCTCCTGAGTAAATTGGGAACATGGGGACCTTGGAAGAGGGTTGAAGGAAGGGGAGAGGCAGGAAAAGGAGCAGAAAAAAAATATAGACCTCAGTATATAGTTGCCCCAATTAGTTTTTTCCTGTAGGTTTTCCTGTGGTGTCCTTGACCCCTTTAGTGCCTACAATCTTTCCTCCCCTTCTGCAAGATTTACTGAGATCCATCTAATGTTTGGCTGTGGGTCTCTGCATCTGTTTCCATCAGTTGCTGGAAGAAGCCTCTCTGATGACAGTTGTGGAGGCACCAACATTTTAGTATAGCAGAATATCGTTAGGCATCATTACATCTACTTTTTTCCACAGGAGTAATTGGTTCTATCCTGAGTCTCTGAGCCACAGGATTCTGGGTCCAGACACTCCATGAAGTGTCAGGAATGAGCTTACCCTCATGACATGGGTCTCAGGTTGGACCAGTCATTTGATTGGCCACTCCTTCAATCTTAGAGCTACTCTAATCCTGGCACATCACAAAGACAGGGCAGAATGTAGGTTGAAAGTTATGTGGCTGGGTTGGTGTCCCAGTCCCTCCACTGTAAGTCTTCTCTGGTCACAGGAGATGGCCAGTTTAGGCTGTATCCATATTGCTATGAGTCTTAGTCATTGTAGATCCCTAGAGTTTCTCTTGTACTAGGTTTCTACCACACCCTGAAATACCCTCCTTTTCCAGTAGTCTTCTTCAGTATTCTCCCCCCAAACTCCTACCCATGTTCCCATCACCAACTAGCCCCAGTCTACCCACAGAAACTATTCTATTTTCCCTTCACAGAGAGATTCAAGGTCCTCCTTTGAGTCCTCCTTCTTACCTATCCTCTCTGGGTCTGTGGATTATAGCATGATTATCTTTTATTTTACAGCTAATATCCACTTGTAAGTGTGAACATACTGTGTTTTTCTCTCACTTAGGATGTTTTTTCCTACTTCCATCCATTTCCCTGCAAATTTCATGATATCACTGTTTTTAAAAGCTAAGTTATACTCCGTTGTGTAAGTGTACTACATTTTCTTTATTCTTTCTTTGGTTGAAGGACATCGAGGTTGTTTCCAGGTTCATAGCCATTATGAACTGCTATGAATATAGTTGACCAAGTGTCCTTGAGGTATGATTGAAAATTCCTTTGGTATATGCCCAAGAGTGATATAGCTAATTCTTTCTCGGGGTAGATAGTTACCAGTTCCACTCTTCCCATGTCTGTTCAATATGGTATGTAAAGTTCTAGAATGAGCAATAAGAAAACTAAAGGGAAAAAAGATGCAAATTGGAAAGAAAGAAGTCAAAGTATCATTATTTGCAGATGACATGATAGTTTACATAAGCAACCACAAAAGTTCTACCAGGGCACTCCTACAGATGATTGTATACAAAATTAAAATAACAGTAGCCCTCCTATATACAAACAATAAATAGGCAGAGAAAGTAATCAGGGAAACAACATCCTTCATAATAACTACAAATAATATAAAATATGTTGGTGTAACCCTAACCAAGCAAATGAAAGACCTTTATGACAAGAACTTCAAGTCTTTGAAGAAACAAATTGGAGAAGATATCAGAAAATGAAAAGATTTCCAATGCTCATGGATCAATAGAATTAATATAATAAAAATGACCATCTTACCAAAGGGAATCTGAAGATTCAATGCAATCCCCATCAAAATTCCAAGACAATTTTTTACAGACCTTGAAAAAAACAATACTCAACTTTGTATGTTAAAAAAGAAACCTAGTATAACTAAAGCAATCCTGGACCATAAGAGAACTTCTAGAGGCATCACCATCCCTGATTTCAAGCTCTACTACAGAGCTATAGTAATAAGAAGAGCATGGCATTGACATAAAAACATAGATTTAACTCCACACACCTATGGACACCTGAATTTTGGCAAAAAAGCCAAAATTATACAATGGAAAAAAGAAAGCATCTTCAACACATGGCGCTGTATAACTGGATGTCATCATGTAGAAGATGTCAAATAGATCTGTATTTATCACTCTGCACAAAACTCAATTCCAAGTGGGTTAAAGACCTCAACATAAATCCAGATACACTGTACTTGCTAGAAAAGAAAATGGGAAACAGCTTTGAATGCATGGACACACAGACAACTTCCTGAACAGAACACCAATAATGCAGGCATTAAGGTCAACAATTAATAAATGAGACCCCATAAAACTAAAAAGCTTATGTAAGTCAAAGGATACCATCAACAGAACAAAAGAGCAACTTATAAAATAGAAAAAGATCTTCACCAACACCACATCTGATATAAGACTAGTTTCTAAAATTATCAAGAACTCAAAAAATTAGACATCAAAAAAACAAATAACCCAGTTTAAAAATGTGATCTAAATCTAAACAAAGAATCCTCAACAGAAAAATCTCAAATGATTATAAAGCACTTAAAAAAATGTCCAATATCCTTAGCCATTCAGGGAAATGCAAATCAAAAGGACTCTGAGATTCCACCTTATACCTGTCAGAATGGGCTAAGGCCAAAAAAAAAAAAAAAAAAAAAGAAGTGAGAGCTCATTCTAGAGAGGGTATAGAGCAAGGGTAACTCTCCTCCATTACTGGTGGGAGTGAAAACTTATATAGCCTCTTTGAAAATCAAAATGGCAGTTTTTCAAGTATTGTTTTAAGGAGCCATGTTGATGAGTGTCTCAGTCAAGGTTCTATTGCTGTGAAGAGACACCATGACTTCAGGAACTCTAGTAAAGGGAAACACTTAATTGGGGCTTGCTTTCAGTTTCAGAGGTCTAGTCCATTATCATCATGAAGGGGAGCGTGGTATCATGAAGGCATACATAGGGCTGGAGAGGTAGCTGAGAATTCAACGTCCTGATTAGCAGGCCGCGGGAGAGAGATACTAGGAGTGACTTGGGCCTTTAAAATCTCCAAAGCCCACCTTCAGTGACATACTTTCTTTAATAAGTAGGGGGCCACACTTACTCCAACAAAGCTACACCTCCTAATCCCTCAAGTAGCCCCTATCCTTACCTACCAAGCTGTTGAATATGTGAGCCTATGGGGTGGCCATTCCTAGTCAGTCCACCACAATGAGACGTCATGGTTGTAGCCTCTCTGACATCTCTAGAAGAAACTATTTCATAGAAGTGTCTTTCTGTTCTCCTGGCTCTTACAACCTTTCCCTTTTATCTTTGACTATAATCTGAATTTTGGGTTCAGGAATTGTATTGTAGGTGTAGCAGTTGGAAGTGAGCACCTCATGATCTCTTGTCCTTTGCATTGATTGGGTGTTTTCTGTAATTGTCTCCATCTGTTGCAAAGAGCAATTTTCTTGATGAAGAGCAAGAACTATCCATATCAATGGGTATAAAGATAAACATTTAGAGTGTACTTAGGGATTATGTTGGTTTAGTAAAAAAGTGGTTGTAAGTTCTCCAAGATCCATGACATCACTAGCCCCAAGTAGTTGGCCATGTTTTCAGTAGGAGACATGGTTTACTTCTTGTTGAGTGGACCTTAAGTCCATTCAGAGAGTTATTGGTTATTGCCATGATGGTCATTGTTATGGCTCTTATGTATCATAGCTCCATAGGACTATTGGTTGCTTCCATCCTTTGGAAACTTGAATCGTTTCATTTGGTATCATGAAGGTTAGTCCAAGGAGAGATTTCCAGATCAGGTCTCCTATGCTCAAGCTACACCTAGGTCTGATACTTCCTATGGCCTGTGGGTCAAGATGTAAGAACTCTCAGCTCCTTCTCTAGCACCATGTCTGCCTGCATGCTGCCTTGCTTCCCACCACAATGATAATTGAACATTTGAACTGTAAATGAACCATCACAATTTTATCAGAGTTTCTGTGGCCATGATGCCTCTTTATAACAATAGAAACCCTAATAAGACAAGTTCCATCTCATGGAGTGGGCATCAAGTCAAATCAGTTATGTTTTGGTTACTCCCACAGGTTTGTGTCACCAACAGATTTCACCTAAGATTGCTTCATATTTTTCCTTTGTATTTAAAAGTTATTTTTATTAGAAATAATTTCAAGTTGCCAGTTTTTTCCTTTCAGAATTTGAAACTGTTGTTTGCTTTTGGTGTTCATGGTTTATGGCAACAATTCTTTGCTGGGTCAGCTCTCTCTAGTTATGTTTTTGAAGCATTTCTATGAGTTTCTATTTACCTTTGTTGTTTGAAGTTTAAACACAGCTTTTATTTGGATATGTTTCTCAGGCCTTTTCTGATATCTAAGATTCTTGAACACACACACAAACACACACACATATATGTTTTAAACATTTTTGGAAAATTTAATCATTTCTTGATTTTCTTTTTTATGTAGCTCCAAACATTTTATTTTGAAATTCTGACACAGAAGTCAAGTGTGTTGTTTTTATTCTACTGGCCTCTGAAGTTCAGTTATTTTTAAAGTCACTTTTTGTTGCTGTTGTTCAGAACCACAGTTCTATTGATCTGTACTTAAGTTTATTGATTGTTACTTTGTGTTATCTCTTCATCTCTAATTTACTATTGTGATTATTCGGTACATTAAAACATTAATTTACACAATTTTAATTCCTTAATTTCCACTTGATCTTTTTTTAACCTCTTTTTTTTTAATTTTTTCTTTAGTTTTAAAACTAGTTAATAACTTTTCCTATGGTTTTGCTTTGGATTTTTGTTAAGTCACATCAGTAATGGAATTTATTAACTGTCATTTCTCCCTAAGTTAGTGCCTTTCTTGATTCAACATATGATGGGTAATTTTTAATTGTATTTCCAGCATTTTGGATTTTAGAGTAGGAAACTATGGATCTTATTCAAATATTTTATTTTGGCAGAGTTTTGGTATTTAGGTTTAATATAACATAATAGAAATGCAAATGAAGGAACATTGGGAGACATTGTGAAGAAATTCAGTAGACTTGACTGTGTATGGGGATCTGTGTCAGGAAGGGATGGATGCTGACCGGATACAGGAGCAGATACATTGGTTAAAGTGACTGGAAAACAGATGCTCTGTATTAGTTCACGGAGGGATGTATAAGGTATGTCTATTCTGAGTCCATGGTAGCATTTACATTGGATTTTAGTTGTCAGTGAGTTGTAGAGGCAATATGTAAATTAGAAAGAAAAATATTTGATGGATAGAATCCTGTAATATAGCCACAATTAAGAGGCCAGAATAGAGGGGGAAACAAGATATTAAGAGTACAGGTTTAAATGAAATAAAGATTCTAGCACAGAGACAGGAAGTGTACACAAAAGTCCCACCTATGACAAAGAAGCTATTTGCAATTGATAACTGCGGAGACAGGGAAAAATCAATTAACATAAAACAGACTGAATTCTTTCCTTAGTTTTGGGTATGCATGTTTGTTTTGGTTTTTGCCTCTTGTAGTTTTTTAAAGTTTGTTTTTATTTTCCGAGAGAGAGAGAGAGAGAGAGAGAGAGAGAGAGAGAGAGAGAGAGAGAGAGAGCGAGCACATAAACCTGCAGTTGGATGAGTAAGGAATTGAAGAGAATAGAACCTTGGAGCAGTTGGGAAGTAAAAGAACTTGATGAAAAGTATTTTATGAAAAACATTTTGAGTAAAAAATAAACTAACCCAAAATACTGAGAGTGAAAGAGGAGAAGGGACGGAGAGTGGTGGCTGCTAAGCAAGCTGAGTGTATCATGATAGAGGTGAGACAGCTCAAGCAAGAGCTCACTTCACCCAAGTGCGCTGAAAGGATGACAAGGGAAAACGGGACTTAATGGCGGCTGGGCTGTGTTGAGCACCAACGGCCTTTGGAAATGTCCAATGCGAGTAAGGACAGAAGGCGGATGCAGCAACTACTGAGTAACTTCAGGGAGCCGAGTCTTGTTAGCAATGAAACAGGAAAGGAAGCTGATGTTACATCATTATTTTAGACTACATTACGACCAAGCTTCCCATTGAAGGCACAGCTTAGAACATTCTCATAAGGCACATTTTGGATCTCATTAGGTATTCTTTATAAATCATAGACTTTAATGTATGTTTGTGTGTACATGTGTGTGTCCGCATGTGTGCTCTTTAGCTATAATGCCACCTTTCTGCCCATGTCTGCTTTTAACTCCCAAACCCGTTTGGTTTTATAGTTGATAATAGTTGCCATTGTGAAAAAAAGCATTTTCACTTTCAGTAACACAGAAAAACATCCAGTGAGAAATAGGTATTCAGATAAATTAAGGCAACAAAAGTTTTAAAAATTCAGTGGTTTTATGGCCAAATATCAGAGTACATTGTGAAAAGGTCAGACTCCGAAAGGGATATTAAGTAACAAACCCTGTGTTGTAATTTCTGTAAATCTTGGATACCTTTCTAATGATGCCTTTGCAAGTGAGGATTACACCTGTTAATTAAGAGTTGAAAAATAACCAACATCCTCGTTATTAGTATCTATAAGTAGCAATTCACCTGCTGGATAGCACAGGCTTATATTTTTAAAACACAATGTGGTACATGAAATAAGTGATCGTACATTTAATTACCTTCTGATGGCAGTTAGCAATTTAACTTCAATTTATAGCGTAAAGGTTAGGTATGGGGAGCTCATTCTCCTAGACTCATGCTATTATAATAATGAACACTAAATTGACCACTGAATAAAAAAAAAAACTAATAGTTGAAGAAATCTATCCACAAGCCGGGTAATTTGTAAGGCTACCACATCCCAAAGAAAACTCACTCTTATTTTAAACTTTTAAATACATTTGTCGTTACGTGGCAGTGCTTACGGGACACTAAACCCTGAATTCTAGTCTAGATCGAGGCATAATGAGAAAAAAGCAATCACATTAGCAGCAGTTGGTCTTACCCGTGTGACTTCAAACCAGTTCTGACACTTAAAAAAACCATGCAGGTTACCAGCTGCTAGGGGCAATTTCTCTGTAGTGTTTATGATCTCACACTCAGGAATCAGGATTATTTATGTTCATTCTACATCCTTGAAGTACTTACAACTACCCCATAAATTATTTCGTGGCTGTCCAATCTCTGTGGGTTTTCTTTCTTTTATATGGTTCTAGAGTTTTCTGATAGCTTTTGTAAACTAACCCAATTTGCTTTTAAAATAATCTTTGTGAAATTTGAAGAGCCTTGAGTCAAATAAAAAAAAAATGAAACAACAAAAACATTTCCAAATAAATATTTTGTAAATCATTCTCTTTGGAAGGTGACACAAGTCAACATAGGCAAAGATTTTTGTTGATTTCAATGGTGTGGTTTGATTTATACCTATGCAGCATTTAGAACTCACATTTTATATAAGAAATATCTGTTACTGAGCAATGGTGGTGCACACCTTAAATCTCAGCACTCAGGAGATAAAGGCAGGAGGATCTCCCTGAGTTCGAGGCCAACCTGGCCTACAAGAGCTAGTTCCAGGACAGTTAGGACTGTTACACAGAGAAACCTTGTCTTGAAAGAGAGAGAGAAAGAGAGAGAGAGAGAGAGAGAGAGAGAGAGAGAGAGAGAGA